>NC_141765.1:43704058-44021558 GCF_982258835.1 Parasteatoda tepidariorum
GAAATTGATATATAGAATGCGCGAATTTCTCGCGGTAATCCTTTTTTAATGCGAGAAAAGAAAAAAATATGCGAGATTCTCGCGTTCTCACGCTGTAGTGATAACACTGATATATATATATGTATACATATATGTATATATATGTATACATATATGTATATATATGTATACATATATGTATATATATGTATACATATATGTATATATATGTGTATATATATATATGTATACATATATGTATATATATGTGTATATATATATATGTATACATATATGTATATATATGTATACATATATGTATATATATGTGTATATATATATATGTATACATATATGTATATATATGTGTATATATATATATGTATACATATATGTATATATATGTGTATATATATATATGTATACATATATGTATATATATGTGTATATATATATATGTATACATATATGTATATATATGTGTATATATATATATGTATACATATATGTATATATATGTGTATATATATATATGTATACATATATATATATATATGTGTATATATATATATGTATACATATATATATATATATATATATATATATATATATATATATATATATATATATATATATTTATGCATATATATATATATATATATATATATATATATATATATATATATATATATATATATGCGTAAATATACTTTGCCACCAATTTCTCCTGAGATATTAAAATATAGTGATCAATGATAGTTATTGTTCTGCAAGAACTCTTCTGTGCATTTTGCTAATTTAACTGAATAGTTGTATAGCCTCCTTGAAGTTGAATGAAATCGTAAGCGTTGTACAAATTTTTAAGATATTTTCTACATATTTTGTTTGAGAAAATGAAGTAGCAGAAATGAAGTACAGTAATTTAAATATCTATAGGATGAAACTGTAAAAATATTTATTTATTTGTTCTACTTTTAGCTAACTCTATCATTTTAGTATGCTCATTTTCTCTAGATGCTATTGTTTATAGTATATAGTATTTTTTGTTTTGTTACAGTGAAACTATTGATTTAGTGAAACAAAGTGCTGCCCTCTGCTTACTAAGACTTTTACGTACTATGCCGGAAATAATTCCTAGTGGTGAATGGACTACTCGTATTATACACCTTCTAAATGACCAGCATATGGTATGTTTTTAATATTTTTTCTTCAAAATGTAATTTGGGGGTTTTCAATGGTTTGTTTTTCACCAATGCTTTATCATGGGTTTCTGCTAGATTACCCAAGTGCTCAAATTAAATTTTTTGCATGTTTAAAGTGTGTATAGAAGCATTCTCACAAATCTCATTATTATTCTTAAAAATTTTATGTACTTTTCTCCCTTCTATGCCTTATCTTCTTAATCTTATTATATCTGTGTATAAAAATTTTATCATGCTTTCTAGGAATAAACTTTTTTGAGCAAATCAATGAGCTTTCTGTAACCGTTAAACTATTTTTTAGTACATTTGACTTTAATTGAATTCCATAAATTATTTTTTAATTCTTAATGAATGTTCAATGTTTCTCAATTAGCAGTTATTTTGAAAGGATAAAAGTTTTTATACATATACAGGCCATGCTTTATGATAAGACTTTTGTTATATAAATGAACCTAATAACCTGAGGCCTATATATATAAATATATAGTGAGTGTATAAATAAGAAAAATAATTAAGGAACTGGCAAAATTCCTGATAATAGTACAATAGTACACAAATGAAAATATATGCAACAAGCAATTAATTTTATTAAATAACATATGACCAGAGAATTGCAAAGTCTAAACTATGGGTTCCTTACTTGTATGTTACTTGCCTCAGTGAGCATTAAAAACTTCTAAGAGGGCTAGGAGCATTTTTTTTCTGTTTTTTGAACAAATATTTGCTAGAGCTATACATCAGTTTTGCAGGAAATTTATACTTCCACATTTTATTTAATAATACAACTCAACTATTTTGAAATCTCTTAAACTTTAATATGTCTGATGTATGTTCCACTAATTGTACAAAAGTGTTTCAAGCATTTTCACTACCAAAACTAGATTCATTGATTCAGCTTTTTCAATAAATTATTCTGTTAAAAAAAATTAAATTGCATTTTTTTAAAATCTGTAATCGAGGGATCATTCACTTAAATATGTATGAATTAAGTGAAAATGTAATTTTTATATGAATTTAATAGTACACAGCTAGTGTTCAGGATTTAAAATATTGTTATCGAATTTTTAACTGTATAAGATTCAATACATCACCTTCCTTTTTTTTTTCCAATACACAAAATAATTGCTTTATTAAATTTATTACTACAGCCTTAGTTTAAAGAAAAATTTGCTAATTATCAGATTTTGCTTATGTTTTTTAAATTCATTTAAACAAGTTATGTTTAAACATTAAATATCTTGATTGTTTTTATATTTAATTTGTATAATGTACTTAATGTAACTTTTAATAGGGTGTGGTAACTTCTGCAGTAAGCTTAATTGATGCATTCGTGAAGAAAAATCCTGATGAATATAAAGGCTGTGTGTCACTTGCTGTTTCCAGACTGAGCAGAGTAAGTTCGTACTATGGTGCTTTTACCTCTCTCTAAAGTAGCTTATTTTAATATTAATTTTTAAAAATTCTTTTTGTAAAACTTTATTATGTAATTGGTACTGTAAAATGATGATTAAGTGATCCCTCTAATTTTTACGAAAACCTCAGTCATGCTTGAGGGGTTGTTACACAGAACTAAAGAAAAATAAAAATCTTTTTGAGAAAAACAATTTAAGCAATAATCTGTGTTTGTGAAAAATGTTCCTTGTATCTAATGGTTAAAAAAAAAATTGGCTTTCAATTATATACAAAAAATTCTTCCACAATCAGCAAGTCAAAGGGAATGAAAGGAAAACATGCTTTTATATTTACCAATTGTTTGCTGCCATTTTGGGAACATGCTGTAAAAATTATATTTTGGTATTTTTATCTATAAAAAACACTCTAATAATTAATCAATCTGTTCAATTCTCAGAATTATATTTGTTCAAAAATATAAAATTAAAAAGATGTAGTTTTAATTTTTTTTTCTCCATTCATATTCAGATATTTATCAATAAATAATTCTGAAGCTAAAATTTCATTGTAGAATTATTGTTTCTCTTAGATTTCAGGGATGCTACGCCTGCTCCATTTGCGACAAACTGAGACAAAGCGGCATAACCGTGCCATTTTGCGACATTCAGCTCAGTTTCTGCCAAAGCTGCACCATTCAGAGACAAAACGTCCAAAATTTGACAAACCTGAATTCAGTTTCAAATATTAATCCGCATCGCCGTGATTCATTGGAGAGCATTTTGCCGTTCACGCCTCCTAAATACGTCATTTAAATGTCAGAAATTCCGTTTGGCAAATCAGCTATTGGAATGCATATAGAATATACGTTTTGTGTCTACAATTGGATTATGTACAGCAGTGAGTAGCAATCAGTATCGTATGCACGTGATCTTGTAAGAAAAGAGGGTATTCTTCCCTTATACTATTGGTTATTATCTTGCTTTTTTTTCTTAGGAAACTGTACAGTGCACATAATTATTCAGGGATGAAAGACTTCCGCGAAAATGCGGAAATCCGCTTTTTTCTCCCAATTTTTAAAATTTCCGACCATGTTCCAGAAACTAAAATTTTTAGGGAGTCCAATTAGAGAAACCCAAGCCCCCGGAACGATAGTCGGATTACCGCGACTTCGCTATAGAGTGGAAAGGAGTCTAAGCGTTTCGTTTCGACCGCCGATATTTAATTTTTTTTTTTGTTTGGATGATTTTCGGAATTTTAAATATTAAGAACTGCGCTGGAATATGCTAAAATCGCGATTTTTAATCAGACAATTTGAATATCAATCATCGATTTTCGTATTTAACTGATTTAAAACTTACGTGTTGCGATTTTTTTTACGCTATTTAAACATCGTACTAGCAATTCCTATTCACTCAATTTAAAAATTCAATATCGCGATCTGTATTCTCGCGAGTTTAAAATCCAACATCGCGATTCGTATTCATGCATTTTTAAATCCAATATTGCGATTCGTTATCACGTAGTTGTAATATCAGATCTCGTTTTTCGTATTTGTACGCTATTTAAAAATTACTCATTGCGATTCGTATTCACGTGATCTAAAAATTATGCATTGTGATTCTTACTTACGCGATTTAAAAATTCAATATCGCTATTTGTATTTTTGCGTTTTTAAAATCCAACAGCGCGATTCCTATTCACGTGACTTTAAAATTCAAAATCGTGATTCATATTCACGCGATTTTAAAATTCAATATCGTGATTTGTGTTTTTAAAATCCAGCAGCGCGATTCATATTCACGTGATTTTATAATCCAAAATCGTGATTCATATTCACGCGATTTTAAAATCCAATATCGTGATTTGTATTTTTGTGTGTTTAAAATCCAACAGCGCGATTCATATTCACATGATTTTATAATCCAAAATCGCGATATACATTCACGCGATTTTAAAATCCAACCGCACGATTCATATTCACGTGAATTTAAAATCCGATATCGTGATTCATATCCACTTGATTTGAAAATCAAAAATCGCGATTCATATTCACGCGATTTTAAAATCCAATATCGTGATTCATATTCACGCGATTTTAAAATCCAATATCGTGATTCATATTCACGCGATTTTAAAATCCAATATCGTGATTCATATTCACGCGATTTTAAAATCCAATATCGTGATTCATATTCACGCTATTTTAAAATCCAATATCGCGATTCATATTCACGCGATTTTAAAATCCAATATCGCGATTCATATTAACACGATTTTGAAATCCAATATCGCGATCCATAATCACGCGATTTTGAAATCCAATATCGCGATTCATATTCACACGATTTTAAAACCCAATATCGCAATTCATATTCACGCGATTTTAAAATCCAGTATCACGATTCTAGAAAGAAGTAGAATTAAGTTTTTTCTTGAATTAGTTACTGTAAAGATGTGATATATTTTTCTACAGTTGTTGCAGCTAAACAATTACTAAGTGCATTCATAATTACATTTTATGATTGTATATTTAGCTGTATAAATTAAAAGAACATTGTCAACTAACTGATCTTGTGAATGCAAGAAAGTACAATCTACTAGTCAATGCCAATTAACTAAAAGGTTTACTTTTATACTTAATAAAGGATGCAAGTCATTTTAGAAAGAAAAGTATATACAGTGGAAAGTCGCGTATCCGGAATCGGCGGGACTTTCCGAAGTCCGGATAATCGATTTTTCCGTATAATAGACCCCCAAGGTAAACAGAGATTAAAATGATCTGAATCTAAGAAGCAGAAATTAAATAACATTATTTTTCGGGCAATAATGTTTTAGTATTAGAATGATATCTAATCAATCAAAAACAAAATATTTAAAAAAAAAATAATTATTGCTATTATAAAAATAAATATAGGAAACTAAAAAAATTTACAGTTATGAAAATATTAATTGCTCTCTCCGCCATTTTGAACTAGAACGTTTCAAGCAAGAAGGGGAAATTCCCGTCATTCATTCATTAAGGTGGGTAGGTGAAGAAGCAAAATTCATTTCCTTCTTACTTGTCATTCAAGTTGAAGGGGGGGAAGTGACAAGTTCTTATTTTCTCTCCTGTCATTGGCTATCAATCAAGCATAAAGGCGTGGCATGCTGATTGGGTTCTCTTTATTTTTTCTTGTGTGACTAAAGGGGATTCCCCCTCCACTTTAACGTTTGCTGTGTTTACCCTTTTTCACAGTACTTCTTTTCCTAACACTTTATCAAAAAGGTTCCAGGAAATGCCTCTTTTACTAGCCAGCTGCACAAGAAAGAAGGGGGGAGGGGACTCAATTGTGCTCTTTTGAAAACAAATCTCCCCCCCCCTTTCCTGCATTCCAGAGGAGGAGCGGTTTAATGCATAGATCACTAGAAGCTAAGAAAGGAAAAAACCTGTCAAAATACTTTTTTTTTTTTTTTTAAGAGAGTGGGGAAGATGAAGAAATGTTTGTTTATTTTGATTGTTAAAAAGTGTCCGGGAAATTGACCCTTCCGGAAAAGGGACGTCCGGATATGGGACGTTACACTGTATGTGTCTTTTTAAATTGTTTATAATAGTTTTTATATATTTCTGTTTTGATATAAAAATGCATATATGCTAATTTTTGGCTATTAAGTGCTCCCTAAAATTTTCTTGAAAAATTCCTACCTAAAATATTTTAAAATTTCACTGCACCTCCTGAATTCTGTCAAAGAGTGGGTTTTTTTTGTGTTATTTAAATTTTTTTTAACTCTCATTATTTAATTACTGAATTTCTCTTTTAATTATTGAAATCTGTAGACCTTCCATTGTAACTGAATAGTTATATATTTTGAGATGAAATTTGAGCTCAAAATAAAATGGGTATTTTCCCTTTTGAATTACCAAAACTAAATAGATATTTCTTTTTAGAAAGGTTACACCATTATATTTTAAAAAATAAGAAAGTTAAAATTTACTTTGTAAAATTCTGGAACAGATACTATTCATTGGCATAAATGATAAATGCAATATATATGAAAACAACAGTCCACAAAACAATTTTGTGGACTCTTATGATCAATCATATGCAGGTTTTTTAAAATCCTAGCAATAGTGAATGTATGTATAATTGTAGTACTCCTAGTATGCTATTAATGGTTTTATGGATCCTGAAAATTATCTTTATATTGTTATCAAACTGATTAATAGTCATTTTAGCTGAGGTAAACTGAGTCAAAAAATAATTTTAGCTGAGACAAACTGAGCCAAAAAGAGATTTTAACTGAGACGAAATGCAATTTCTGGTGAGACAATTTGATATTTTGCGAGTAGCACCCCTGAGATTTAAATAAGTGCAAATTTGATAATTTATTGTTTGTAAGTGAGTCATGTTTGGAAAATTTTACTTTTAACACAGATGCTGTATTTCATATCTAAAAACCACTGATTGTTAAATGTAATATTTTTTACTTATTTTGACCTAAATTTATTCAAAATAATGAAAAAAGTTTGAAAAATATAATTAATGAAAATTCTGTGTCTAAGGGTTAATGAGTAGAATAATCCTTCAAAAAATTTTCCTCTATAGGTAAGAGTCAACAGAAATTTTTCCAAATTTTTTGCAATTGGTTTCTAGTGATAAAACTACTTAAAATTGCACTCAATGTGTTAAAATAAATTCAAAATGTAATATATGTTGCTCAGCAAACTCTTCAAATTTTTTCCCTTAATAATAGCATTTATGTTTTCAGAGCTTGATTATTTGAATAGTGCACTTTTTAACAATTTAATTAAAACCGTAGTTTTATGCTTTATCATTTTCTTATTAATGGTGTTTAAAATTTGTACTGGTGTTTGGTTTAAACCAACTTGCAACAGCGTTGGATACTTTTGTAAGGAAGTTAAAATTGTTATCTTGTTAGTTCCACTTTATATGGATACATTTTTATTGCTCTGAATGCATCTACATCAGAAAAGGAAACACAACTTTGACTATCTGCTTCTTGGAAATTAAAGAAGTATCTTTTGTTACTTATACATAACAATTATGTTTGGTATATTGTAAAATTTTTTTAAATTTTAATTATATATAGACATTATTTGTTCCGGCTATTCAAGAGAATATTTTGTACTTTTTATTTTAGATTGTGACTGCCTCTTATACAGATTTACAAGATTATACATATTATTTTGTTCCTGCTCCATGGTTGTCTGTAAAATTATTACGCCTACTGCAGAATTATCCTCCACCAGGTAAGTTTATTTTATTTCAATTTGTGTGTCTTGAGATAAATAGTTAGGTTTTATGAAAATGACTATGTTGATTGATATTGCTGTAAACTAGATAAGTTTTGCTAGTAAAATATCAATTAGAATTCAATGCCACATAGGTTTATTTTTATTAAATATAAATTTATATATAGGTCATTTTCATATTTAGGTACCATATATTGTCAGTTTGAAAAGTAATTGAAATTCTAAGAAACAAAAACTTGAAAAGATTTTTCTTAGTGTCATACTTATTAATACAGTTTCTCGTACAAGAAGTACAATGATTTATGGTCCTAATTTTAAAAAAAAATTTATTTTAAGGAAAAATTAAATTAAGGGAAGCTGAAAATACAGTTGTCCAAAACATAAACACTAAAATGTTATTACACAAATTACATTCCAATAACTAAGTTTTCCACTCTGTCATATTTTTACAATTGTGTAAAATTGTCAATTACTTTCTGATAAGATTATAACAAATAAGAAGTAATTTTTTAATTAATAAAATATATTAATCCAGAAATTAATGTCTTAATTGCTAATAAAAATTTTCTTTACTCGAACTTTTTAATCTAATTATATGTCATTTGCATTATAATGCTTTTTTTTTAACATACTCATTTAATGTTTAATAATAAATTTTTAAAAAACATTAGTGTTTTGTTAATCATATTCTAAGAACACTCAAAATTTTAGAGACAAATTGCTATCCTGAAGTAACACATTTAAAAATGTTAAAACACATTTATAAATGTTATTGTGAAATTTATAAAGGTTAAAATTTAGCTTTGTATTCCCCTCCCTCTCAAAAAATAGTCTTAAAGTTAAACTGGAATTGGCAACTGAATTGTTTCTACAAAAATGTTTAGCGGGGCAACAATAAGAAGAAAAAAAGAGTATCACACTTAACATCATGAAAAGGTAAAATAAAAAGGCAAAGACAATTTAAAGTCTTCATAAAATGTTAGTAAAGAAAAATGTTTCTGTGAAAGTTTCAGACAAGTTTACTAAACTTCTTTCATCCAAAACATGTATGAATTCCAACAAATAGTGGACGAAGTACTTATTAAATACAAATTTTAATGAACCTAGGGATAAAATAAAATGGTAAACTTGGTCAAATAAATTAAATGTGCAACAAAAAACAAGTATGGTAAAAAGAGTTAATATTCATGTTATATCGAAAGAAATTATGAAGACAAGCATTTATGAACTGATAACAAAATTCAACAATAAGAGCAGATTAAAAAAAAAAAAATTTCAATATTAGACAACAATATCATATTATAACAATAACATACTAAAATTGTTAAAAAAAAACTTCAATGAAATAACGCAATGCTATACATTAACTTCTTAGAATATTATGTTTGCAAACTTGCCACAGAAATTTTAGTACATCATTTTAGACCTTCAAGAATACAAGTTACATTACGCAATAGAATTTTATATTAAAAAAAAAAATGAAGAGAAATATCAGTTTTTTTTCTAGACAATTTCGCAGTGCTAAGATCATCATGAGCCAGTTGCAATTTGGGTTCATCTTTAACCAATATTAGATGAACTTAAGAAAAATTCCACCAAAATGGACACCTTTGGATGGTCCCACAATGCAATATCAGTTTGTTATCTTTATATATCTTCAATATCTTTTTGCTTTCCCTTTTAGACAGCTCTAGTTGAGAACAATTTTAAATATGAATCATGGTAATTTTATGAGACGTCATGGTTAAGGAGCTGGAGTTGGAGCTGCTTTCGAGTAAGCAGGTGACTAAGAAGCTTTACTGGGTATAGATATACCTGATGCAAAGACCCATTTCCCTATTTTGAAAGATACATTAAATATTAACCTTCAATATACTTTTTAAAAAAATGTCATATCTGTTATAAAAATTTTTCTTATAAAATGCAAATTGATGTATTATTAATATTGTAAAAGGTTCATATTTCTTTTTATCTAATACGAGAACAAATAACAGAAGTAAATTTTTGTTTTACAGAACTTTATAAAACGATGCTTGAAAAATTTTTAGAATGGTAAGACATGGCAAAAACAATTAAATAAATATTTTTATAATTAAAAATATTTATTTAATCTATAGTAGGACCCTAAAGTTACAATAAATTCTAATTTGCATTATTGTGTGCTGAGATTTAAATAGTTTAATTTAATTAAACAGGTTAGGTAACAGACATGACAATTTTCAACAAATCTGACAAATTTAACAAGTAAAATATTTTTCAAAATATAAACTGCAAAAAACACAAATTATTTGAAAGATTTATATGTTTAATTATTTTAGAAAATTATGCTAGTTTAATAATTTTATTTATTTATACTTCAATTTCTCAAATGGTACCTAATTTTGAAAATGTCTTTTGAAATTTTGTCTTTTTTAAAAAGATTAACTGACTTTTATTTCTTTATTAAATATAAAGCACCTTTTTTATATTTTTAGAAGATGCTGGTGTAAGAGGACGTTTAACTGAGTGCCTTGAAACTATTTTAAATAAAGCTCAAGAGCCACCCAAATCCAAAAAAGTGCAGCATTCCAATGCAAAAAATGCAGTTTTATTTGAAGCCATTAGTTTAATAATTCATATGGATAGGTATTGACTGTTTATTTTTTAACATTAAGAAGTTAGTAGCTTAATCTGTTTCAAAAAAGTTTTAAGTTATTTTTAATGTTTAGTTTTAGTTAATTAGTTATTTTTATAATTCAGAAAATATATTTTTAGTTTTTAATTGGCTTTATCATGTGATTCACATATTTGGAAGAAGCCTATTTTTTAATTTAAAAAAAAATTGCTCTTTTGTTTTGAACAAATTGCTGGGAAATATTTGTTTATTTTTAGCAGTTATTTTTAAAACTTTAAAAATGTAGTATATTGTTATGTAGTGTCTAATGATAAAATAATTTTGATGTTGATGTGCCATCTATATATCATAATGAAACTACAAAATAATTTGTTTACAAAGAAAAGACTGAGTAAGCAATATAAACAAAAGTCAATTGATTAATGGATTCTAATATATTGTGTTCCGATTGTTTCATTATTGATCGTTGTATTTAAGCTTTACTCTATTTAAAAAAAATTTTTGATTTTATAATTATAACTTCTATTAATATTATTCACTAGAAAATTTAAATACAATTTTGTAAATATAAAAATGTATTTCATGCATTAGAAAGTATTGGGGACCTAATAATCAAAAGGAATGACCCACAATTATTTAATTTTAATATCTTAAGTTTAAAAAATATGGAAATAAAACACTTAAATTTCGTTCTTTGCTCTAATAGCACTCATATGATATGATTATGTATTATGCAATAATGAATGACACATTCAGAATATGAATTTTGTTAATTTCAATATTTCTGTAGTAACATTTTCTTTTTCATTAGGAGGTGGATTTTTTTTCTTTCTATATAACTGGAAAATTGTAAATATTTTTTACATATTTACAATTGTACGTATCCTTTACAGGATTTTAGTTGCTGCCTATTTATTGTTTTTTAAAATGTTTCAATCTTAAATTGTTTATTTTTTTATTTATAGCTGTAGTAGCAATCGTTATGATCCAAGTAGTCAGGTGTTTGAGAATAAACTTTGTATTTTATAAAATTTCAAGAAATTCTCTCATATTTATCTTTGAAAATATTAATAAAGAAAAAAGATTGGCTTTTTTCTCAGATTTAAAGCTATTTAAATTTTATTCTAAAAATTAAATAAAAAATTTTTTTAGAGGAATATTTTAATAATTTTAAATATAAGTTAACCTTTGTCTTTTTTTTTTTAAATAGTGAGCCAAACCTTCTTGTAAGAGCATGTAACCAGCTCGGTCAATTTCTTCAACACAGAGAAACAAATTTAAGGTAATTTGCTTTTAGAGTACTCTTTTAGGAAAAGAGTTAAGTCATCAGATAATGACATTTTTTTCATTATAGATACTTAGCTTTGGAAAGCATGTGCTTGCTTGCTACATCTGAGTTTTCTCATGAAGCTGTCAAGAAACATCAAGAAACTATTATTAATGCACTGAAAGTATGTTTCTAAATTAACTAAAATAATTTTAAATTTGATTTCTTTTGAAAACAGAGTTTTTTCTTAATATAATCCTGTTCATATTAGTAGGGATAAACATCTTTCTTATGGTGGTAACTCCTAAGTTTTTATCTTCTGATAATATGGCTGTCATGACGCCGAGATGCCCTTTTTATTTCCTTTTTTGCACCGGACTAGTTTATAAGTCTGTTCAGTCAGCTTACCTAGATCATACTATTTAGGTTGTTGCAGTATAACTAATTCTAACTATTTTATCTGGAATTATACATTAGACTGAACTTCTGGTAAAAAAATACTCTTGCTCAAACACTTAACTAATACTTTAAGATTTATTAAGATAGTTTATCAATGAAGTTTATAAATTATAAGCTAATGCACTTTTTTAAGCATTTCTTTCATTAAATTCTTTGACTTCTATTGATTTTTTGGATAAATTGTGAAGTTATGTAAAATTTTAAACTTAGTCATATAAATGTGAATCTATTATTTTAATTTCATATCAGTATAGGATTCAATTAAGCTTTTGTTTAAAATCAATCGCTTTATTTGCAAAATATAAGAAAAATTAATCATGTTAAGCACTAAATCTTATAATTATTTGAATATCCCAGCTGCTAAATGCTTCTTACAAAATATAATAACTGTATAACAAAATGTTAGTTTTCCTTTTATAAATGAAGTTATTTTGCTATTAAAAAGAATGAAGCAAAAATTTTAATTTTGAAGTTAAGAAAGAACTTGATGTGTAGATATATTAATCTCACTTTTTTTTTAAATCAAAAAACAGGTTTTGCATCTGAACAAATCTTGTTATAATTTACCTAATTGTTTTTTGTAAATTAATTTTATTATCTAGACGGAAAAAGATGTTAGTGTTCGTCAACGTGCTGTTGATCTTCTCTATGCCATGTGTGATAAAAGTAATGCTGAAGAAATTGTAGGAGAAATGTTGTCTTACTTGGAAACTGCAGATTATTCAATCCGTGAGGAAATGGTATTTTTGCATTTTCTCTTTCTATTTTCTATTCATAGTTATGCTATTTATCTTATAGTATGCACAAATTTTCAAATTTTTTACTGATAGAAGCATATTTATTTTGTTCTCTGATGCAGTTGCCAAAGTAAGGAAAAATTTATAAATAGAATTTTATATTGATTAGCTCAAAAAAAAAAATCTTAAATTTTCATAATTTTTTCTTTTTTTAAATCTGTGAGGCTGTAATCTATAATGTTTTAACTTAAAATTATTAATCAGTATGAGAAGTAGCTTGCGTTTTGTTCACTATCTCCAGCTAATATTCTATAAAACATGTCACTATAAGCATACTCATTAGCTTTATTTTTCTGTTGTGTTTTTGAACTGTTCTAGTTACATTATTACTTCAATGTTTGTTGATTTATCTTGATAATAAGATGTTTATGAAATTAATGTGAGGAAGTTAGATTCTAAGGGAACTAGAAATAATTATTGCAAAATTAGAAAATAAATTTCTTAGGAATGTAGAGTGAGTTAGTGGAGGAGAGGTGGAACAGATCAAAAAACATAATAAATTTAGTTGATGAAAACTTTGGGAATAGAGGGCGAAAAGACTAACAAAGATGGTTTGACAAGTAGTGTGAAATCTTGGTTGTTAACATGTTGAATGCCACCCTAATTTTACCTGGCTTGCCCGTCTGGTCAAAATGATTTTCTCAGTATGTATTGCATTAATTTCTTCAAACCATTTTAGTAATGATAATGATATAAAAAATTAAAAGCATTAAAAATTTACTCGAATTATGTGTTTCTAATAATCTTGACTTCACTGGTGACCTCCGTGATGCTAGGAACTCAGTACCTATGGCATTCAACGTGTTAAAGAAAAAATGAGGCAAGAGTAAAATTTACATTATACAAGAGTAATTGCACAATACAAAAGAATCTATAGACGAAATTAGCTATGAGCAAAATCCTTGCAAAGAAGAGCCTGGTAATCGAAAAGATACAAGAAGTTGACATATTTTAAGAGGGTACTGAAGAAGAAGAGGGTACTGCCCACGAAACACCTTTTGTTGCAGATAAAATTAAGACCTTATTAGAGAAGAGGGTGAACTCTTGGAGAGTAAGCAGAATATTTTGAAAACCTGTTGAACAAGAATGACGATATTTAATTAGTTGAAGATGATCTAGAATCATGAGGAGAATGATTGTAGCCCCTTAGAGCTAGTGGGATGTGAAAAAGTTTCATAATTGGAAAGCTCCAAAGTATATGATTTGCCCAGAATTTCAAGTATGATAATCACAAATTATGTAAAATAGCTTAAGAGTCGGTGAATAAAACTTAGGAAAGAGGTAATAATAAGGATCAAAAAACTTAAAGTACTTTGGTTCAACTACAACTAAAAACAATATCCTAGAAATCAAGCAAATGCTTATTGCAGATAAATATACCTTTTTTGTACTACAAACTGTGATCAGACCAATGGATATCTATGAGTCAGAGACTTGGACCTTGAGCCAAAAACATAGTGTTAATTTCACGAGAGAGGAAAATCCTAAAAGCCATGTATAATTTGGGCCAGTCAAAAAAGATGAGTGTGCAGAAACGATTGAACCATAAAATCAACTAACTATTTAAAGAAAAAGGTATAATAAATTTCACAAAATTAAAAACAGAAAAAAATTACCTATGGTCTTGATATACATACAGGAAATGGATTACAGATGCATTTAAAAGATTTATAATAGTAGATACAGAGGTTAACAAAAATTTGAAAGATCAAAAAAGACGTGGAACTTATGAGGAAAAAAACTTTAAAATTATAAGGAAAAGAACTTTAAAATTATAAAACAAAGACACAAGACAGGCTGCTTTAGAGTCATTGTTAGGAAGGTCATGGTCTAATATAGACTGAAATACATAAGTAAGTTAGTAGTAAGTTAATGAAAATGTTTTGGGGGAAAATCCATTATGTTAAATTTGACTTAATAGTTAGTGATTTTAAATAAGCTTAATATATATTTTTTCCTTAGGTGTTAAAAGTTGCTATTTTAGCTGAAAAATATGCTTCAGACTACACGTGGTATGTTGATGTGATACTGAATTTAATAAGAATAGCAGGGGATTATGTTAGTGAAGAGGTAATTATGTTTTTTTATTTATTTTTGTTAGAATAAATTTCTATATTCCAAACAGTTGTACAAGCGGAACCTATACTGGCAACTAGAATAAGACTATTTGCTAATAAAACTAAGGGGAGGCAACTGGCTTCTAGTTATTTTATAAAACAGTTGAAAATAAACTATTTTCAGAAAAATTAAGGCTGATTTTTTTTAAAAAGGCGATTATATAAAAAAAAAAAAATTCTGGATAAGCAAGCAGGTTTCACAAAAATTAAACATGAGGATTTTAAAAAACACAAGTGAAAAAAGAAAACTGACTTTTAACCATATAATTAATGTTCGGAAAAGGGAATTTACAATACAATCAACGTGAACCAAATACGTTAAAAGTGATTTAAAAATCGCATGTTGTAATATATTACAAAAATCAGTATTTGTAAACCATGTGCAATTGTCTCAAAAAACAAATAAGTGCAAGTAAGTGATAAAAAAAGCATGTAGATTTACTATGGGATAGTCGTGAAATCAAGCTTGCCGGAAAGTGATTGCTTAAATTATGAATGACCTAATATCAGATTTAAAATATCAAAATTTAAAAAGCCTTGCAAAGATGATGAAAAAAAACTAAATGCCAGAAAAACTGTCGGAAAACTACATAGATTTGTGTAGTAATAATATTGTGTTAAAGTATAAGAATTTGAAGAACCATGTAGAACTGCTGAAAGAAACAATAAATGACTGATGAGGAAACAATGTGATGGAATCACAATATTGAAAATCTGAAGGGGGGCTGATTACTCAAATACAAAATATGAAATTTGAAAAATCATGTAAAAATGGCTGATAAACTAAAGTGCCAAAAAAATAAATCAAAATTATGTATGTTTACATTGCAAATGAAATAGGAGTTCAAAATTAGTGAGTTATAATCAAAATATGTGTCATAATAACATCATTCATCAGCATATTAAAATATAATATTGTGAAAATGACCTAAGACCAGTGGAATCTATTAGGTAATTGGTGTAAATAGACTGTTTTATTTAGATACATACACATTGGGGTGCAAAAACACCATCAGAGTAACATTTCACAAAATTCACCTGGAATAAGCCTTGCATTATACAGGGTGTTCCAGAAAGGTTGCCCTTAATATGTATTTTTAAATTTCTTTTCGAAAATGAAAGCAAAAAGTATACTCATGGAGTCACAAATTAATATTTAAGGGAAGAATAAGCAAAAACACTATCGCAATCAGTTAAATTATAATAGCAGAAGGTATATGTACTAAACATCAAAACAGGTTTAATTGAGAGTTGAAACTTGAAGGTTTTCTTCTACCAACTCCTGTTTCTTCACACAAACAAATTTGTCTTATTTATTACATTTGCTTTTCTGTACTGTGATTCGTCAGAATTCGATAGCATTTTGGTTTTTTCCCAGTTTAAATAAATTTGCATCCCTGAATGTGTACACCCTTTGTTTTCATTTATGACAGGGATAATAAAATAGTGAATTAAGGAAAGTCTTTATGGAACACTGTATATCATCTCTACTTTCTTTAGATTTTTTTTACCCTATGTGTTACTTTTATTATCAGAGGATACTGCTTAAGTTACTATTAATTTCTGAGGATGCAGACAATTGTAGACAATTTTTTGATGTAGTATTCAGGGTTTCTAGTTATGCTGATATTCCTGATTATAAAAAATATTCTGTCTTTGTTTTCCTTATTTTTCTTTTGCAAAAGTTTTTTGTTTCACTTTATTTGTTGTAATGTTGCAGCTTAATTTAGTTGCTCTCTAATCTTGTTATTTGTTATAAGTGTGCATGTAATGTTTATTACATGACCAACAATTGTTACACTTTGAGGATAATTGTGAAAGCTGTTCTTAAGAAAATAAAAATAATCTCTCTACATGAACACACTTTACTTACCAATTGTCTGGCAAAGCAATGATCCAGAATTTAAATTTTTTTTTTTTTTTGCAGAGATGTAATGAAGTCATTAACTGCTCATTAAATGTCTTTTCTTTTATATAAAGCATTTGCCAGCAAAAAAAGATGAGAGTAATGAAACAAATGAAAATATAGTGACAAGTCATGAGGTTAGGAGGGGGGAGCTACTGCTTCATATCTTAATCTTGTAATTTCAGCATAATTTGACTGAATGAAGAAGGCTCATAATGAGAATATGCTTGCACTATGAGTTTTCCGATAGCCTAGTTCAGTCACTATCTCAGAAGATTCTGAGCTTTAACTTAAACACTTTGTAAAATGGAGGAAACTGAAGCTGCTCTATGATTGTGTGGTTAATTTTTTGACTTCACACCCCCATGAAACTTAGTAATCCATCGCAAAATGGTTTGTTCATTGACTGCCTTTTTCCCCAAATGCATCAATTACTGCAGCAGAATATCTAGTTTTGAATTCAAAGGAAATGAAGTGGCTGATTAAAATAGCCTTTTACATCAAAACTGAAGTTATAACTTGAATTTCATGTTTGAATGCTATTTATTAGAGCTCTGTGACAAGAGTTTTCATTTCAGAGAGTTCATCTTCAGGTTAACACATCCTAAGATGCTCTTGTGAGCTTCCTTTTACATTTTTTACTTTAAGCTTGGCTTACAACACTGTTTAATCAATATACTAGGATACATAATGTTATTGTTTGACTTTGCATCAAGTTCTTTTTTGATCATAATAAACACTCAGTGAACAAGAATTTTGTTATCTTTTCCTGTTAGAGGCTCCAAGGCCCAAAGCATTTGCCATTTCGCCAAATGTTATAAAATTGTAAATTCAGGGAAACATTTTGTTTTAGCTAAAGTTTTGGTGATCAATTTTTTTTACCTTAATGAAATATATATATTCCTGTCAATCCTGAAAATTATTTCAATATGAATTTTTCTGAACAAATCTTGTATTTTTTATTTGATTACAGTAATTTAATTTAGATACATCACATAACTCATTCGAATTATATTAACTCAAATAATATTAGCAACGAAAGATTATGTAAGCATTAAAAAGAAATGTGAAATTCAGATCAACATGTCCATTGCCAGATCACAGGATTCTATCCTGCAGTTTGTGTTAATAAAAGTATATGTAATTGGTAGCAATAAGCATATTATCATCCAACTGTTTTTGCATAATATGTTTTCTCGTTACAGTAACAAAATGTTTATTAAAATAAACTTATTGTAAAAGTAAAAACTAAAATTATTGCTAAAATAGGAAAATTTAACTTTGATTTTATCTTTATCACTTTTCAATGATATAGTAGAACCATCTACGTTTTGCTGGTACTGAACGCCCAAATTTTGATAAAACAGAATAATGCAGAATTAACTTATTCAAATAACAGTGATTACTTTTTTTTCAAAATGATTAAAGCTAGGACAGTAAAAAATAAGCGAGACAGTAAAAATTCTTTTATTCAGAAATAAGACTTAAAGAAGGAAATGTTATATTTGAAATGAAATATATTTATATCAAAAATAGTCAGAATCTCAAAAAACATTAAAGGTTGCTCCATTTTTATCCTTATGTTACTGCTCTAGTTTAAGAAGTTACCAAAATTAACCCCAACCTATTTTTCCCTCAAAGGCTATAAAACTTCTAAATTTTTCATCTCTCCCATTCATTGCTCATTTATACTCTCCTCCCCAACTGTAAAATGACTCTAGATTCGATTTTACTTTTTATGAAATATGAATTCAATTTATAATGAATTTGTATAATGATTTGAAGTTTTCCATGGGAAAATAATTAATCATAATTTTTTTTAAAAGATTTACCTTTGGCTAAGACTATTGAAATTTGGCTTAGACTTTTGAAATTTGGCTAATACATTTGATATTTGACTAATTTACTGGCTAATGATTTTAAGTCCTTAGCCTTAGTCCAAGCCTTACGCAAAAATTATGCCCAATGCTAAATTTCATTACATAATTAATTTCCATTGACCCAATATTAATGTTCTTATTTTAAAATTAGTTTCCTCATATTTTATTCTATCTGTGAATTATTTTATGCAATAATAGAAATCAAAATGTGTGGCTTAAAATTGAATTGAAATATTTATGCCTTAGACTGTACTTATTTGGTGTTTAGATACACTAATTTAAAAAGAATTATTTTATTTTTTTGGTTACTTTCTTACTGCTGAAACAAAACTTATAGGTATAATATAACTTTATATATTTGAGTAATTGTCCTGCACTAACTCTCTGCACATAGTTAAGATAATAAAACTGCATATAATTGAATTTCAGCTTAAAACGAGAAAAATATTTTTAAAGTAATCTTGAAGGATAGCCTATGCCTAGCAATTGCATTTATAAACAGTACTTTTTTTTTGAAAGTTAGCAAAATAAAAGGAAAATTTTGGCTATTGTGAGGAGTTATGAGAATTTTCAGTTAAAATAAGCTATATAAACCAGAAGCATTGCGATCATGGATATCAGTACTCTTATGAACCAATATTGCTGCTGTGTTAGTAATGTACAAATCTGGTGAGCTCCTTACCTAAATTCAATTATCATTGTCAGTCAGTGTTGGTTTCATTCTTATTTTGATAAGATAAGTTCGGCAATTTAAGTTATTGTGCCAAATAAAAAATAAAAAAGGACAGTAAAATACCTACATATAATTCTTTTAAGTTTACTGGCTTGCCCTTTAGCTGCCTTAAGCAGCATCCAAATATTGTCCTAACCAAATCTTTGAGGGCTAAATGTGTTCCATATCTAATTAGTTTTTGTATTTTTATTGTTATATAACTAAGTCTAATAATTTGTCTAATTTGTAAATAAAGTTCATGAAACTTATATTTAAAATGAACTATTTATAGGTGTGGTACAGAGTTATTCAGATTGTTATAAATAGAGATGATGTCCAAGGCTATGCTGCCAAAACAGTTTTTGAAGTAAGTATTGGATCTATACTAACGATATATCTATGGAAAAAAAATTGAGAATTTTATGAATATCTAAGAATTTTACATCAATACCGAGAGCATCTTCCTTGAAATCGAAAAGGAATAAATTAAGTATGCAGAAAATAATTTTCTAATGTTGTAAGGCAGATAGTCTAGTCTATTTGTTGTAAGATATATTTATGATATACATGATTTCTATTCATTTTAATTTTCTAGGCACTTCAAGCACCTGCTTGCCATGAAAATATGGTGAAAGTAGCTGGCTATATTTTAGGTGAATTTGGAAATCTTATTGCTGGTGATCAAAGGTCTAGGTGAGAATTTCAATTTTTTTTTATATTGTTACCTGTAGATCTCTGAATGTTTTTAAAAATATCTCCTTTACTCTTTTTTTAATGTAGGTAAGTAAAACTTTCTTCTAAATAACACTTTGGGTGAAGTGAATTTTATCCCCTTAAACTCAGTATTGGACAAATTATTAAAAATT
This sequence comes from Parasteatoda tepidariorum, assembly GCF_982258835.1. Lineage (NCBI taxonomy): Eukaryota > Metazoa > Arthropoda > Arachnida > Araneae > Theridiidae > Parasteatoda > Parasteatoda tepidariorum. Next base: position 43,724,501 of record NC_141765.1, read on the forward strand.
TTATTTTTGTTTTATATCTCTTGTACCAGACAATCTGGTGGTTGAATAATTTCTTAAATATTGTCTTTTTATTAGCCTGGTGCAAGCATCCTGCTTGAGTACAATTTCCTAGAATTCTGAACAGCAACATAGCACAACATTATTAGTTTTTGGTGTTTCATCATCAGCTCGAAACTATTTAATTTACCTTAACTCCTTTCATTGGTATTGTAATGTCAGAACAAACATTATGCACATTAAATTTTATCTTCCGTCATAACCACCCTCTTGATTAACATGCAAATAAAAATTGTCACAAAATAATCACCTAAAGTGCGATATTCTTAGTTATCATCAAATGAAAAATAAAGTAGAAGGTATAAAGGTTTTTATTTATAAATAAAATACGTTTCATAAGAACTGTAATATCAATTGGCTAAGTTCTTTAACAACAACAAAAAAATGCAATCAAATGACAATTTTTATAGATGAACAGTCTGTTTCAGAACATAAGTGTCAGCTGTTGAAAAATATAATACTGACCCTGAGACTGACAAAATATTCTTAAATTATTATCTTTATTTTTCCTATCATTAGGAGGTCCAGTATACATGGTTGTCCTAAACTCATCTTACCTTTCGCAAAGTAACCACATTTTATTGTATTAGTAATAAGTTGTATCTTTTATGTTAATGAAATCTATTACCTTGATTACTTACCAAAAATATTCAATTTCTTTTGATTTAAAATTTGGTGCATTTAAAGTGAAAAATGTTTGCTGAGAAATTTTAAATATCTAACAGCTATAAGTCATTCATTAGTAATGTTAATTAACTTTCTTTTGTTATTGAATAAAACATATTCAATTCTTACTTTTCAATTCAAAATCCAGTTAATGTAATTTTTTTCGAGACACAAATAGCATTTTTAACATTTAAACTTAAGTGATTAAAAATAATATTAGTAATTAATATTTTAAAATCATTTAATAAATTTTATAAATATAAATCCATACATATTAATGTGAAATGTTTTTTTAGTCCTCTTATCCAGTTTAAATTGCTTCATTCCAAATATCATCTTTGCCCTGCTGCTACTAGAGCTCTTCTGCTAACAACTTATATAAAATTTATAAATCTATTTCCTGAAATAAAGCATGAAATACAGTCTGTAAGTATAATTTTTATAAATATGTAATATATAGTCTTTTTATTTTTTATTATTTTTTTTAATTCTCTGAAAAAAATCTTCTCAGATTCTTAAAAGTGATAACAATATTAGAAGTGCAGATGCAGAACTTCAGCAACGTACTGTTGAATATTTACAACTGAGTAGTATAGCTACATCTGATGTATTGGTGAGTTTAAATTATTTCTGTATGAATAATACTATTATAAAAAAGTTATGGTCTATATTTGATTTGTGGTATGAACTTATTGTATGTTTTTTCATATATAGTTTTTGTTGCTTGCTCAGTCTGTAGGTTTTTATTTTTTATTCTTTCTGTGTAATTTTAAAGTTTTGTATTACCATAATCATTAGAAGTATGAAATAATATTGGTAATGTACAATCAGGCTTTATCAAAATGGGCAACTGACTAGCTGTGTTTGTTAGTTGATAAACAATTTGTGATACCTGCAAAAATCCACAATACATTTTTATAGATGTTTATGAACATAATGTTTAATTTTTTTAAATTTATTTTTAGGCCACCGTCCTAGAAGAGATGCCTCCATTTCCAGAAAGAGAATCTTCTATTTTAGCAATCTTAAAGAAAAAGAAGCCAGGTGTGGCAGAAGGCTTGCCTCCAAATGCTGTAACCAAAGATCATCCGGCTTTATTTAATCACAGCGTTGCAAATAATGGAGAAGTCAATAATATGGTATTGTTCAAATTTATTATTTTTGACTTTACATTAAATAACTTATGTATTTTTATAAGCTATTTTTTATTGTATTTTTTCCAATCTTGCAATTATTTCAGCAATAACAAATATATTCAAATATAAAGCTTTTATTGTTGCATAATTTCAATAAGAATTGTATTAAAGATTTTAAATACTTAACAAAAAGTATGATTAAAAAGATGTATCCATACTGTAAAAGGTAGGAAAGGCTAATAGAGTCCCAATAAATTGATGTCAAACAATACAACATTGTTATTTAATTCCCTTTTTTTGTTCTAACAAGTGTGATACAAAAATGTAATATCAAAAATGTTCTACTGGCACCAATATGAAGTTTTTCTATGATTTGATATAAGATTTCTCTTCTATACTGTGTAGTACATATATCTTGCTTTTTCTTGTTTTGGAAAAATTGTTTCTTGCCCGTATTAATGAGTTTTCCATGTTGTATATTTTGTCAAAAATTGATCATTCTTGAATTAATCGATAATTTTAAACTGATCTTTTCCAGCTACATGATCTAGAGAAAATGCATCTTGACAGGAGATTTCTCTAAATGTAAATTAGAGTAAAAACTTATCTTAAATATATCTGCTTATAGTTAATAAAGAATAACAGTTGATGCTTGATATGAGGACCCATGTGATTCAATGAAAAATTTGCATTATAACATGAGGTTGTGATATCCCGAGTGCACAAAGCTACAGCAAATATTTACCCATAAATACTAGACTTATTTAATTAATATTACTGAAGTTTGTAGTAGTTTAAAAATACCTTTGAAAAAAAAGCAGAAAAGGTGGGTAAGAAAACTATTGATAATGTGCTGGATTTGAATAAGTCATGTAGACATCAGAAATCCCGAGACTGGATTATACATCTGATGAATTACTAGATTAGTTAAACTATGATAAGAATGTATTTTATGAACTAAGTGAGATTGTTCAGAGTATAATCACTAAAACTTTCTAATCTGATGATCCTGTCAGTGTAACAAATCTGAATGTGATTGTAGTTGTACAGATTTTTGCTCCTGCTGATTCAAAAGACTCCTATTAAATATGTTGGGTAATTTAAACAACATGAAACTGATGGTACCCTTTTATCGTTACAGCAAATCTGAAATTTAACTGCTAAAAACTTACTACAAAAATGTATCAAAAACATATTTTAAATTTTTTATGTTATGATAATTGAAACATTAAAATCTAATACTAAAAAAAATCAGCTTAAAAGGGACCCTGGGATATCTGACAATTTCAATTTTATGGGTGTAAGATAATTGAAGTTCTACTATATCTATTTCTTTTAAGGACTTCTTAGAATTTTTCGCTATTGATTTAATTTTATGCTTAAAATATTAGAAGAAATTATAATAAAAATTATAGATTTTACTATTAAGCCTTGATTTTTGGCTTTTTGTACCAATTGAACCATGTTTCATTCTTTGTAAATTTTTAGCCAGCTTCAACAACTATTGATCTCTTGGGCATTGCTAGCTCACCTCCAAATCCTCAAGCCCCATCTGCACCAACGACAAATGATTTATTAGTTGATGTTTTTGGAGATTTAGCAACTGCATCTGTTCCAAATTCTTCTTCAAATAATTTAGCGCCAGGAGCTATTGTCATATCTAATGAAGAAGGATTATATAAGTAAGTATACTGTAAAAAGCACATCTTTTAAAAAAAAAAATCAATGACCTTAAATTAGTTATTGCAAAACAAATTTAAATTAGTTATTGCAAAACAAATTTGAATTAGCTATTTATTACAAATCAAATTTAAAAACACAACTAACAACTTCTTTGAAATTGAGAGGATGTATAAGTAAAAGATGTATGTAACAGAAAAAGGGTAATAGAATTTTGAATAAAGCTTCAAATTTTTTTTTGTTTCAGCTTTAATTTAAAATTTTAAATTTTTTCAAAATCATGCCAGTAAAAGTTTTTAGATTAAGATTATCTTTTTTATTGTAAACATGTTTTATCTTATGAAATAATTAATATAGTTATGCATGGTACTGTGATAACTACTTAAACTCTATACTATCACTAATATAAAAAGTCTAATTTCTTATTCCATAGATAGAAATACCATTTTAATTCATTGCAACACCTGTGTACCTCATTTATGTTAGTGTTTTGTTTAATTTCTCTTCCTAAATACTAGAAGCATATGCATAGACTCTTTAAAAAATATTTGTAAAATTTTAACTGTACTGTCCTTGCCAATAGTCTGAACGCATTCCCGTTTTTCCTGAAATTTGCAAAGTGGAAACTCCTTAGGGATCCAAAACTTTATTTATTAGATTTGTTTTCTAAGTAAACATTCTCAATGTAAGGAGAGAAAAATACATATTTTAATTTATGTTCAGAAAGAATTATTGAGAAAGTTAGCTTTCATAAAAGTACGGGTCTTGTATTTGAGCTTTGTATATGTGAGACATTTGTTTCATAGATTTATTTAAAGTTTGGCAATGTATTGGCTCCAGCAGCTTTGAAGAGCCTCTCGTAGATCATCTTTGTTTGTTAGCATTCCGTTGATGGATTTTCCAGTCCAGGTAATCCCATTGAAGTTCAAATGATGACTGATCAGAATATTATGATTACCACTCTATTTTTATGATGGTGTGAACGTCTTTACTTTTTAGATAATTACTGTGTAACTTAGGCAACTTTTAGATTGTTTACACATCCACAGGGTTGCCACAGGCTACTAAAATGCAACTATTTGCTACTATTTTTGGCCTTAGGCGACTATGGCGACCTTTTTTGCCTGAAAAGGTTAAAGCAACTATTTTCAGGAATAGGCGACTTTTTTTTAACTCTTGGCGAAGTTTTTTCGCAAAAATGAACGTTACTTTTCAGAACGTTAATAAAAGTAAGCAAACTTTTATACAATCATTTATTTCCAAAGAGCCATAAATTTAAATTTCCATTGGATTTAATAAAGTACTTGTTATATGCTCTCTCTGAGGGGCAGTTTTAATTGTTTTTTCCTTCTATTTAACATTCGTATTTTATTGTAATTCGACTTTTATTTAGGCACCTATTTTCTAATATGTATACCTTTTATATTCGTGAAAATTTTTTTTTTAATTGGAGCATAGTTGGGACTGGGCGATAAATCGATGTATCACAAAATATCGATTTAACGCATATATCAGTAGGCCGATGTAGTGACTTTCGTTTTAGGCGTTGCATCAGAAATCTGATTTAAGCCGCCGTAATTATATTACAATCACGGTTTAACGATTTAATATGCAGGGATCCTTGACTAGGCTAACGCTATTACCGCACTAATGAAGACAATTTTGATTTCGTCTAGCTGCTGAGATATAGATAGCGTTTTGCTATTAGGATGATGTTAGTTTTGTGATTTTGAATGATGACGAGCGAATTGAATCAGAACTCCCGGTTTTGTGCGAGTATCAGCGTTGTAATATAGAACGCAATGCATAGTTTCTTTATGTCCATTTTTGTCTTCAGGATTTTGCGTTTTTTGAAGATTATTTTCAATGGGACTTAAGTCATTTTGTGATCGTTGTGCATTTTATTTCGTCGGAAATAATTGTCGGGTTTCTTGTAAATTATTTTCAGTGAGACTTTTGCAGCGATCGTTTCGTTCTGCATTATTTCATACCATTTTTTTCTGTCTGGGTTTAACGATTCTTGGCAATTATTTTTAGTAGACCTACTGTTACTTTGCGATTGCTGCACAATTGCTGTTATCTTAAATTTTCGTTCTGAACTCAATAGATCAAATCATTGATTTTTTTCAATTGTTTTTTATTTTAAGCGATGCAATTTAATAGGGGTATTTTGTATTTTAACTTTGTTATAAAAAGTTTGTTTTTTTAAATTTATTAAATGTAGTTAAGTATAATAATTTGATTGTTTTTCAACCAATAAATGCTCAGTCGTTTTTAATTATAAAGAAATTAAAACAAAGCTTACCTTTATTTAATTTGCTTTTATTTTTGAGAAAATGAAAACAAAGTTTTAAAAAAATTTGGCTATTAGTTAAAACAAATTTTTTTTTTAAATTAAATAAAAAGTTTAGTAATGTTTTGGCATTTTTAATAATTTAACATTAGTACTTAAAGTATTTTTTAAAAATTTTTATTAAAATTCTTTCAATACTTGTTTGTTTTATAATTTGTTCGATAGTCAGTATCATTTTTAAACAAATAAATCTTTGGTCTATTTTATTTTCAAAAATGAAAATAATAAGTAAAAATATTATTACATTTATTAAGTACAGAATTTGACCATTAGTTAATACTACTTTTTATTATTTTAAATAAGTAAATAAAAAAGGGGCTAATGATGTTTCAAAAACATGTTTTTTTTTCAGCAAATGAAAAAAAAATTTTTCTTCTAAAGTTAACATTTCTTTGGTTTGTTTTCCACTTTCGTATTTTTTCTTCTTTTAGTTTTTAATTCATGTATGTAAAATAGTATGTTACAGTATTATTATTTTTAAACCAATAAATCTTATATCATTTTTAATTTAAGAAAAATGAAAAAGCTTGGTTTTGCTTTTACTTTGACTTTATTAATTTAATTGAAAAAATTAAGTAATGATATTGATGTCATAGTAAAATATGTTTAGAATTAATATTTTCTTTTCTACTAGATTTATTCCTTTTTTTTGTTTTTTTGATTGATTTACAGATTTCCCATAGGTAATTTTTGAACAAAAGCTAAATTGTGATGCATCACTATATCGTGATGTCTAACTGACGATGTATTACGATTTAAAATTTCTGACATCACCCAGTCCTAATAATAGTATTTGACAATTAAGCTATAATTTTAGTTATTTGGTTTACCATTTTTGATAAATTTTTGTTCCTATTCAGGCAACTATTTTCATAGTTTTAGGCAACTATTTTCATGCTTGAGGCTACTAAAAGCAACTATTTTTGTTCATTTTTTACTGTGGCAACCCTTCATCCATTATGTTTGCCTGTTATCGCAATAAAGTCGTTCAGATTCGAATCGATTATTTTTGTCCGACCAGTTTGTTTTCTTGCAAGTTTGTGCTCTTCTTTTAATAGTCCAACACATTGTACCTGAATTTCTTCACTCGCTGAGCTATTTCCCTCAGAAGTTAGCCTTCTTATTTCACAATAATTGTTTGAAAACATGCTTCGATCCTTATTTCACATTTTTAATAATACATGTTAAACTTTTTTCTTCCTTTTGATGGTTCTTTACTTAATTTATTTGGTAAAAGTTAATAAATATTTCCGAGTCAAAAGATACAGATTCATCTGATTTCATCTTTATTTTAGCATAATTAAAAAATAGCGCATTGGCAGCAAACAGACGACTTATAAGAGTTTGTTAAAGCAGTGCTAGATGTCTTCCATCAACCGAATACAAGGTGCAGGAACTTCAATGACTGTTCTTTAGTAGTCTTTTGCTACTAAGTAAATTTCTCAAGTAAATCTGTGTAAAGCATATATTTTTATGTTAATCTATTAACAATGTTATTTATTTTGAAAAGAAGTTCACTAAAAATGATTTTGGATCGATGCAGTATCTTCGAATTGAAATTTTTCTCAAAAAAACAGGTGCGCTTATACTTTTGAAAAAAATCTATATCAAAGCTTAACCCCGTCCCGTCCGCCCCCGTCGGGGGGCATCCGGAGAATGAGGGGAAAAATCTGTCAAAAAATAAATGACTTATTTACTAATATTATAGGTAAAATTTTTTGTATAAAAACTCAGTATTCAATGAAAGTAAACCATTTTTTTGAGGATAAGTATTTTATAAAATTTGCATTTATTTTTTATTGGATACATTACATTAACTCTAATAACTTCAAAGCAAATAATAAGTGATAAATAGCATGCACTTGGACAAACTTGTTTCAGAGAAATTTTTAAAATAGCTGACACATAATGCTGAATAAATATGCTGACACATAGTGTGATTCATTTTAGGGGTTTTTGAATTTGGTTCATTGCAATGAAACTACTTATGTCTTATAGTGTTTTGCGTGTGTGTTTGTGACCAATTTTAAAACATTGTGTACCAATGTTCATTTAGTGCCATTAGTTATCAGGTTATATGATTCTCTATTAATATGAAACTCTAATATAAAAAATGTTCATAGGTTAAACGTAACTATGATAGAAATCTTAGTGCTATGTAAATTAATCTGTTTTATTCATTGTAAAAATTTATCATTAATGCATGAATATAAAAGAAATATTTTTATCATTTAGGCTTATATGTAAAAACAATGGAATTTTGTTTGAAAATGATCTGCTACAAATTGGAGTAAAGAGTGAATTCAGGCAAAATTTAGGACGTATCAGTCTCTTCTATGGAAACAAGACTCCTCTTCAATTCAATAATTTTACCCCAACTGTATCTTGTTCAGACAGCCTAAGTCATAGTATCCTTATTTATATGAGTTCTTTATTCTAGATATACTATAGTGTTCGAATTAATTGGGACAAGCAAGATTTTCTCATTCGAGTTGGTATGGGATTGCCAGTGATGTCCTGAACCGCTTCAAACCAGTTATTACTGCCTTGAGCTGTGGTGACGGATAGACCTTCACTATAATTTACTCGTCTGACTGGTTTTAGTGTATTTGTGGTTCAGTTGTGAGCATTTCAGTGTGGAAACAGGTAGTTATAATTTTGAGTTTAGTCTAACACAAGTTATGTGCTTATAAAAGATGGATATTAGTCCGAGGAAGCGCTCTAAAATTATCGCTCTTAATGAACACACTTCTATGACTGTAAGAGACATCGCTACAGCAGTTGGTGTAGGGAAATGTAGTGTTTCCAGAATTCTTAGAACATTTCAAGATTCCGGCTCATCCTCTCCAAAAAGAAAAGGAAAATGTGGACGCAAACGGAAAACTACTCCCAGAACTGATAAAAGTCTAATTAGAAATAGTAAAATTAATCCAAGAAAGACGAGCACAGACCTACGAAGGGATTTATTGGATTGTGGTGCTGATGTGAGTACTTCAACTGTACGAAAAAGGCTTCTAGAAGTTGGAAGTGTCAAGAAGACCAAGGAAAAAACAATTTCTAACTCAGAAAATGATGAAAAAACGCTTAGCATAGGCCAGAAAATACCAAATATGGACTGTAAATGACTGGAAGTAAGTGGTTTTCAGTGATGAAACACATTTATTTGTGCAGGGATAAAAAATCAAGTGTAGTTAGACGAAGTGAAGGCGAAAGTCTGAGACCAGATCATATCCAACAGACTGTAAAACACCATTCTAAACAAATGTTTTGGAGTTTCTTCACATCAAATAGCACTGGAAGCTTAGTGCCTCTAAAAGGCATGATGAATTCAGCCAAATACATCGATATATTATATAGTAGGATTGTTCCATTCATGGAAACATTCGACGGAACATTTCAACTTTATTTGGCCCCTTGTCACAATTCCAAACTGGTCCAGAATTTTATGCGAGAAAACAAAACAGAAGTGCTTGATTGGCATGGTAATTCACCAGACCTAAATCCCATTGAGAACCTGTGGCATATTCTAAAGAATCGCTTAGCCAAGATGAATTGCACGACAACAGAACAAATGATAAAAAGTGCTATTCAAGTATGGTTCCACAACGATAAAGTCAAGAACATGTGCGTTACACTAGTGGAATCAATGCCAAAACGTGTTCTTGAAGTCATATCTGCTAAAGGAGGACATACTTCATATTAATTCAGACATGTATCAATGTAACTTAAGGTATGTAATGATTAAAAGCTAAAGTTTCAATAAATCACTTTTTTTTTCATTTGTCCCAATTAATTCGAACAGTATAGTAAGTTGGTGTGTTCTCATTTTTTCATGAAGTATAAGTGCATAAACATAGATATCTCAAGTGAATTAATTTATTTTTGTTATAAAATGTGGTATTTATTACAATTTTTCAGTTAATCATAGGATAAAGGCATCATAGGATATATTTGCCCCTGTCCCTTTTGTTTGTTAATAATAAGTTTTATTGTCTTTTTGTGTTCACTTCCTTTAACTGTTATTAATATCCTTGTTTCCATGTGTCTTCTTAAAAGAAGCTTTATTTTTATTACTTCTGTAAAATTTTGTAGTTTCATGAATTACTTAAATTAGCATTTTTCAACTTTCTTACTGGACTATTAATTTATTTTGTATTTTTCTATTTTGTCATATCTCAGTTTAAGCCCATGTTTTTAGCTTTAAATTTTTAGTGTTTCCTTAATAATGAAAAGAAATCAATATCCAATGTAAACCTGTTGAACCTACAATAGATGCTGGTGCGCAAGTTCAGCAACAACTGAACGTAGAATGTATCGATGATTTTAATGAAAAACCAGTTTTGACTATCCAGTTCATGTAATTGCTTTATTTTGAATTTATTGACATCAATTATAGTTGTAAAAATTATTTTTATTGAAAATTATTTTGTTTCAGGTATTCAAATGTGCTACAAAAGCTGTCAATGAAACTTCCTGTTACAATAAACAAATTTTTTGAGCCAACAGTGATGAACTCTGAAGCATTTTTCACAAGATGGAAAAATCTGAATAAGTAAGGTTCTTTTTTTTATTCTTCTAGTTTTTTATTTTGTTTTAGGCCTGTGCATAACAAAAATTTTATTTATTCAATATTTTATAGTCCTTCTCAAGAAGCACAAAGAATATTTAAAGCCAAGCATCCCATGGACATAGAAACAACAAAAACAAAGGTTAGATTAATTTTCATTTTTAATGCCTGATAATGCGAGTTTATCATTGCTTTCTCAAGTTTAATCTGTGTTTATTCAGTGTATCTTGGAATTTCATCTGTATTTCAAGATATATGTTTCATGCCAATTTAATTTTTTTAGTAGCATTATCATTTGTGAAATTGTTACAAAATATGTCATTGAATTTTTTGTAAATTAAATTGTTATATAAATTATTGTATCAAAAAATTTGTCACATTATTAAATGTGCAACAGTTGTGTATGTATTTGTAACAAAATGGGAAATTTTCTTCTTTAAAAAAATGTTGCCTTTGTATAAATTGCAATATTTGCTAAATTTAGTTACTTTTTTGAAGAAAAAGGTATTTTTATTCGCTCTTAACTCTTGAAAATTCCAATTTTCAAAAATCACATGTTATCAACAGTAAAATGAAAGGTATTTTAATTCAATTTAAATGTATCTGTGAATAGCGTCAATTATTGTTTTGATACCACACCACCCTTTTTAAAATCTCAGAACATTGAAATAATTAGTAGAATTGATGGGTGATCAGAACATGTTCATTGCAACTGACTGAAAAAGACAGGAAAGCAATGGAAAAGAATCACATTTTGGAATGTTTATAAAAGTTTAAATTTTCATTAAGTTGTCTGTAGTCATTACATACCATCATTTAAAGTTTATCCAGGACTTTCTTAGCTTGTTTTTGCATATATTTCTTTGTTGAAAATTTCTATTTTCTGGATTTAAAATTAATTGCCTTTGTGAGAAAAATGAATTTATCAAGGAAACTTTTGAAATGTAACCTTAATTTTAGTACTTTTTTCAAAGTTTGTACAGTCCTTAAGAACTCCTTAATTTTGAAGGAAAAAAAAATAATAATAAACGGGCCTTAAAAAAAATTAACTCCTTATTTTACTCCAAAGTCCTTAAAAACTGCTTTATTTTTTTAAAACTGAATCTTAGCTATTTATAGAAGAAAAAAAGAAAGGAACTGTTTTGGTGAGCACAAGTTCGCATGTAAGTAATACAAATTGTGGTGAGGTCAAAGTTTGAGCTGAACCCCTTCAATGATCACAATAGAGGCAGCATCTTTAATTGGTTGTAGGGAGGTTGAAATTCACACCTTTTTCTTCAGAATGTTCAGTAATTATTTGGGTTGCTTTGTTTCATCTTTTGTTGGGGAAAAGTCATTTTATTTTTTCATCATTTGATTGAGTTCAGGTTGCACATTATTTATGGAAAAACGAAAAAAAACTAAGTTAAGAATAGAATGAATAAAGTAGTGTTGGGTTTTGTTTTAAAGTGTTGATTATTTCTATTCTCCTATATGCCGGGTATGTGTTTCACTCATCATAATTTGTATTAATGCAGTTTCAATATCAAGCATCCTGAATCATTTTCATTAACCTAACATTTACATTATCATTTAAAAATCACACTTTGTGATTTGTAATCATGTAATTTTAAAATTATGCATTGGGATTTACATTTATGGGTTTTAAAATTGCATATTGAAGTTCATTATCACACAAGTTAAAAAATCTAACACTGTGGTCCGCATTTGCAAAATTTAGAAAACCCACATCTTGATTTATATTTACGTGATTTTAAAGTTACTCATCTTGATTCGTATTTTCACGATTTAAAAATATCAAGATTCGTAAATAAATAAAACACGATTTAAAATTTAAGCATCGTGGTCCATGTTAACTGAATTTAAAAATGAAACATAGAATTAAAAGTCACACATAGTGATTCTTATTCACAAATTTTTGATATCTCTTATGATTCATAATCAAACATCATGACAATTTTTATTGACTCACTTTAAAATCCCATATAATTTTTTTTAAAGACTTAGATAAAAATTTTATACTTAGCCTTCGTATAATTTAAAGTATTTTTGTATAATTTATTTTAAACAAACATTGTTCACATAAGTACAAAAATAGCTTGGAAAATTTTTACCCGAAGCTTTTTTCATTATTTATTACTCAAGAATTGCCTAAATTTGTGTTCAGAATTTAAATCTCTATTGATATTGTTGTGAAATGATGGTATTTTAATTTCTTATTATGACTCATAATTTTGATGAATATTAGTCTAAGTTGAAATCATTAATTTATTAAGATTTAAAGCTATTTTTGTTTTAATAGGTAAACACATATTTTCTTAGCATCATTTATTTTTATAGTGTGATCTCAATATTTGTTCTAAACTTGTACACATTGTTTATTTTGAGTAAATAAAATTATTTTTCTTGTATTATATAATAAAAATTTCATTGAGCTGATATTAAATATCAGCATTGTTTAATTGGGCAAATTTTACCCCTGACTAGAAATCTCCATTTTGAGAATAAACTAAATTTTTACTATGGTGTAATGCCATTTCCGCTGAAACATTTTTTATTTTCGGTCCTTGAAACAGAAAAATCTTTTTATCAAGTTCAATGAGTTGCAAAAAACTATTTTATTAAAGAAAAAGTCTCACATTGAAGAAATTAATGCTGAAATTTTTGCTGAAAACCTGTCATTGAAAGCAAAAAAAAGATTTTTGTTCTAATTTCATTAAAATCTACTTTTCATAATTTTTTGTGAAAAAGTCCTTAAGAATTCCTTAATTTTTAGCTTGGATGATTTGTATTAACCCTGCTTTTCCTATTTAAAAATTATTTTTTGTGGGCAGATGAATTTGTTTAAACGATTTTTTCTTATTAATTAACATGCATTGCAGTTTATTGTTTCAAAAATATTATAGTATATCAATTTCACCATTTATTTTGCATTTTAATATTGCAATCCATTATCTTATATTTTAACATAGACAATTATTATTTTTTCAAGTAAAAATATTAGCAAAAACGGCTCTATTAGATAAGTTTTCACAAAGCTCTGACAGATTTTTCTTTCATTATTTACTGCAGTTCTCTTTGTATTTTAGTTGAATGGATTTGGAATTATGCTGTTAGAGGGTATAGATCCAAACATAGAAAATTTTGTGTGTGCTGGTATCATACATACAAGTAATGTTCAAGTCGGATGCCTGTTACGTTTAGAGCCAAATAAGCAGGCTCAGGTAAGTTATTTTCATGAATAATATTTGGGTGAGAATTTTTCAACTGAGACACCAACTTACCAAGTCTTTTATAAATTTGTTAAAAAATCTTTGGAAAAATATCTAATTTACAAAAAGTTATGAAATGTTAAAATTATTTCCATCCTTTATAATAACGAAATAAATTTGTTCCCTATTGATATAAGTGCTTAATATTTTTATTTGTAGTGAGCAAATAATTTTAATTTGTTTGCAGTGAGAAAACAATATATTTGTATCGATATAATACAGAATTTAACATTTCATTAATAAAAGAAATTTTTTTATATTCAATTAACAACACCATTACACTATGTTATTGAAGCTCAAATAGGGTGTGTAATTAAAGTTAAGTAGTAAAAGTGACAAAGCTTGTTTTAAGGCCCTCAAAAAATATATTTAAGCATTTTTTAAAATATTTATTAGACTATGTGCACCAATAAAAGATTTTTTTTTACCTATTATATAGATAAAATTAACTAACTGCTGAAGCATTTTCAAAGACTCTACATCACGATAAAGTAATCATCAATCATGATAAAATAATTTGTCTCTGGCAAAGAACTAAATTATTTATTTTTATTAGCTACCATAAAAATATTTCTTGCATGATTTCAAGCATAAGTTTATTCAATATAGATTTGCTCATTCAATTCTTTAAATTAATAGGTCAATATTTTATTTAACTATGTTAAAAAAAGTAATAGTAGTTTAAAATTACAGTTGGTTACTCTTAAGTTATTGGGTATACTTTTAGATTTAAATAACAATTTCATGCTTATGACTCTTCGCCAATTTGCGAAAATTAAAATTTCGTTACTTAGCCAAAGTCTCGTTAACAAGGCATTTATTCCGCAAAACATATCGACACTTACCAGCACCCTCTTTTTTTCTTCGCTTCCTAGGTTCTCGTTCACGAGCAATTACTTTTTTTTACGCAGCTTTGTTAAAGAAAAACGCAATTTCAGAGAAACTTCGAAAACCCGAAATTAAAAAATATATATCCATAGTAACTTTGCTTATTTAATGAACTACTGAGGCAAAACAAAAAGTTTACAGTTGATAATCTAAAAAGAAATTCCAAAATGACAAACATTTAAAAGGTCGTTCACTAAAAAATATACTGAAAAAAGTAAACATTGGGAAAAAAAGCTCAGACTATTTCTTCCAGCAATCACATGTCTGTTATTTATAAATGTGCACTCAAAAAAACAATAAGATTAGTAAAGAATTAAGCATATGCAAACTAAGCACTTGACTTGAGCAAACTAAGAAAACCTATTTAAATTTCTGTAATCAATATAAATTAGTGAAATGCCTCTATCAAATTTTTATTAAAATTTGTAATTTGGTTCAATATTTTTTTAATCAAATGATTTTAAAAAAATAATGTCTATGATATTGAAATTAAAATGCGACTAAACATTCCTGTCTAAAATAATTATTTGATCCTATGTTTGACATTTCAGATTATCGAGTTGATTTCAATGTTTTTAATACAAATGATAAGAAATTCTTTTGATATGACAAATCTGACTTGCATAAGATTATTTTACTGCATTTGTTAAATTTTAAAAATTAAAAGCCTTTAAATTTATACTTTTCAAAATCTTGCTTCATGACTTTTTTTCATGAAATAACTTAAGGACTAAATATTTTTAAATCCAGTGGTATAAGATTACAATAAAAAGCCTGGAATACTTTATGCAATTTAAGGACGGTCATTCAGATTCAAACTTGGACAATGTAAGTTGTAAATTATTCTTGCCTTCTTATATCAAATGAATAAAAGGGATTAAAAAATGAAAACTCAAAAACAAGTGTCTTAAAGCACTTTCTAGAAATGTTACAAATCCTGCCGAAAGATTCAAGTGTTTGTATGATACCCAATAGCGCAAGATGTTTAATATTTAATTTTCTGAGATGCATGCTTCAAGGAGGGTTTTATTAACTGTTATACATCTTGTTAATGTTTTGCATATAAATTCTAATGCAACATAAGATAATTCCTTCCTCACTCCCTTTATTTGTACATTGTTTTATAAAGGGTTATAACTTTTAAAGCCAGCATAACAGTTTTGAGTAATATAAAAAGAAATCTGTCATTTTAAAATTAAAAGTATTGCTGAAGGTGGACAAGCACTGTGATGCGTTTGTCTCCCAACTGCAGCATCCTTGTCTTTCATTTAAGTGCCAAAAATCAACTGCTTGTTGAGTGGATATTTTTTTTCCTTATTTCTTCTGCAAGCTATAATTTCATACTCTAAGTTTTTAAACATGAAATTTTATTAGAGTGAATAAAAGGTGATATATTTATTTTTAAAAGATAAAAATTATTTCATGGGAGATTAGCCAATTTAAAAATTTAATCAATCTCCTTAAATTATTTAAAATGAATTTAATTAACAATTCAATAATCACAAGAATTTTAAATAGGGGCTTTTCAAAAATTGATTTGTTTTAAAAAAATTTTTGATTTTATTCTAAATATAAAAACACTCTTCAATTGAAAATATTAGATTCTGATTTTAAAAAAATATTAAACAAATTATAATTTTAAATAGAATATTAAACCCTTAGAGTGTCTTAGCAAGAAATGATTCCAATTTTGACTTCTGTTGGTAATAACATTTTAAAACTTCTTAAAAGTGTCATATCTTTGTGAAATTACTAAATGTATGGATAAAAATATTTTTAAATATAGCATACTTTATTAGTTGTAATAAGTCCTTAAAGTTGTGAAATTAATTAGCTGAAAAAAAGTAAACTTTTAGCTTAAAAGCAAGTTACTGAAGTTTTATATTACCGTTTTTCCTTCAAAACTGGTGTGACATATCTATAAGATATATTTCTAATTTTGAAATCACAAAGTTTGCACTGCTTAAGCATAGCATTAGGGCCTTCTTAATTTCGCTTGATTTGTGCTTTTAAGAATTTTCTGAGATTTTTATGAAAAGAAGAAAACTGTATATTTTTTAATTAAAGAGATTTTTAGTAAGCACAATTTGAAGTGTTCACTTATCTAATAACACTTTAGAAAATGCTGTGATCATTTATCATTTAAAAAGTTAAAAGCTATGGAAATTAACTATTCAATAATATCAGATTTGTCAGTGTAGTAGATTGAGAAATCATATACTAATTTACTTTTTTTTAGACTATATTTTTTAAAAAGTCATTGAATTTCTTTATTTTTTTTATTTGATCAAAGATACATTGAAATTACTATTGTAGAATCTTACATCGCTAAGGATTGAATCTTACTTACGAATTGGGGAACATTTTTTAACCTAGTGTTTTTAAATACTTTTCCAGCTTTCTCATTTTGAATTTCATGAATAGGGTGAATAATTTTAAATATGGTTTGAAAACTTACACATAGATTAGTTTAGTTTTTCTTCAGTGATTTTTTTTTTTTGTAAAATATTAAACTTTGGTTTCTGGAACTCCAAAGCAGTTTTTAAAATCTGTGTACTTTAAATTACTAATTTTAAGAGCTTATTGTAAAATTTATATCTTTTAGTAGGATCTTGTATCGAAATGAATTCTGTTTTAACTGATTTTTTAATATTTTGATTTTAAAGACTAATTTTATCATGGTTCCTGAGTATAACTAAAAATGTTCCTAAGTCTTTTTAAATGGTCCTCTTTTTTTTCCTTTATCTTGGCTAAAATCTGTTGGGAGCTCTGTATGTTTAAAAACTCATGTATTAAATTTTTTAAAAAAATATTTTGTATTGATAATTTTTCGTAACCAATTTGGGTTTTTAGCATCACAGGAACTATGCAAATGTTTAAGGAAATAGGACCACTCATGGTTAATTGATATTACAGTTTAGCCCTGTGGCAGAATCACGTCGACATAGTTGCAGAACGTTAGAGTTCTTGCAGAAAGACATTTTCTTTAGGAAGTAAAAAATTTTGATTTTTCTTTTCTACAATAAATTTTTGAATTTTTTTTTCTCTAAAATTATATTTAAACGATTCCTTTTTTTGTGCATCAGAGGGGAAAGAAATGTTCTTGATTTTTCAATTCTTACTTGGGAATAAAGAATAATGAAGTTAAAAATTTGTTTTCTTTTCTATTGAGATTTTCAAAGTATTTCCCCCCCCCCCTCCTGAATTATATAAGGTATAACTAAACTTCATTTTTCCTTTCACGCACATTGGAGGGAAAAGAAATAGTTGTGATTTTTAGATTCTTATTTAAGAATAAAAAAAATATGTAAGTCTGGTTTCAGCTAGAATTTCAGTTAGAAAATATAAAGGAAAAGAAATCGCAAAAATTGAAAATATAGTTCCGTTCTATAAATCATGTTCTTTCATCCATATAATTTTTTTTTCAAGTACACTATATTTTTTACATTTTAATAAAATTTGACGTGAGAGGGGATTTTGTTACTAAGTCAGATTTATAGCAAAATAATATCCTATTTTTTTTAAAATTTAGTTTAAATAAAATCAATCCAATATTTTTTTTAAAAAAATTACGTGCATGAAAATTTTAAATCACTCATTTGAGTTTTCACTTTTTCATTCCTAACTCACATATACAGTGTGACGTCCCATATCCGGACGTCCCTTTCCCGGAAGGGTCGATTTCCCGGACACTTTTTAACAATCAAAATAAACAAACATCTCTCCATCTCCCCCTTTCCTTAAAAAAAAACAAAATAAATAAAAAAAAATTTTAAATTCTTTTGACGCATTTTCTCTTTTTCTAGCTTGCACTGAACCTCTGATTCATGCATCGAACCCATAAATCACCAGAAAGGGGAAGTGAAGATCTACCAAGGCCATTGAGTGACCGTTAGTGACGCTCCTCCCTTGGAATGTAGGAAAAAGAGGGAGATTTGTTTTCAAAAGACCGCAACTGAGTCCCCTCCCCCCTCCTTTCCCATGCAGGTGGCTAGTAAAAGAGGCATTTCCTGGAATCTTTTTACTGAAAGAAGAAATACTGTGGAAAAGGGTAAACGGGGCAAGCGTTTAGGTGGGGGGGGGGAGTCAGAATGGAAAATTTGAATAGGTCTAAAAGGATACACGTCCTTGAGAAACAAAACATTCGTTCTTCCCCATACCATGTAATATTTAGGAGGCGGGGGGAAAAAGGGGGTAACATTCTTTCTTTAGCAGATTCTTTCAGTCATAAAAGAAAAAATAAAGAGAACCCGATCAGCGTGTCCCGCCTTTATGCTTGATTGATAGCCAATGATAGGAGAGAAAACAATAATTTGTTACTTCCCCACCCTCAACTTAAATGATCTCCTCTTTACACTTATTTTCTTTCACAAATAAGGAGGAAATGAATTTTTCTCCTCCATCTACCCACCTTAATGAATGACGGGAATTTCCCTTTCTTGCTTGAATCATTCTAGTTAAAAATGGCGGATTATTATTTTCATATGTCAATTTTTTTTAGTTTTCTATATTTTAAGCAATAATATTTTTTTTCTAATATTTCATGTTTTATTGATTAGATATTCTAATACTAAAACATTATTCCCCTTAAAAATAATGTTTATTTATTTTTTGCTTCTTAGATTTAGATCATTTTAAGCTTTGCTCCAGAATTTTCCCTTCCTGCTTGAATCGTTCTAGTTCAAAATGGCGGATTAATATTTTCGTAAATGTTAAATTTTTTTCGTTTTCCATATTTTCAGCAATAATATTTTTTTTCTAATATTTTATATTTGATTGATTAGACATTTTAATGCTAAAACATTATTCCCCTTAAAAATAGTGTTTATTTATTTTTTGCTTCTTAGATTCAGATCGTTTATTAATTCATTTTAAGCTTTGTTTACCTTGGGGGTGTATTATACGGAAAAATCTATTATACGGACTTCTGGAAGTCCCACCGATTCCGGATACGCGACTTTACACTGTATTCCATTCGTAAATATCTGTAGTGTTTATAATTATTGCTTAGAATTTTGCTTTGTTTTTTCAAAATTCCGATGTCAGTTCAGTTATTATTTAAAATGTTTCCTGAATTTTGTAAATATACAGATATTATTAATGCACATTAAATTTCAATCTCACATTCAAGAAATCATTCTTTGTCACGCTAGTTTTGCACCAATATTCTCATTAATTTATGCAGTATTTCAATCACTTTTTGGAAAGTTATTGCTACGAATTTCCCCATTTTTAAAAAAAATTAATATGGATTTTTTTTATACAATTTAATTGTACGCGAAACTGAAATCAATTATTTACTTTTAATATGAGGATTTCATAGTTTTTAAACTTTTTATTGCTAGTGCTACTGAATTCCACTGAGTTTTTAAAATTCTGGTTATTTCTCTGTCAATATTATTTCTACACATGAAATTTAAATTGGCATTTAAATGACTTTATACCAATACTGTGGCAAATCAATGTATTGTTTCGATTGCACTTTCGACAGTTATTGATATTGATTTTCACATGGTTTTTTAAATATCCAGATTTAATTCTGACATTGTAATAAATTTGAACCACACATATGAATATTTTATTTTTAAAGCAATGGTTCGCTCTTTTCTTTGAGAGAGGGCACTTATTTCCAACCAATTTTTGAAATCTCATTTTTTTAATACAATATTATGTGTTACAATGACTGAATCTTTGAATAAAAAGGAAACCATTTTAAAAAACTTTTATTCCGCCGTTTATCTTTTTTTTTTCTATAGTTACTGCTGCGGATTTCACAATTTTTTTTTTTTTTAATATGATATACAAAAGGTGAAAAGGGAAACAGGGTGCGTAGCGTTTGTAAAAAGTACTTAAAGGTGCTTTTTTGGGGATTTCGTTTTTAAAAGCTTTTAAAGGTGCATTTTTCAGCTGGTGTTTTTAAAAAGTGCTTTTTTTCCCGAATAATTTTTTGTTCCCTTCAGTGATATCTGGTGGATCCCATGCATTTCACAAAAAATGGGGTGTTTGCTACGTAATCATTAACGCGGCCTTCATGTCGTACACACGTTATGACTTGCGCATGCGCGCAGACTTGAAACCGAAACCCGAGTGCTCTAATCCGGATAGAGAATATCAGATCCTTATGAAATGTTTTTCTTTTTAATTTATTTTAATTTTATTATTGTTTATTTTATTTTACTTCTAACACTTTTTTGACGTAGGGGGTACGGGTACTTTTGTTCTGAGTTCAGGGTCAAGTTGAATTCACTCGATGATGTGGGAAAGTACTGATTGTTTCGATTTACGTCTGTTTCTTGTTGGGTTTTTTTTAACGCTAAAACTGTTAATAAAAAGTTTTTGTTTTTCAATGATATCACTGATTGAATATGAATTTTTTGAGTGCTTGAAAATTTTTGTAAAGTGCTTGAAAAGTTTTTAAAAAGTGCTTATTTTTGATTCAAAGATTTGGTTACGCACCCTGGGAAATAATTAGTGAGTTTTCCCCTTACAAAATGCGAGAATATCTGCCATAATATAAGAATAAAAAAATATTACATATTCAATTAAAAAAAATTATTTTATTTGATCCGGAATGTTTTTTTTTATGACTCTTCTGTTACTTTAAATTAGTAACATGTATATTTATTATTAAAAGTACCTTGCGGAAAGATATTAGTACTAGAGAGGTATGTCCTTGAAGAGCCGAAAAAATTCTGCCACAGGGCTCATTACCACGTATTGCTGGAATGTTGATGTTGTTAGTATACTGTTTTATCTGTAGATCGGAACTTGGGAATCGTTCACAAATTTTTTCCTGTGAGTTTAGAATATTCAACGACAGAACTTCATCATTTCTTAATTTTCATCTCCTTTTTTATTTAGAGATAAAATTTAATTCTAATTTCTTCAAGTTTGTCCTGAGAAACTTTCAGGGGTGATGGTATTCTCGGTGTGCACTGGAATTCCGTGTTTTTGGTATCCTTCCTCCCGGCTCTTATAACTTTGTTATTTTGCAAGTTGCCTGGTCTTAACTTTCGTCAATCAAAACCTTATGATCTGACGAAATTTTGAGACTTTTGCTAAATAATGTTAAAGAGCCGTTTACATACATGTGGTTCTTTAGCCAATTTGATTTGGCGGATTTTCACCACTTTGAATGCTTTGAACTTGCTGGAATATGCTAATATCACGATTTTAATATCAAACATCAATTTTCGTATTTATCTAATTTAAAAGATACGCATTGCGATTTGTATTTCACGATTTAAAAATCTTTGTGTGCCAAAAAATAAAAACTGGCCACCCTGAATTACTTTGGATCCAATGTTCCTTCATGTTTTTCTCATTCTTAATGGTTTAAAAAGGTGACCTCAAATATGTTAGTGCAGATATTATTTTAAGTTAAGAAATTATAGACATGCAAATTTAAACACATTTGATTAATCGCTTTGTTTTGTTCATTTTGTGACCACTCCATTATAGGAAATCTTAAAGAATATCATTTCAAGTCATTAACTGTTATAAAATTTTTTAAAAGCTTTTTTTTTTAAGACATGATTGTCTTGATTTTAAAATTATCTGTTTTTGTAATTTTTCGTTAATTTTAATTATTTACATAAATATTATGAAAGTAGCTTAAGAAATTATATTGCAACATATAGCTCTGTGGAACACCATTTGGGAATCTGTGTATTAGGAGATACTGCATAGACAAACTTTTTCACAGAAAAATAAACATACGTACAGAGAGTAGACAAAATAATACTTTTTAATTTTCAAGATTGGACTTTTTCATTTCACAAATCTGTCTTTTTTCATTAGTTGCCAAATACGATTAACTACAAAATTAAGAAAAATTTGTTTTTAATTTTTTCCTTTCATGCAAATTGAAAAAGAACTTGTACCCATATTTTGAGCAATTTTAAACTAATTGCTTTAAATTTTTAAGCGAATATTTTTATTATTAATTAAAAATTACCTACTCCAAAAATTAAGTTTTTCTTTAAAAAATTTTTTATATTTCCATAAATATTTAAGCTAGATTTATAAATTTTGTTCAATTATTGCATGTAATTACCAAAATAACTGTCACGAGTTGCAAATCTTTTGCTAAATTTTTTGGCATAGGATGTTCAAAAACACTATTGTACGTTTATAATTTGTTGTCGGTCTCTCAAACCTCTAAAAGCTTTAAACTTCATTGAGAAGTATGAGCAATTGCATTATATAAAAATACCACTGAAGTTACAAAATGATTCTCTAATTATTTATTGAGAAATATGAAAAAATATATTAGTACAGAAGTGTTTCCATTATTTTGTCCAACCCCTATATGTTAACACAGTGAGGAGAAAATCAGGACATTTTAGTCTTTTTAAAAGAAAATTTAACAATGTTTCACCAACTAAATTTTTTTAAACAAAAATGTTAAAAATAATCGAAAAGATTCTAAGAAATATTTATTTTTAATGATAAAAAGAAAAATAACTTTTGTTTTAAAAAAGCTGTAAATTTTGCAAGATTTTTCAACATAGATGAAAATTATTTAAATCAATAATTCTCAATTTTTGATCATCAGTAATAATTTTTCTGAGCTCAGATGTTGAAGTAATTTTTCAATGATAAAAGTTATTAATAATCTTTAGAAATCAACAACATAAGAGAAAAGTAAAGAGCAAATCATTCGCTAAAAAGCGTATTTTTTATTCTCATGGATTCTTCAAAACAAGTTAAGTCAATGGCATAAATTTATATTGACAACAGAGGTAATTGCTGACTTGAAAATTATTATAAGGAGCTATGGTTTCCTTTCAAAAAAATTTCTTAAATATATTCTAGATATTTCGAGGTATTTTATTGTATTTTGTAGTCTGTTCCTCAAATCTCTAAAAGCTTTAAACTTCATTGATATGTATGACAAATTGCATGATCTAAACAGTCCTAAAGTTATAAAATAAATCGTCAAATTTTTATGGAGAAATATGAAAAAATTTATTAGTATAGAAATGTTTCCATTATTTCCCCCACCTTGTAGTTACTACTTCATTATCTAATTTTATTATTTGGTATTTTTCTACATCAAAATTTTCAAATTCTTTTTCCTAGCCTCTCTTTAAAATTTAAAAAATCATGCATAGTTTTTACTATTGCACAGACCTTGTTATTTTTTCTTTCTTTTCAGATGTATCGCCTGACTGTAAGAACTAGTAAAGATTCAGTTTCAAAAGAACTATGCGAGTTACTGCAGGACCAGTTTTGACCTTGTTTTTGAAATGTCTCATTATATATAAATACATATTATAAATCGGTGCATTGGACTGTTGCACTTTTGTCAATTAAAATTGTGCTGTCTGGACTTGAAAATCCGTAGAATTATTTATAATACCAGATGTGAAAATACTTTAAGCTGAATGTTTCTGATCAGGTTTTCAACTTACAGTATTTTGTTCCTGACCTGGAGTGTAACTTTAATGTAGGTCACAGTTCATTTTGATGGAAAATGAATAAAATTTGTATTGACAGAGATGCCAAAGTTTACTATTTCTATGTACATGCCTTGAAGGACTTGTTTTGAATTATGTTTTTAATTGATCATCAGTGTTACTATTTTTCCCCATGATCATTCCAAATTCCAATCGTTAAATATTTTGTGGTTAATCATGAATCAAGGAGAACTTATTCTTCTGTTTTTAAAATTCATGTGTGTTTTGTAACATTCCGTGCATTCTTTAATTTAAAAACTACTCATTCCATTTGTTATTTTTCTTGTTATGTAAAGAAAGAAAAATTTACTGCAAATAAATTACACTGAAATAGTATTGAATTTATCATTAAATGTTTATTGTACATTTTTATTTATTGAAATAAAATTAAATGCAAATGCTGTATACTTTATTGAAAGAAAAATGTGAATTAAGATAAGAAATTGCATTCAAATCGTCATATCATTGGGTGTTTGCTGTATATTTTATGTATTGAACCCTTAGAAGTTTTTCTTATTTTTTTCTTTAAAATTTTGATTTCCTCAATTTTAACATCTAAAATTCACGAGAGATTATGCTTCTTATTTCTTTCAAAGCTGTGTGATATTTATAAATGTTTGTATAGCTGATACATAAAGTTTTTGGCATCTCTGTTCTTTAGATTTATAGTTAGCTTGTAGTATACTTCTATGTGAAAGATGTCATTGAGAAATTATTTGTAGCTGTTATATCCATTTGGGTGTTATGAGCTATGAAGCAGTAGTGGTGCACAACCCGAACTCTGCCGTTTTTCTTACTAGCGGCAGTTAAAGTATACCAAGTGTTTCCCCAGCAAAATGTTTGTCAAAATAACTTAATTTTGAATATCATGTATGGTTTTATTTAGAAACCTTAATTCAAATTTTAATGCAATACTTATTGTATGTATTTTGTATGTTATTTGAAAAAGATTTTAAAATCTATGAACTAACTATGAGTATTTTATTATTTGAAAGTTTGTTGATTATTTGTATATTGAGGTTATGTTATTTGTTTAATTCCCAGTTCTTCAAAACATTTTTGCATTTGTTACGTTCTACTTTTCAAGTACAATTTGGCTTCATATCATTTTCTTTTTAGCATATAGCCTATATTAATTTTTTACTGAAGAACTCACCACTGGAACTTTTATATATCTGACTTTTAGTTCATTACTGTTTTTTTCTTTTCTGCTGCCATGAAAGAGAATGTAAAATTAAGGGGGAAACTTGCAAGATACGCCTGATTTTACACTATCATCTTTATATTAGCATTTCAACTTTCTTCCAAACACTAACTTTCTTTTACTGAGCATGGTGTTAATTTTTTTTTACCAGATGAGTTAAATGTAGTTTTATTATATTTACGAACCCATTTTCATAAATGTTGGATTGTTTCCAAGTAATATGGTACAGTTTCATCTTGTGACAAGGAAAACTATATTCTTTTATATTTAACTTGTGCCAAGTATTTAAAAGTGTTGCTGAAAGCTAAAATTGCGATCATTTGTTTGATCTCTAAGTCATTGTTTTCCTATTTCACATAGTCTAAGAGTAAAACTAATCTTCTGTATTAATGTATTACTGTGCAAATTTTAAGACTGCTGTCATGTTTTCTGTGTTATATCTGTTTTGTGTCTATTCATCAGTATATCATCTTATTGTACCATACAGTGGTGAGCTATTAAAAGAAAAAAAAAAGGCTAAAGAGCTTCACAATAATACATGTTGCTTAATATGTTTCAATATTATAAAGTTTAGAGTTCTAAAGAGTTAAAAATTAAAATCATAAATCCAGAGTGTGAATTTTCTCTGAAAAGTTTTACTTTTCTAATATAGAAGTTTTATACAGATTTAAAATTAAATTTAGTAGTTTGCTGAAGAATTGCTCAGTTCTTTTTGTTATCTGTCTTTCAATG
Source organism: Parasteatoda tepidariorum (assembly GCF_982258835.1). Lineage (NCBI taxonomy): Eukaryota > Metazoa > Arthropoda > Arachnida > Araneae > Theridiidae > Parasteatoda > Parasteatoda tepidariorum. Next base: position 43,750,517 of record NC_141765.1, read on the forward strand.
AAGTAATTTTATAATGAATTGAATTTTAGTATTTTCTGTTTATGTACTGTAATCTGTTTCTATGTCCAAGATTTTATTTATTATATTTGAACTGTAATTCTGGTGATTAAAGTATGTGCCTCCAAATTGCAAATCACACAATTTATAATTGTCTACCTTTTTTAGTAGAAATATGCTGTAATTTATCATTTTTGATTATTTTTCATTAAATATAAGATCTGGAATCTTTGCAGTAGTTTGTCAATAAAATGCCGATTTTGTTTTAAAGTATTGTTTCTTAATTGAACAATGTATTACTTTATTTTTAAAATAAACATTGTTCAAACAACCTTCAATTATAATAATGCACATTGAAGTAATCATATAATACACATAAAGGACCTACTTGAAACTAGCTTTTTTTTTTTTTTTTTTTTTTTTTATTGGCAAGAAAAAAAAGTGATCAGGTGAATTTTTTGCATTCAGCAGAATATTTAGTTACACACTTTTACAAACATACTTTTTTTTGAATACATACTTTTTCCTTATCTCGCAATTTTAGATTTTATTCATTTTTAATATTTTTGCTTTCCATCCTTAAGTTTTGACTATTAAAATGTCTGCTTCTTTTATAACTTATTTTTTTTAGAATACCTGGGTAATGACAATTTTAATGTTAAGATTATTTAGGGCTAGATTATAATATATGAAAACTGTATTATTATTTTTCTAAATTAAGTCCTTAAGTTTTTTTACCAATCATTTAATGCATTTAAATTATGTAATTCTGTAATAATGAACTTAGTAATGGCACACAGACTATAATTAGAACACATGTAAATGAAAGATTTTTATTTAAAGTAACCAGACTTAATTTCTTTGCAAGAGCATGTGCTCCTGTTCTTATCAGTTTGATGACAGAGCCATTTAGAAGAGATATTGATGTGTATATAAGGTACGTTGTAAAATGTTAACCTCACTGAATTATTTCTCTAAATGATCTGAAATGAGGTGATCAAATAAAAACCAATGATCGCGAACTGATTGTATACAATCAGTCCGCCATATTCAACCGTTAAACAAAATCTCAATCGTTTCATCATCACTGCAAATAAGATTTATAGCGATATTATTACCAACGGGAATTCCAGGTGAAATTGGAGTGCTCTAGTTAGTAAATTGTCAGTTTACTAGCTAGAGCAATCAAATACGACTGGAGCACTGTGCGTTTGGGCAGTACAAAGTTTATAGACTCCTACAAGCAGAACTTATCGCGATATTTTCTACAATCTAAATATCGGCTTCTTAGTACGTTTACTAAATATCGAGTATAAATGCTTTTAATTTCTACTGGAGCTGTGTCTGTTGTCAGAATTTCGACTACATTCTGATTAGCTACGAAACCAGCTGGGAATTTCAATGTTGAATGAAGTTGAATAAAAAAAAAAAATTTTGATCATGAATTGAAGTTTTCTTCAGTTCAAATGCAAATAATGTTAGATTTGAATCTATGCTGTTTTTGTTTTTTTTTTAATTTAAGGCATGCAATACCACAATCTTTTACAATTATCATTTTTAAAAAATTAAATCTCTAATTTAAATTTCGGATACCAATGTTTAAAATTCTGTAGCCTACAGACCAGTATTGTCAAAAATGGTGCAACTTACAAACCAATAATATGCGAAATTGCGTGAGCAATAGGTCAGCTGTGTCAATAATCTAACTTACAGTTTCGAGAATTTAATTAGCTGTATTAATTTAACATCTTCAAGACCGAGATTACATATATGTGATCTCGCTATTCTTCCTTCACGACCCACAGTACCCTTGTGAAGCGAGGCTTTCGGACTGTAGCTGCCCAAAGTCACACGAACGTAACATCAATCCATCCGGTACTCGTCTTGATACGTATCTCACTCTTAATTACGCATGAACTCGGAATGAGCAGGCCTGGAGAAGTAGTTCTAGTAGGTGAAGTGCTCTCCTTCGACCAGTTTTAATGGGATTAAAAAAGAGCTTTTAAGGCGCAGTTAAAAGTGATCTCCCCCTTTGAGAAGTCCACAATTATAATTAAAATATATCCTTCGTGATAATTTTGGTTCACACATATAACCAAAGAGAGAATGCATATGTTACAGTGAATGACCGAAATCAAAGAATGTCAACTTTCACGTAGTCGCTTAGGTGAATGTCAGAAACATTTGTTATATGCGATTTGATATTAATTTATTAGATATTTTAATATCTGCTGAGGATAGATTAGAAGAAACGTCAGTGTTCGGAGTACCGGTTAAATGCATACCGGGCAGTGACACTGAACCTTAAAAAAAAACATTGATGTAGGGCATACCTGGCACTTGAATAGACCTAGTATATATTTCGAAAATTTACTAAAGCGACTATGTGATTGTCAACAACCACCAATATCGGTCATTCGCAATAACATAATATATAAATTTTTTGCATTACAAAATGTTGACCTCACCTCGATTTTTTTTTGTTTTATTTAATTTTACGTATTGTTAAGAAATGCAATTTATTTACTATATTCTATTGTCAAAGGTACATAAAATAGTTTCGATGTAATACATTTTATAATAATTAGAAACACATACTTTTCACGTGTTGCAAAAAGATGACCTCGGCTCAGTTAATATCCAACAAATGCTCCTTTGTTAACTCCAATTGCAAATACGCAACGAGGCATTCCATCTAAAAGCTGCTGTAACATCGGAGATTCAATGGCTTCCCATGCAGAAATAATGTCAACTTTCAAATCCCGTGTGTTATTATATTGTTTGCATAAGCAACCCTGGCGAGAATTCTCCTTGGGGTTCAGGTCCATCGAAACAACATGCCAATCCATAGTGTTCCCCTCATTAGTGAGAAACCAAGTTGATTTAGCGGCGTGAATTGAGGCAGTATCTTGTTGGTAAATCCAAAATGATCCCCCAAATGCTTCTTCAATGGGTAACAAATACGTTTCCAGCATGTCTTGGTAATCGGTGGCATTCATACGCCCTGATGGAAAGAAGGCAAGGTTTACTTTACCATTGTACCCAAATGCTCCAAACACTATTAAGGACCCACCACCTTGATGTCTTTTTGAGAAAATTTGTTCCTCCTTACATAGGTCATGCCAGTACTAACTGTAATTGAACACTAATATTCTTCGCTTGTTACCTCAGTTCTAATGTTCTTTTCTCCAAGCTAACTGAACAGCTCTGTGAGTTTCTGTCATCCGAAGTTGAAGTTTTCTTATTTTGTACTTTATGTTTCCACATCTTTTAACAATTCTGAACAAGTTTACATGTGCACATTAATGTCAGAGTTACGTGAGAGCTATCTCAAACTAGCTTCGTCACTGCTAAGCATCCAGATAATGCTTCTTTCTTGTCAGGAGGTCAGCAACCTTGGTCTACCTGACGATTTTTTGGTGTCATAGTGATTTTCAAGTTTCAAAAAATTATTTGCCACATGTCATTCGATCTTCTTTACTATCGCTCGAGATTAGAAAAGCCGGCATTTTTGTAAGCCTTTATTTGATTTTTTTTCATGCTCAGTAAGAATTTTTTCCGAACCCATCCTATTAAATACTTTTTCTTAGTCTAAATTCAAACGTTTAACCACTCCGAATTTCCTAAGAGTAATTTAAAGTCATTCATAACATATTTTCAGCAAAAGAGTTAGCCTGCAAGTGCACAGATTTCTGGCACAATGTCAGATTTTCTAAGTGAGGTAATTTATGACTGAGTAAGGATTCTTATTTTGCAACACCTAAAAGTCAAATTTTGGTTTGTTTAGCCATCCAATCACATTTATTTGTTAGCAATTCAGCGTAACATATAATTTGTAATATATGTTACACGTTATTTGTAATATATGGGATGAAACGATTGAAATTTTTATTATCCAACACAGAGCTGAGATCTGAGCATTCTAGTAAACCAGAAAATTTAAATGGTCATAAATTTTTTGTCATAATTGTGCTAGCTAAAAATTCTCTTTAGTGATAGGACGACTGTAAATTCTCGTACGGATTAAAAAAAAAAAAAAAAAAAAAAACTTGTATTGTCATTCAACATAGATTCTACGTTAAATTTAAAAAACTCTAGCTAGTTGGAATTTTGATTGTCATTAGACGATTGAATTTCGATTGGAATTTTGATTGTCTTTGACAATAATATCACAAATTCTGCTTTTATTGGTCAGGAAGCGATTGAAACTTGCATTGCCATCAGTCATTATGGTGCATTAGAGAAAACAGTGCTTTAACAGGTCGGGAAGTGAAATTGCATTAGCACACACGAAAAGCAAGTTTATAAAAGCGGAGTAAAAATGTTTAACTCACATTTGCGTTACATGATGAGAAAAACCACGAAAACCTCCCACGATTAGCCTGACGGCAAGGGGACTCTAATCCATGATTCGTCTTCCACTGAGAATATCTTACGTCAGCACTGTAGTCGGTGCGACCCGAGTGCGGAATTCGAATATCAGCCATTACTGGGATCGAACCTGGGTCACCTCGTTGGGATGCGAGCTCTCTATTCTACGAGCCACCACGTTTCGGTATAATGAGGTATTGGCGGTGGTCTAGAAAGCATTCTTGAGGATTATCCGAAAACATCCCATCACGATTTTGATCCTTTGCAGTGGAGATTGCTCTCACGATTTATCAAGAACTCGCGAAATCAAGAACTTTGCGGTAGAACAGTTTAACGAGAACCAATACCGAGCACCATCGGTCCCAACTCTGGCAAATCAAGTGGTCACCCACCCGCTCACTGATCACAGCCCATGATGCTTAACTTCGGTGTTTTACAGGAAATCGTGTTTTTACGACCAGTCCACTGAGGGTCTATTTTTATTTTAAAAAATTTTTTTGTAGATACATTGACTCAGTTAATATCACGAATGTCCGCATTTAGCTCTTTTGGTTAGGAAAAATAATTGTATAAAGTTCTTAGACTATAATTTATGTTTATTTCTGACACTAGGCAAAATTAGAAATTTACTATAAAACTTTTATTGTGAATTAAATTTAAATTTAATTATAGCAAGAGCTTAAAATTTGAATCTTTGTTATGCTCCCACTTTTTAAAATATGCTTCAGTAGAAATTTTGCCCTTAATACTTCTAGATAATTGTTGCTTCTGTTTCCGAGTATTTCAATTCCGTAAAAGTTTCTGAAATTTTAACGTTTTATACATTTATCTGTTTATTTTTTTTATCTATTTATTAATTTTTTACATTTTTACTTGGGGCTATTGTAGTACTTGAAATGCATGGTTGGCTTGCTCAGTTAACATGTTTCTCCAATGACATAAAATTTACCATTTTGTAAGAATCCCTTGTTCCTTAGAAAAAATCCATTTGAGAACTTGTAAATTTTACACTGCTTGTACATTGAGCGAAAACAGATATCTCCCAGTGTAAATATTGTTCTAATGATCGGATTTTCTTAAAATAAATCCCAATCTTAATCAAAGGGTTGATCTCAAATTTGTTAATTAATTAGTGGTAACTATTAATTAAAATATGGAAACAAACACAAAAATGGTTCTTTTCCGCATTTGGCGATTTTTGACTGTCAAACTATGAAAGGAAGCCACGATCTGGTTAATAATAGTTCCAATAGTTTAATCAGGAGAGCGATCGAAAGATTAGATCTCATTAATATTAATTTCCCTTTTTGCGTATTTCGCATGCCTCTCGAACATTTTAAGCTAGTCGAAAAATATTTTGCACACAATTATAAAATTCGTTTGTCAATATATAATTCAATTTAAATATAAATGCATAATTTTTAATAATTATTTATTGATTTTTATTATCTATATTTAATAACGGTCGAAAATATTTGGATTTATGAGGTATTACAAATTTATACATCATTTCAAATAGCATTATTTTGAATGTCGAAATCCGAAGTTTTAAAGATACTGGATGAATTGTTTTCCAAAAATAAAAGTGTAAAAATACGTTGTTTTTTTTTTTGTTATGTGAAATTACATAGTTTAAAATGATGCAAAAATTTGTTTCAATTCTTTTCACCATTATGAAATCGAATAATAAATAATCATTAAAAATTATAATTATTAGAAAATTATAATTATTATAATAAATTTATGTTAAACTAACAGCATAATATCAATGCATAAATATCAATAATGCAATGCATAAATATAGCTAATGCATAAATATCAATTTTTTTTCCCGATCAATAATATGGTTACCTGTTTTTAACTAAAATCTTTAAGGAATTTTAATAATACAATGCAATGAAACCAAATTGTCCTATATTGATTTTTTAAAAGAAAAAAACTTAACATTCTTATTAAAGCATGACAAAAATAATGCACAAAAGATGAGAGGATCACACTTAGATCTTAGCTTTTAGTTCAAAACGTAGCATACATTCAAAATCAACGTTCTTCAAAAAATGTATTGAAAGCAATACTAAAACGAAAAATACTAAACAATTCATTTTATATAAATAAATAATTAGAAAGCATAACACTCATTCTCTATTTAAAGAGATTTAGAAAACTAATGGACACAAGCTCAAATATAGCCAGTAAAAGAATAAAAAACGTGTGTAACTGCCTATTTCTTCCCAGTCGAATACCTTAAGGCATACCTGCCAACTTTCACTCTTTCCGAAAAAGGATTTTCAGAGTGATTGTAAAACAATAAACGAAAAACAATCTGACTCAAAAATATATTTATATTTTGAACCCGTTAAAATTCGCTTGCACAAGGATTATTATGCTTTCTTATATTTATTGTAATTATTTATATGTAGTGGTGGTCAAACTCATTTATAATTATCATTATAATTCAAAAAGGTAATTGGAATAACTTGAGTATTGCTGCCACTTTAAAAATGAAAATAAAATCTTCCGGAAAATCCGGAAGAGTTGGCAGGTATGCCTTAAGGACTTTCCGAGATAGGACGAAATACGCAAAAATTGAAACTATCATTAAAGGACCCAAACTTTCGATCGCCCTATTAGGACTATATTTTCTAGACTATTAGGACTATATTTTCCCGCTTGCAGCTATCCCCTAGATATTTTGTTGGTCAAAAGCCTATATCGGTGGTAAAAAATAATTTTTTTTTATTCAGATAAAGAAGGTTTTTGTATCTGCTTCCGTAACTTAATAGTTAGCACTAATCAGCTAACATATTTGAGGTCAACACATTAAGATTTGCACTTAGTTCATGAAAATCTGATCATTAAATGGAGCGATAGTTGTTTAGGGTTACATAATTTTTTTCCCCAGCGTACTGTACGCAATAATGACTAACAGAAATAAGTAAATGAAATAAAAGCTTCCTGCTTTCTTTACTTATGAGACTAGGGTTACAAATAATAATTTATTTTCCTGCAACTTCTGCTAAGAGCGTTTCGACCATTGGTATAACAAAAAGCTTTTTAAAAAAGTCCTTAAAATTTTAAAGAACTTCACCTTTTAATTAAGATATCCTCTTTCTTAAAAATGCAACTTTATTACGCTTCATTTTACGTTTTCTTTCAAATCAAACGTTTTCGCACAAAGTGAGTTATGTATTTCAATTTCATTAAAGTATACAATCATTGCATTTACACTGTAAAGAGTTTTAGTTAATTTTATCACTTAAGATGGGGATTTATTGTTAGACATAGATTGTTCTCGCCAATATTGGCGTACGTTTAGAAACCATCCGGCGACAATGGAAATTGTTTACAATTTGAGCATTAGGAGGTGGAAGGTTGTTTTCGCCTCGCATGATGCTGAACATTCCCCAGAAATGAAGTCAATTGTTTTGAATTGTTGTTGTTGTTAATTTACGTCGCACTAGAGCTGCACAATGGGCTATTGGCGACGGTATGGGAAACATCCCGGAGGACGATCCGAAGACATGCCATCACAATTTTGATCCTCTGCGGAGGGGATGGCATCCACACTTCGGTAGCCCGACGACCTGCACGAAGTCGAGCACTTTACGGTAGCACAGTTTAACGAGGACCAATACCGCACACCCTCGGTCCCTACGCAGACTGATCCAAGTGGTCACTCACCCTCACACTGACCATAGCCAGTGATGCTTGACTTCGGTGATCTGCTGGTAACCGTGTCTTAACGATCAGTCCACTGCGGGATAAATTGTTTTGAAAGGCATGTATGTTTTTAGTTGTATAATAAATGCTATCAAATAACATTTCAATATTTAGTTTCCGCTTGCGAAGCCAGAAGTGGCGAAAATAATTTATAAATGGAGTAAATGCATCTGAGTTTAATGCAAGCCTTCTCAATAATTGGCGTTTAGATTTAACTACACTCCTTAAAGCATGTATGAACTCTCGTTAACTTAAAATTAAGTATTCATTAACACAACTTTTTGGGAGTTTTTCAACACCAAATTCAATAGGTATTACACCAAAGTTTTCACATTATAAGTGAATAGCAGCGAATAACATAACAACTAACTCTGCGCCATTTCATATTCAATTGTAAACAATTCTGGCGATATCCTAAGTGCGCATAAATTGGTGTTTCTGGAAGCGAAAATAATTTACGCATGGTGTGAGTGAACGTGAGCATCATATAAGCGTTGGTTAACACAATTTTTTGGGTTGTTATATAGCAAATTTTTACTGTGTAGTTATTAATGGTAATTGCAATAAAGAAGAAAGCTTAAACAAATTCCCGGCAACTTATCAAGAAATGTTCGGTTTGACCGTCACAGCTAGTTTATTGCTGCGTATCCTTTGAAGTGATATAATTTCGAGCACTTGTTTTTCCCCCACCGAAACACAGAAAAAAATAAGAGTTATCGAACTTAAATTTTTTACCATTCATTACATATTTACTTATTACTTATTTATTCGTAACATATTATATATAAGATATTAATATTTGATCCAGGTAAATATTAAAATAATATCTGTTAAAATACTTTAGATTTCAATTTTCTAAAGAAGGATCATGGTTGCTTGAGTTTTAAAGAAATTGTAAATTTGGCAATCTTGATTTGGTTACATATTTATGTCTGGATTTTTTTTATTACGTACATTGCATAGTTAAGTAATTCTTATCTCGTGCGTGTTGTTTTAGCTTTTTAAGTGATAAATTTGTTAAAATTGCGGGAAAGTTAATATTGCACGGTAATGGATGGTGTTTTCAACATAAATGGAAACAATAACAATCTCGAGCTCAATACCTGCTCTAGTTCCGGTTAGAAAGTGTGCAACTGCCTACTACAGCTTATTCTGCGAGGCGATATTTTCAAACGGATAATTTTATTTTCAATAAAAGAAGTAAATTAGATAATTTCTGAGCTCAAATCTTCCGTATTTCATAAAACATTAATATTATTAAGTAATTCTGGTGAGTTTGAAGTGAAAATTTGTTTTAGTTATTTATAGATATATGGATGGTGTTTTCGACACTAGGGAGCGTTGCAAGCTGTATGCCACTTATACTTCCGGGTTACTGTTTCCGATGCATTTTAAAGCCATTTGGTTCACAACGTGATCATTGCGTTAAGATTCTTGCAAACGTGGTATTTGAATACTTGCTTAAATGTTTCGCCTTAAGTTAGGTAAGTAGTTAACTTAGCTACATCACAAAATGAAAAAATGACTAGTTGTCCATTACCAGAAAAATATACATAAAGACATTTCATTTTTTACTAAATGTGTGTAAGTACAAGGCGTCACGCACCTTAATTCTCATGCGCTTATATAAGTATGCGCATAGATGATGTACGCATGCTAATGCAAGTGCATAATAATTCTTCTCCTGTATATCATTCTATGATCTGTACCAAAATGCATTATAATTTGTGATATGGCAGGGTAATATTATAAATACAGGTAGGGAAGAAGATTTTTTTGACTAAACGCAAGATTCTAAATATGATTTGTTGAATTTCTCTCTCTTATAAATTAATAATTAAACTAGTTAATAGTGAAAATGTAACAAGAACGAAAGTAGTTATTTAATAAATCAATTATGCTGAAATCAACCATGAAAACCTTTGATAAGCTCTAGTTTTAAAGAAATTGGTGGATAAGGACTACTTCACTAATGTTATAGACAAACTAAACAAACTAGTATGATATAGAGTTTAGGTCATGGTTCCTTAATCAAAGGATTCATTGAGTAGACTATTCAGAATAAATTTTTTAGATTTAAAATTTATATCAATTTTATCAGTTTTTAAAATTTATATCAATTCTTATTTATCTCAAAAAATATTTATTTCTGGACATTTTGTCGAATTGAAACTTTTAATGAAGACGGCATGAACTAGTTACAACTGGCCGGGATAGCCTGGTCGGTAGGGCGCTGGGCCCATGTCCGAGAGTTCGTAGGTTCGAACCCCACCGGCCGAAGACTCCCCATGTAATAAAGTGACTGATGCACGTTAAATCTGTCTAGTTGCAGAAGCCCTCCATGTTCCCACAACAAATCAATACCTCTGGGGGTACTGGATTGGAGATCGGTCGTTCTCTGATCCAGGTCAAAATTACGATCTGTGGATGAATGAATGGATGTATGAATGGGTCCGTCCTATAAACGGGTGCGACGTATGGTGTGGCAGAAGTCGAATTCTTGGCCATAGATAGCGCCACTGAATAACAAGAAACGCACACTCTGCCTTAAATTTGCTCGGTTTCACCAAGTAGGCTTGCCCGTGTGGCAAGTGACATTAGAAACAACAACAACTAGTTAATACTTAAACTATAGCGAATTCCAGTGAAAATTGATTTCTCCATAATATGGTATAGGATCTTAGGTAGTCCTTATCCGCCACTCTTCCTCTTTTTTTTTCTTCCTTTTTCTTAAAATTTTAGTTGATTAAAGATTTTGATGGTTTTTTTCATGTTCAGATTGGTCGATTACTGAAGAAAATAAATAACACTATAGTGTCCTACATTCTTAAAATTCTGTGAATAACTCCACTTCTTTGTCTGCGCTTTCAAAAATCTTCAAAAATTAATGATTTTTTTAAATGATTTTAATGATTTTTATCAAGTTGGGAATAATAATTTTTATCTACTTGGGGATTAAGTAAAATAGTTTCGTTTTTTTTTAAATATTTAAAATATTTTTACATTTTTAGGTTCAGTCAATCATTTTTAGGTTCAGTTTTACATTTTTAGGTCTTTTTTGTAAGATGACTCATATAGTTGGAGTAAATTGTATTGCTTCGAGTTTAAGGTATTGAAATTCTTAGGGAATAATACATAAAGTGTTATACATTGTTAGAAATACATTGTTAGATCGTGTTGAAACATAATCGTAGAAAATTACTGAAACTTTAATACTGCGCTAAGTTGAAGTAAATTTGTACTTGATTTACTCCATAACAGGATACTATGGTTTAACTTAAACCGAAACTTGGTTCAGGGAAACATTTTATTAAAGTTACAGCAAGTTTTCACCGTATTATGGTTCAAGATACTGATAATATGGTTTAGCGTTAAATTGATGAGTTAATATTTCATTGCCTCTAGTAGCTACAGATAAACAGATAACGGAAACTTTTTATGAAGCGAATTTATGAAGCGAATGAATTAAAGCGATAAAAAGAATACATTTAATTTATGTAGCGAATTTTATTACGTTTATATCTTAACTTGATTAAAAACTTCATTGACTTAAAAAAAATAAATAAATAGGTAATCACAGTCGACATGTTTCAAGCGCTCAAAAACAAGCACCCGTTTTCAAAACTTGCAAGACGGGAATGTTTTCATTTCGCGTCTTCGCTTCATTCACGTCTAGCTAGTCTGAAAATGTGAGCCTTTTTAAAGCACTTAAAACACGTCGACTGCTATTTCCCATTCATACATTTTTGAAGCGAATGAAGTTTTTAATTAAGTAATATTTTACTGTTTCAGTTTCTTGGGATTATTAATTTAGCATTCAAACATGCTTACTATATAAAAAGGAAATATTTTGATATATTTAGCTGCATATTTGAATTTAAAACTAATTAAGAAACTTTTGGAAAATAAAGTTGCATAAATTAAAGTTACTTAAAAAGATAAAATAATTTTCGATGCACAGCTTTTCACAATTTCTTTATTTATTTTAATTTCTTGGACATAATCAAATAAAAGTTCTACTTCTAAATTTACTTAAGATACAAGTTGATTTTGTGATATACAAGTTCTAACAAATAGAATTTTTAATAACCCATTAACCACCAAAACTCTCGACCTTTTTTCTTGAACCTTTTCAAAAGGATAAGTTTTAAAATCATTACACTATAATCCATTAATAAAAAGCTGTTCGAAACAAATTTTTAAATATTACATTTGAAGCCTTTATCTATCTAAGTAACGCCCGGTGGCTGAGCGGTAGCGCTTCGCGCTGTCGTGCCACATTTCCCTGGTTCGATCCTCGGGCCGGACAAGGTTGACTCAGCTTTTCATCCCTTCAGTGGGTCGATAAATGAGTATCAAGCATGCTTGAGGACTAAACACTAGGGGTTCTGCGTTCGGCTGACCACCTGACCGGAACATCTGCTCCTGCACCCCAGAGCCCAAGGTCAAGAAAACTGAGATGGGCACAGTAGGCCTTGGCCCTCTATGGGCTGTCGCGCCGCTGAGTTTTAGTTTCTCTCTCTCTCTCTCTCTCTCTCTCTCTATATATATATATATATATGATAGACCTTAAAAAAACATTGATGTAGGGCATACCGGGCAGTGGCACTTAACATTGATATAGGGTATATCGAGTAGTGGTACTACATTAGACCTACTATATATTTCGGACATTTACCGAAGCGATTATGTGATTGTCAACATTCACCGGTGGAAGTCAACAACCAGTTTTGGTCATTCACAGTAACCTCATGACTTTCTTAACCGTTCATTAACTATTAAGCGAGTATATTTTTGATTTCAATATTCTCCTTTAAAAAAAAAAAAACAGCAAAGTGAATTTCATGTAAATTGCATTAATGGAATTTGCAACATAGAGGAGCAAAAAAAAAAAAAAAAAAAAAAAAAATGGTTAAGGTGAAATTACAAAATTTCAGTTTTACATTCAAATGGAACAATTGTAAAAAAAAGGTAAATATAATTGGAATGTGTTTGTGTGTGTGTATATATATATATGTAGATATAAAAACTACATATAAGCTACAAAAAAGCTACATGTTTTTAAAACTCCATGATTATTACATTTCTTTAATTTTCAATAATCTTCTAACAAGTTAAACATTGAGCTATATTTTTTAAGATTAAGTAAAATAATTCTCAAGCATTGTTTCTCATCATATTAAAAAATAAAGCTATTTGTGTTGAATTTAATGGCGCAAGAGCCTCTATAGGCTGTACTGAGTCAAACGTAAACGACAAGGTATTTTCCTGTCTGATTCTTCAAGCAATGTTATATCAAGGTTTGACCAAAAAAAGCTGAAGCGGTCATGGAATCCGTATTTACACAAAGAAGGCAAATATCCATGTCAGGACATGGTTGTTTGATGTTTAATGAAGTAGATCTTAAATAATTTAGTGGAATTACTAATTACTTTACCTTAAATACATAAATAATGCATAATGATACGCACTACTTAACTTATATACATAAATAATATTTATGTAAATTTCTCTCGAACCGTTTCGTATTGACTATCGGCATACAAAAAGAGTGACTAAGTAAAGAGAATTATTTTGTGACGAAAAAAAAAAAAGTTTTTGCATGACAATAACTGAAAACACCTTCTGGTTCGATTCTAGGGCTTTCTTTGTCGCAATTTGATAAAGAAAATAATCACAGTGGTCTTGTAAAGTGCAAAAATTGTCTCAGAGATGTCGGAGTGGGTCGAAATTGGATTGAACTATATCTTGAGTTTTATAAGACAACATCATAAAAACTCCTTTATAAACTCCATTTGATGAGGTACGTGCAAGCATCATTGCAATATAATGATTTATTTTATTGTGTTTATACAAGTCGATAAGATATTTCTCACTTACCTTGCATAGACAATTAACTGGAATTGAATTCTGAGGGAGGCTATGGTACAGCATAAACTGTACCATAATTTTAGTAATTTTTGTATTTTAGTAATTCTAGTATTTTAGTAATTCTAGTAATTCTAGTAATTCTAGTATTCTATAATTTAGTATTTTAGTAATTCTAGTAATTTTTGCAATGACCACCCACAATGACCAATGTATAGTTTCAAGTCCCTTGTCAAAAAGCTCGTTAAAAAAGTCAACACATTATGGACTACAAATTAATATTTAAGTCAAGAACAAACAAAAATGAAATCTAACGAATTACTACCAAGGTAGGCGGGATTCAAATCAACAAAACCTGTTTGAGTGAATGATGAAATCAGAGGAGGTTGGAAGATAAAAACGACCCCAAGTTTCATTACGCAATGAAGCAAATTTTGATGTTTTTCAAGCGCCTTCCTCATTAGTGATTCCAATGATTTTTAAAAAAGCTTTTGTTTCTTTCTTGTTAATTTGTGACGCCTAATGAGCATGATTTTTTGACAAGTGTTCGTAAAATATATATAAATGGTCGTCATTACTTAATATCCGCTTTAATCATATTGTAACTAAAAAATGCATTTAATTTTTTAATTTTTAAATACGTGTATATATATATATATATATATATATATATATATATATATATATATATATATATATATATATATATATATATATATATATATATATATATATATCTGTGCAAATTTAAGGGTTATTAATATTTGTATCATTAATTTCAAATATGCTAAATTTAATTTAATTTAAATTTTTTTATTATTACAATTACAAGTTGCAAGTAGCCTCTCAATTCTGTGTTTCATGAAAATTGAAGTAAAAATTACATTGTAACACTTTTGAATCTTACAAGCATCAAATTAAAATAATGAAATGTTTGATTCGATTTTATTCACAGGACGTATAAAGTAAAATATTTTCAATATAACTTCGTTACATAATATAATATATAACAGAAATGTTTTTTTTTTAGTTATTTACATCGATCAAAATACTGATATGAAAAAAAAATATTTACATTGGTGAATGAGTAAACATTAGATCTCAAAAAATTAGTAGCGTTTCTACAATAACAAAACAAATGCATGAACATGTGAGAAAATGTACATGAATTTGTTTGCGAAGCTACTGCCACCTATTGACGTAATTTGGATCTTATTCTTGCGCAGAATGTTCCGGTCGGCCATGTTTAGTTGAAGTTTACGCGCCGTACTGTTGACATCTTATTGACAGCTGGGTTTTTGTCAAGTCAGTTATTGTTGCTCGAATATATCTCTTATAAAAACTTAGTCAATAATCTGCTTCCAAGCTGGATAGGCTACCAGAATATCTTCGGGACACCGTGGACTGGTTTATGGGGTAAGTTTTTAAATTTAATTTTTATTTAATTTTAAAATCAAATTGCAAAGTAGAATACTGAACATTTTTGATAAGATAAACATAGAACCTTTTTGAACCCTTCTGCAACTTAATTTCTAATTCTAGTTTTCAATGCATTTATTAATTCAAAATTTTGCAGAATACTTCTGGAGCCATACATCTATTGGAGATTATTGGGTGACTTTTAGTTAAAGCGTACATTACTTCTAAATTAAAAGTAACCTTTAAACGTAATCGTTGTACCATATTAGCAGGATTTTATCATTTTATAAAATTTTTAGTCATATTATAAAAATTTAGGACACTCAGAAAAAAATACAAATTAGCAATAACCTAAGAATTGGATCGGTAGAACGTTTGTTTACATTATTCCGTGTGACTAACCGTGTTATGGAAGAGCGAATCAGCTGAACTTCTATTATTTTATCAAATATTTATTAATTCTGCCATACGTTTTTGTGGTACAGTGCAAAGTTTTTCTTTAGAACCTTTATAGATTGAGTTGTTAAATTTTATATGAAAACGATTGATCGATCAATTTTCTTTTTTTTTTTCTCCCTTCGAACAAAATATAGCTATTGGGATCACGATTTTTTTGACATTATCTATCAGTGCTCGATTCCAAAAATAAAAAAAGAATGATTGTTTTGTAGTTCATTGAAATGAATATAAGTTTCCGAAAGGAAATTAGTCGATGTGAAATAACTTAAAATGTACAACTAAATTTGTTTTGAAAAATTCATAGAAATCATTTTTATATGGGTATTCATTTTTTAATGTTTAAACCTTATTTTGCTGATTAGATAATGTTATAGTTTGGGTAATAAATAATCAGTAAACTGAAAAACAAAAAAATCATATTATTATCATACAACTGAAATTTTTTTTCTATATTTTATTAAACAAGCTAAATAATTAGGTAATAAAGTACTGTTGTAGTTAATTTTTGTAATTCAGGTGCATAAAACAGTTGATAATATAACATCATAGGATTCAAAATTATGTGATTTGTGTTTGTAACATATTATACTCAAGGGTTTCTGGTCATTTGAAAAACATGACTAATAAAAATAAGTAAGGTTAATGGCAATTTTGATAAGTATAAGTATATTATGTCATTAAAAATCCTTTGGAAAGCATTGTTTTATTAATCACAAGACAATGTTTATTATACATCATGAATTGTAGATATTAAGTAAATTTTGTAGTTCAACAATATGTGCTGAATTCATATAATTTTATATTAGATTTAAGAATTGTTTCAGTATAACCTGGGGATTCATCTTTAAATATTTTTTGAAGGACTCATTATGTCAGTTAGGACATAATCTATGATTGTAGTGAACTCTTTAATTTATAAGATGTATTTTGCTGTTTTAAATGTAATTTTTAGTTTTATTTTACTTATTTATTTTTTTGTTCATTCTAATAAATTTTTTTTTCATTTACTTTTAAATCAATAAAAATTATTCAGGGTTGCCTTCCCTTATGGAGAATGTTATTTATTCAATATGGAAACTGTGCATATTGAAATTTTTTTTTAAAAATTCGCTCTAGATTAACTTCTCATATGTGTAAATATTCTATTTATGTCTAATGATTAAAATTTATTCGTGTGTTTTATTTATATAAATGAATCATGATGCTTCAGTAATACAATCAAATTTTGTTTATATCCTTGAAATCAATTACATTTATTAAATTTCAAGAATGAAGAATATAATATATGTTTGGAAATCAAGGCTGAACACAGGGACAAAATTTATTGCAGGTCTCTTCCTCAAAACAAGAGTCAAATTTTCATATGTTGTAAGCTTATATATATATATTTTTTTGCAAAATAGTAGTTTACCTTTGATTCTTGAAATATCAATTTTCAAAAATATATTTGAATGGTAATTTACAATTATTTTAATGCTCATTTCTGCTGAAAACTTAATGTTTAATGCTTTAAAAGAGGTATCTCTATTATTATGTACTAAATATAAAGAATTCTTTAACTAAAATTGGGGAATTTAATGGACCAAAATATTTAATGTAAAAATATCTATTAGAAAATGGCATATTTATAACACATGTTTAGGAGGTTATCGCCATGAAACATAAGTATATATGATAGAAAGATGTATCACTCACAGATATTATGAATGAAAGTAAATTAAACTTTATTAACTGGTATAGTAATAAGAATAAGTATGTTAAGTTTTATTAACTGCATATAAGTTGCAAGTGGTTATGATTTTAATTTTAGTATGAATGAACTAATTGCATAGAATTCTAATATTTTTCAAAGCATTTATTCAAGTACTATTTTAATCAAATTAATATAATTAAAAGAATTTGTTATGATATTTATTTATCATAAAAATAAGTTGACATACTATTCCGAAGTTTGATTAAAAACAATTGTAATTAAATTCTATACAAAATAGCTTTAGTTGTGCTCTAAAATTAATAAAGGAATTCATTTTTGTGTAATACTTTGTTGATCTAGATTCATATTTTTGCCGTGTGCAAATCAAATCTGTGGCAACCAAACCAAATTAGATCCATACGTTACTGTATCTAGTTGGAAATTTATAACTAACCAGCAATCTTCTCCAATATTCAATTAAATAATTAATATTATATTCAATGAATATTAATATTTTCTACAAGAATCATAAAACTAAAATGTTGTATTTAAAATTAGTCTGTTTGTTGTCTATAAATTTTGAATCACCCAGTATAATATATTATTACTTTGCACAAATCCAGTTTTCGGGCATTTCTAAGGTAACGGACAAATCTGATGATGTTCTTAACTATGAACGCGCCTTAAAAATATATCCCACTTTCATCTGTTTACATTTCAATTTTATATTTTGTAATCTGGCAGCTTAATTACAAATATTTTAAAATCATTGCATTTTTTCTCCTTTCTGGTTTCATATGTGTTTCTATTAGTGTTTATTTTTTACTTTTTTGAATTTTCGTTATGTTTTTACTTGATAAAATTATGTTCACGAATTGATCTCTCTCTCTTTTTTTTTGGTGCTATGCACACTATTGTATTGATATATTTTGCTTTGGCTATGCTAATACAATATTGGAAAGCACTATTTTTGGAGATATAACCGTGTGAGCGGATGACGAGATTACACTATATCTTTGAATATAGGCCGAATTGACCCTTAATTTGAAACTCGTATATAAATCAACCAAAAAAAAAATGAGGCATGCTACTCTTGGATATAAAAATGTACCCCCTTTTGTGCACAGTAGATAAAAAGCAGCATGGACGTTTCAAATTCGTAATTAAAGGATTAAAAAATGATGGTATTCCTCTCAAACTGTTCTTTTATTTTTCAATTTTAGTTTGACTGTTTTCAACTATTTTATGTTTTGTATGTACGTTTCGCGATATTTACTGATTGGGGATAATGCTCAGCAAAAGGGGAAGCATTTCATTTGGTGATGTCCTCCTGGAAATTTTCAAAGTTAGTAGATTCGATTATAAGCCGACCCCCTGAGTTTAGCTTTTCAAAGCTTTATCAAAGTTCTCGGCATATATTTGGAAATATACAGTATATCTTTTTGTTATTAAGTTTTTTAATTTTTGTTTTAAAATTTTTTTAATAATCTTCTTTTTTGTTGCTTTCCTTGTGTTTTGATCTTATATACATAAAAAAAAACAACTAAAAATCAATATTACTCAGTTAGAAAAAAAAGAGAGAGGAAAAAATTAAAGTGAATACTTGTAAAGCCAAATCGACCCAAAAATTTCGCCTTGCTATCCAATTATTTATACATATTGATATACTTACATAAATTATATTTAATGTTATTGTCTGTATAAATACATTAATTATATATAAAAAAAATTCTTTGCAATATTTTTTAAGGAAACTTAAAAGGATTTTTATTTTTTTAAGAAATTTCAACCGGGCCCTGCAATATTTCTAGACCTTGAGACAAAGTCCCCTTTTTCCCTTCGACAAGCTTTCATCACTATTCATAGTTGCATGGCTTTTTGAAGCAGCTCTACATTAGATTAATATAAATTTACCAATTACTATCTTGTTTAAGCATTATGAAAGATATTAAGATAGTTTTTAAAAGTTTCAATGAGTGTATTTTTAATGGGTTGTCTGCTGTCGAATGGGCTAGGATCTAAAGAATAATTTGTATGGTAAGGGATAAATACTAAAATTTATGTGATAGCCAGATTTACATGCTTTCAATGGGTCGATAAAAAGAGTACCAAGCATGCTTGGAGACTGGGCACTGAAGTGTTGTGTTTGACTGACCACCCAACCAGAACATCTGCTACTGCACTCTTGAGTCAAGAAAACTGGGATGGGCACTGTAGGCCTTGGCCCTCCATTGGTTGTTGCGCCATATGATAAGCAGATCTACAAAATTTTATTTTTGGATGAGAAGTTAATAGTTTTTAAGATTGTTCAAAATTTTAATATTTTTTTTTTTTTTTTTTGCTTTTACTTTATAAGTAACTGTTAAAAGTGAGCTCCTTTTTAAATTATGATATCTAAGTAAAATGAATGCAAATCCAAGTGTAGTTTCTTGCGTGTGATGTTACCCATATTAAAAGCACTTTAAAAATTATAAACTGAATATTTAATAATTTTCATGTATTTTACTTGTGTACTGTTTACGCAACCTACCAACTTTAAAAAGCTTTTTGGGCAGTGCATCATTATGGTCTTTAATCGTCAGAATATTGATATTAATGATTTTAAAGTTATAGTCTTTTACACAGTAACAGTTGTAGATGTTATGATTTCCCTATACTGCTCTAAGCGTCCTAATCTAATGATTTTTCAATGAGAGTCATTTAGGGAAGTGGCAGTTAAAGCTTTATTGCTGTAACTATTTTCATGTAACAAAAAAAAAAACAAACTTAGGTACATTTGTACATTTCTTAGTGTTCCTCCCCCCCTATTGTAATTGCTAGCCAGCCAGCCCTATGTTACCATATGAGTAACTGAAATTATGTTCCTGAAACATCTTATCAATGCCATTCCTCTTTTTTTCCCTTTAATTTTTGCATTAGCTTATAATACCAATTTATTTCATCAGATTTAATGCATAATATTTGTTAGATGTAAAGTAGTTGTATACAGGTTTTAACCCATTCTACTAGAATTTAACCATTGAGAAAAAACTGATTTTTACTTTCATATAATTTCATTGTATCAGTAAATTCTGTGTTATATTTTAAATAATTTTATTATTGTAGTTTAATAATTTAGTGAATTCTGTTGTGATAAATAAATCTATTGATTTGTTTGACACTGTATCTCTATAGCAAAAGTTGCCATAGTGTTCCAAATCTGTGTGGTTTTGGACACGAAAGGGTTAATATAGTTTAGAGTTAGATAATATTTTAAAATGTGCTTTATATTATGTATCATAAGGCTAATGCTTCTATTGTGAATCTTAAACTTGTATTTTGTTATATATTAATAAATTAAAGCACTCATAATTAGCTCTCTCGAGAACAGTGAACAATAAAGAAAAATTAACTTTTGCAATTTCTGAAATATTTTTACCTTTTTTGATATTTTTCTCCATAGGCATAAAAGTAGCAATGGGAAACAAGCAAAAAGCATGATTTGTAAGTGATGGTTAGCGACTCGTAAATATGAATTACACTGAAATATAGTTAATATTAAATACTAAAAGAAAATTTTTTTAATGGTGATTCCTTCATATTATTCTAGAATAACTACATGTTTCTTTTTAAATGTTCATATCTAAGATAGTTAAACTCTTATTTTTATTTTATTTTAAATTTTGAATAATTCACATTGTGGATATATGACTTTTTATGTTCAGCACTGTACACTGTACCTTTTTATTTTTGACAAGGAATTTTTTGAACAAACTAAACCCATATTCGAATTATATCATAAAAGGCCTATGTCTAGGAGATATTTTATGTCAGTATTGTGGTTGGTGGAGGCTAGCAAGCATAGCTGACTATTATTAGTGAATTGAAAATGTAATTAATAGTTATCCTAGTAAGCTTGACTGAAATAACTAATTACTCAAATAGTGAATTTTATGAAAGATTTTTTTTAATAAAATATCTAGTTAAATGTTTTATTAGTATTATACAAACCTATATATAAAAATTTCCTGATAATCCTGTTATATTTGAAAAAAAAAAAAAACTTTTTTTGTACACATTGTACAGAGACAAATTTTGTTTTTCTAACACCCAATTACCTGAAAATACCTAATTCTACATTTCTACTAAAAAAAAAAAAATAATTTAGTAGAATTGACAGAGAATGTAAACCGAATGTTGGGTGCTTTTATATTGTTTGTTAAATTAGATAATTGCAGTGAGAAAATTATTTTAAATTGTTTTTCATCAAGTTCCTTTTTTCATCAATGATCTTATAGTTTCGGTTAATATTCTATTGTCTCCCTTGTTCTCTGTTTCTGGCATTAAATATGCATACCTTATATTATTTTATAGATTACATTTCCATTATTTCATAACATATTGTATTATATTTTGTATATTATTCTGTCATACATAATATATTGTATATTTTTCTAGCTAGTATTTTTATTAATTCATAATGGATAGTTGTTTTTAACCACCAGTTCTGCTTGGCATTTTGAAATTAAGATCAACAAATTTAGTTAATAATGCTTTATACAATGGAGAAGGTTTCTAATATAATAAATTTTAATGATTATAAAAGTTTTCTTTAAGTGTCTTGATCCTTAAAAATTATTTTCTCAAGACCTTTCTTTCTTAGTGTATTTTACTTGGTATGATCTAACAAGCATGTAGATGAATTATTATGCGTATAAATTATTTTATAAATGTTTAAAAAATCATACACTGATTCAAACTTCGAATGATTTCTGGATTGACAGATTTTTATTGGTTTTAAGAGAAAAAATGCTTCCCTCCCTAATTTCCAATATTACTTATGAACTGTAAATTTTTATTTGTAATGCCACTCATGTTCATATGTGATTGCTTAAATCTATAATCTTTGTGCACAAAAAGTATGGCTATATAGAACTTTAAAAAAAAAAAAATCTTTTCTGGCCTGAATGGGGGAATGTTTAGCAATGAACCGAGAAATCACTGGGTTCAATCTTATCTGCAAATTAAGGCACTGACTCTCTTCCATATAACATTAAGCAACTAGTAAGGTTCAGGATAAATAAATCTTATATATATTGCGATTATTTCTTTTAAAAATTCATTACAACTTGGTTTTTTCTTGACTTTAGAATATAAATTTAAAACCTTTTTGGCACAGATCTGGGTTTTAATCTTCAAAATAGGAGGAGGGGATAGTTATAATATGGAAAATATGGTTCCAATAGTTTAGTCATGAGAATAGTCGGAAGTTTGGGCTCCCTATATTCAGTAGCCTAAAATTAATTTAACTTTTTGCTTATTTCATTATAACTCTAGAATTTTTTAGAACAATCAAACACTTTAAGCTTGCAACTGTTAAACTTCTTTATTAAAACACGTGTTCCTGCAAAATATCATTTAAGATTATTAATTTTTAATTATGATCGAAATTTTTTTGATTTGTAAAATTTGGAAATTTTAACTTTATTTTAAGCCATGTTATTTTATCATAATACAAAATTTGATCAAAATCAGAAAAAAAAAAAAAAAACAAAATAGTGAAAACGATTCAAGCGACAAAAATAATGAAGTTCCTCTAGTGCAGGGATGGCGAACCAATGGTACGCGTGCCATTTATGGCACGCCACCGATCACAAAGTTCACTATGAAGCATATTAACAATTAAATTAAAATTCACAAAAACAAACAAAAAAATAAACAATTAATGAAAAAAATTAAAAATTTAAGGCCAAGAAAACAATAACTGTAAAAAACAAGCTAACAATAAATAATTGGCAAAAAAAATTAACAGTCCTGCTTAAACTAACATCTTACAACCTAATATAAGTCATTTGTCTTCTAATCTGCAACAACAGAAGTCACACTAATGTTACTTAAGGTTGAATTACGCGTATAACTGAGACATAGCAAAATGTTTTTTTTTTTCATAGTAAATGAAGAGTTTTGAGTTGATAGTATTTAGTATTATTATTTTCCCAATAATTAAGAACTCAAAATTATTTGACGGCACGTCTATGACCTCATTAAACAATTTTTTGAAAAAATGGCACGTTGGTGCATAAAGGTACGCCACCCCTGCTCTAGTGTAACTATTCGGACCATACTTTCCATATTGCTACTCCGAAACATTTTGACTGTCGAAAGGTATACTAATTCGGAAAAAGTATGTATTTTGTTTTAGAATTTTAAATTTAGCAAATAATTTAGTTACATATTATTGAGACATTTCTATCATTTTAGGTTGTCAATAACTATCTTTTTGTTTGGGTAATTATGTTTCTTTAATCATAACATTGCGCTTGTTATTTTAGACATAATTTGCTCGTTTTGAACAAGGTTTTTGAGTAATGATTTCTGTTTGTTTATTTGTGAGCAGCTAAAATTAAATAAAGGAGTCAGTGCTATAAAAAAAAAAATCAGAATAAAAAAAAAGAACCAAGGACACTTTTTTTCCAATTAGAAATTACAGTTACTTAAGTTTAAGCTAAAGTTTTGGCCACTTATTGCGAGAGTGTAATGAAAATATTGAAAATTGTTTGTAATTTAATTTTTTAACGTTTGAAAATCTACTCCATTTGCTGAATAGTTTGGGTTACTAAAAGTCAGGGTGAGCAATCGGATTTTTTTTTTATTTTACTTAAATCAGATTTTAAATTATTTTTTTTTTTTTTTGTGTGGTTACCAGCCGCAGATCATCCGATAAAATATATAAGCAGCTCTTCATATTATTTAAAAACAATAGCATAGCTAAAATAGTTGATATTTCTAACTGAAATTTATAAAATTTTTTTTTGCTTCTTTCAAATTAATCACTGAATAAATAAAATCGCAATTAATTTTCTTCAAGCTAAACATCCTGAAATTTGTAATCACAGAGAGGCAATTTGTCAGTTTAATATCCAACGAAGAGATCAGAATACATTAAAGAAGAAGAAGAAAATATTGTAAATTCTGTAGGCAGAACAAGTCTTTCTTCAATATTGGTGAACACTAACTACGCATTTTATATGTTTTAAAAGCACTTAAAATATTCAAATAAACATGAAACTAAATGGGTATAATTGAAATATTTTTATTTCCAGCAAATTGTTTTACTTAAGCTAATGGAAAATTGCATTTTAAGTTTAACATTACTTTTATACACTTTAGTATCGAATTTTATTTATTTATTAGTCTAATTTGAAATATGGTAGTTTACCCTTTCATTATTTCTTTGGATCGAACCTTCATTATCAATGAAATCAAGACTTTAAAGAGAATCGCACCCTAAAGAATATATTTAAATATTTTTGACTTAATGATTTATTAACAAAAAAAAAAAAAAATGCTTTAAATCATCTTAAATAATTACAATTGATTTAAATCAATGATTTCCCCCCCCTAAAAATCAAGTGATTTAAATCGCGATTTTAATCATTATTTAAATCATGCCAACTTTGTTAAAAATATGCGAAAATTCAATTAAAGGAATTATTCGTTGATATCAAAAATTTTGATCAAGGTAAAAAAAAAAAAAAAATCTCCAGATTGCTGATTTTTTTTTTTAAAAAAGAAGTTTACTTTTTAAAACTTTAGCTCGTTTAATTGTCCATGTAGTTTTTTAACAATAGTATTGGGATATCCGCAAAACTCGTAAACGATATTTGTGAGTTGGTGCAATTTTAACGTTACAGAAGAAAACGTTACAGACCATCAATAAGAAAACGTTACAGACCATCATGCTGTTTTTGGTTTTAATATTTTTTATCTAGAAGTACTAGTACGCTTAAATTACATGTACATTTAAATTGAGGCTTCGCTACATAAAATAATAGTTACAGCTCTATCATACTTAAAATTATAAATATAGTTTCTAGTCCTAATTAAAATTAAATATCGAACCACTCTTGGAAGAAATCAAGAAATATTAAATCTCGTCTCTCACTTTTCAATTATTTAAATCAATAAATATTTTTTTTTAGCGAAATTGTTAGTGTGTAATTTTGAGAAAGATTTTAGATGTGCTTGTTCTATGCAGAGGTGTATTCACATTTCTTTTTACATTCTATTCTTACTAGTTCAATGAAAAATAAATTAATTTCTGAGTACATTGTTTCTTTTCCTTTTATTTAATCACGTAAGGTTTTATTTTATTATCAAATACTTTTTGGACTAAAGAATATGTAGTGCGAATAGAACGAAGATTTGAAAAGTCGTTAACTTTAATGCGTTTAGTAATGAAAATGTCGCGTGATCAAAAAATGGGCTCGAGTCATCTTTTTTTTCTTCTTTAGTTAATTCTGTACATTGTTATCTCAACTATGGAGATATGAATGTGTCTTCTGTATGTTCTGTACTGGGATTTAGTTTTATACGTTCGTAAAATGTCAGATCTCGTAAGTTTTTCAAATAGCTGAGATTTAAAAATGTTTCAAAATTGGATATTTTAAATTTTTTTCTTTCTTACCCTTAGGAATTTATTTTTGAAAATATGTACTTGGGAGTTTAAAGAGTATTTTTGAATTTATATTTTAAAATTGGTATGCATTTAATTTTGTATGTAATTGAAATTTTAAATATAAATTCAGCGATTTCGCTAGATTTTGGAAACTACGGGTCCTTAGCACCCAGGACTTCCAAATTTCTGGGTCTCTTTTTACTAAATGCAGATCCTTATGTAAAATATGAATTCTCTACATTACCCATTTTCAAGATTTCTTAACTCACCATTTTAATAATTAGTTTTTTTGTAAACACTAAACTATGTTGCAAGTTAAGAAAAACCATAATATCTATGGAGAGAGCCTGTTTGCATCTAAGTGCACGTCAAATGGATGCCAAGCTCCCAGGGCGAACGTAAATCAACGTCGCCTACTCTTGTAACGACTTTGCACAGCCTACTTTTTGCTCGCTTTCTTATTAACAACAATAATCAATTAACAAGTAATAAGAATTTATAAAAATGTTATCAAAAACTCGTAACAAATGTACGCCTTTCTGTTCGCATTTAAAGACACCGATGAAAGAATAATGCATCTTGTTTCTAGCTGACGATTTTCTTCTGCAGCGAAACTAAAGTTAAAATTCTTCATCTCTCATTTGATTTGTTAAGAGCATGTCAGCATAAGACGCGAATCAAATCTTACGAATAATCTGACGAATAAGAATCAAATCTAATGCTCTTGCAACGTCATATAGTTTTTTTCTTTTTCAAGAAGGAAATTTCTCATTGTTTATATCAAAATACGTCCTAGTTTATATCAAAATTAGTTTAGGATTCTAGTAAGACTACGAAACTATAATTTTTTTAAAATAATTCTATGATGTATATTGTAAAAGAGAGCATGAATTAAATTTCTGTCTGGCGTGTTTTACTTTTGAAAGCATATTTGTAAAATTTGTTAACTAAATAAAACGGAACTATTTGTAGTCGCGGATGATTACTTAAATCCTATACCTCAATGGTTTTTTCTAACTTGCAACAGAGTACGTATGTTTTTCACTAATTTTATTTTTCTGCTATTTTTACGGGTTCTTACGGGAAATAAATCGATGAAATATTAATGATTCAATTGGAGGAAACTCATGATTGGAGTATACTAAATGATTTTTTCATTGATTTAGGAAATGGTGCGTGTACGCATCATTTAACTTCTTAAATAAAGTATTATTTTTCATGCATGAAACTTTTTTTTGTCTTAATGAATGTGATTTTAGCATATTTCATAGAAAATAATACCACATTTTCTAAAATTTCTATGCTTGGTCAAAAATGGGTTACTATGCAAATTTATAATTATTCCATGTATGAACTAAGCAAAGAATTTAAAATTGAAAAATTAAGGCTTTTAATTACGACTGATCAATAAAACGCAACAATGATACTCAGAATTATTCTTATTTCCTCCTTCAATTAGTACTAATAAAGGAGAAAAATAATTTTTTCTGTGTCTTTTAAGTTGGGTTAGAATTTTACCTACACGTTTTTTTTTCGGGGCCGGAGAATTATACATTCTTTGATATGTAATAACGTATTTTTTGCGTCATCACTACGATTTTTGGTGTATTTGGAATAACTTTTCTGCAATGATTTATGAACATAAAACTTCTAAGCGTTGTATTGTCATTAAATAAAAAGGTAAATGGTTACTCTAGTTTTTTTTAAAAGAAATTTTTTTGTCAAGTATTTTAATATTTTTGTTATGAAACACTTCTATAACCATGTATTTATATCAAAAAGTGTTTTATCTAAATTTAACTACTCGTGAAATTTTTAGGTGTTTGCATAAGATAAATTCAACTTAGCACTTTTTAGTTTGAATTAAATATTATTTTTCTTATGCAATATAAAAATGTGAAACGCGTGATTTCGTTTATGCACGTAATAAGGTCGACCTGCAATCCATCGTCGGTGTTTTTTTAGTATAGTTAAAACTGAATGAAACATAGTATTGTTAACTTATAAAATTTATGTTAAATATTATGAGTGAACCATAATTTTAGCATATATTTTATAAGTCAAATGTAGGAAGTCTGAAATTAATTATATTTCTATAATATCCCTTCTAATAATTTAACAAAAAAGAAAATTTATTAAAATTAATTTACGTAAAAATATATTCCAATCTTTATTATATTTGATAAAAGTGAGAGAAAAATAAGTAAAAATTTAAATGCTTTAAAGTTCTCCAATAATAATTGTCTGATTCCTTTTTTTACAGCATGCAAAAATAAATAAATTAAATAGATGCTTAATTAAGTTAAAGAATTTATCAACCATTTAGGTGAAATTTAGGAAGCCGCTGGGGCACAAAAGTTTTAAATTCATATGAAAGATCATGGTGCCGTTTAACGTTGAAAACGTAAATTGGATATTACAGTATTTTCCAGTCAATGTTTAAAATCGTTATTTTTTAAAAAACAATTTTAATTATATAACTGCTTCAATTACTAATATTGTAAGCTGTGTTAGAAAAGTAAATAATATTTCGATCCCAAACTAAAAAATGAATGAGTTTTAATATGTTCTCAATGCTAATTTTATCTATAATTTGTTAACGACCTTCTAGAAATTCAACGAATCTCCAATCACCTATGGCCTAGATCAGTGGTCACTAAATTTATGAAGATCTCTGCCATAGAGCGTAGCAAATTTTTTTTCTTAACCTATGGTTGTTCTATAACCTCTAGTTCACAAGGTATTAAAAGGATGTTCCTCGAAAACGCTATTCTTACTCCATATTTTTAAATGGTTATCACACACAAAAAAGTAAATTTGCATTCATATTATACTTGCTACTCTATTACCCATTAGCCCATTATTAATTAGGAAATGTTAAAACGTTAATTTACTTTTTCTCGAGGATGTATTTCATTTATTCTCTTGCATTTTCGATGTTCGTTGATTGCAAACTCTTGCACACTTAGTTGACATCTTATGTAAATAAAACAAAGTAAATCTGGCATTATAAGGCGTGTCACCATTTTCACTATGCATTGTAAATTTGAAACTACGTTAATATATAAGTACTGATGATAAAGAAGTTCGATGAGTTCTGTCAGTTTTCTGTCTGAAAATTTAGTTATACTTAAAACTTTTAATTGAATAGATTTGAAGATCTAGAACATCTTAAATTAATTTTCGATGATTTTTTTCCTAATCAAAGCAATATGTCCACAATGGCGTGCATAGGTCTGTGTAAGCCTGATAAAAATTTCTTGAAAATAGGGATGTACTATTGTTGTCACTGGGGCGTGGGTTGAGAACCATTGGCATAAACGATGCTGTCAGTGTTGTCTGTGATTAGGATTGGATGACTAATCTTTATAATTTCAAACCCTTTTCTTTTTTAGTGCTTTAAACATGCTAATAAACAAATGTAAGCTCTAAAAAATTTTAAAAGACATAATACATTTTTTACTTTCTATATAGATCTGGTTACTAAATAGTAAGATAAAATATTTAAACATTCAGCGTCATGACTTGTGATGTCCCTTTTGAGGAGACATCGTAGCGAAAAGGATTCAAACCTATTTTGTTTTTTGGCAAACTTGTCTAGATTTACTCATAAATGACAACCCGGAAGTCCTAGCTACCCATAATATTTAAAGTGATGGAAAAAAATAATTGAGGCGAACTTAATTTGTTAAATTTGCTTGTCACTTAAAACTTCAATGCACGGTCACCACATTCTGCCGTAGAATTTAAAAAAAAAAAAAAAAAAAAAAATGCCTTACGATTGATTTCGAGAGTGACTTGGCAAATTTTTTTTTCTCCATTTGCTAAAAATATCGCTAAAATTGAATATCAGAAAACTGATTGAAATTTTTTTAATTTTGAAATATTTTGTTTTTGCAATATTTAGTGTATCAAAATGCTATAAAAATAATAATAAATAAAATCAAATCTCAATTTTGAATTATTTTTTTTGTCACTTACGTTAATTTTTCTATTGCATGACAGTTTTATAGATTTGTTTAAATTGTTTACATAGAGTAGTGGTTAAAATGATTGAAAATCAAATTTATCAAATTAAAAAAGAAATAGTTGGTCCTAAAATTTAATTTCGCTTTAAATATTCAAGAAAACTTCTCGTAAAAACGGAAGAACTTCGCTTAAGTACTTGAGTAAATGGTTGTTAATAACTAAATAATAATTAGAGTTGTAATTATTTGCTGTTTGTCCGCAGTGGACTGCTCATAAAGACGCCGTTCCCAGTAGAACATAGAAATCAAGCATCACTGGCTGCGGTTAGAAAGCAATTGGTGACCACTTTGATCAGCCTGCGTAGGGACCGAGGGTTCTCGGTATCGATCCTCGTTAAACTATTCTACCGTAAAGCGCTTGACTTCGCGTGCTGGTCGTCGGGCTACCAAAGCAGAGAAGCCATTCCCTCTACAGAGGATCAAAAATGTGATGGCATGTCTTCTGATCATTCTCGGGGATGTTTCCCAAACCGTCGCTGATAGCCTATTGTGCAGCAGTGTGGTAAATAAAGTACCTTCCTATTTGCTGTTCGTTTGCTCTAAACACATTTTCGCCAACCGCAAGGGACGATACCCCCTTCTTTTTTATTTTATTTATTTAAAAAATGAAAGTTAAGTAAGTGTTTTATTATTAGTACATATCTATTTATTTATTTGCTGAAACAAAGTTCTGTTTATCATATAATCTCAATAATATGGATATCAATATTTAGCTCTGAAGTTTATGCACAGTGCCTTTTCAAAGCTAAAATGGCAGGTAGGTGGCAAAAGAAAATACCCACTAAATTTACATCACCGCAATATTAGAATGTGTTGAAATTCTAATAATTCTAATAATGTGTTGAAATTCTTATGTGAGTTAAATGTTAGAACTCTTTTTTTGTAATATCGTGAAGTTAGGTCAAATGGGCTGTGAGAAAGCCAGAGGAAGTAGCCATACAAATTTGCAGTGTAATCGAAGCGCACTCAAGGCAAAGGAATATAGCTTACATATTTTAAATTTTTTAATTTTGTATTTGACTATTGATTGTGATGGGAGAAAAAGAACAATCTCCGTTCGTGAGAACGAATCCAGCCGGCCGAAGACTTCCCGTGTAATAAATGGTGACTGGTGCTAAATAAATCTGTCGGATCGCAAAGTCTTCCGTGTTCCCATAACAAATTATACCTAATCTATGGAATTAGAGATTGATCGTTTTTTGGTTCACATCAAAATTACGATCTGTGGATGAATGTATGAATGGGCCCGCCCTATAAACAGGAGTGACGTATGGGTGTATCATAAGTCAAATTCTTGGCTATAGATGGCGCCACTGGAAAGCAAGGACAATCGCACCCCTTGCCTAAATGGCCTAGGACAACAACAACCTAATGGAATGTTTTTTTTATTCATCTTGTAGATTACGAATAATTTTTTTTATTATTGCGTAAAAAATACTTAATCTTGAAACTTATTCCTACTATGTTTCAAGAATGAGATTAAGTTTGCATATTTATTTAGCGTGGTTTGCTTAGTTGCCTGTTTGACGTAAAAAATAAGAGAAAAAAATAATAATATAAACTATTAATTGAACTGAAACCGAATTATTTCTATTTAGGGAGTCCATTTCAAGGGTTAAAACATCAACCTTGGTATATATTTTAATTACTTAGTTGATCAAAAAGATATAAAAATTCCATTAAACGTTAGAGTGACGACTCTACCATACCTTCAAATACTGATAAAATGTTTTAATTAAATCTGATTATTGTCATTTGCTGTTGTCTTTTTGTTGTTATAAATGTGACGGAAACTATCGAGTTTCTAAAATGGTGTTTATTTTTGTTTGCCGAAGGGATAACAAGAAAGATAATCTTACGAAGTATGTCTTATTCTATTTATTTAGGAAATGAATGGCTTCTGATGATTCAAAAAATGCTCCGCTCTGTCGCCTAAATATAAACTTGTCAATGCCTATGGATGTTGGAAGGTTTCCCAATTCATCCCACTTTCTTTATCTGTGTACTCTCGTAGCTTTTTATAGTTCTTCAAAAGTTATATATAATTAACTTTTAACTTAAAATCTTTTGTACTACAAAGTTTTTTTTTCAAATGATTGTTGTGAACTTTCATTTCAGGGAATTCCTATTTTGTCCGTGTCATTCAGGTCATCAGCTCCGTCTATACCCTTTTAATCTTCAAACTGTTAAAAATATATACAATCTAGTAAAAAACGATGGAAATGTTTCAAAGAAATTCAAGAATTGATGCATTTTAAATTTGAACAAGTGAAGTATGTTGTAAAATAGTTATACTGTGTATGTATCTCGATATATATATATCCTGTAAATTTGTTTTCAAATGACGGCGAGCAGGATTTACAATTTATGTTCAAGTAAAGGTTTTCAGTCAGCGTTTATCTATTTCTTATTGATTAATATAGATCAAAGTAAATGTAATTTATGTTATGAAAGATACGGCTAATTGTGATACAGTTAAAAAAATGCATATTTTATGACTATAGCGTTACTCCACTTTTGCTATTGAACGACATATTCAGGTTTCTTCGAAAGTTTCGCAACGGATTAATATCTCAAAAAAAATACACACTAGATAGAAAAAAACAATCAAAACGTGTTTAATATTTTACAAAATGCCATTCCTCACCTTTCAAACCGCACCCCTTAGGAGTTGAGTGGGGGCAAATTTCAAGTAGAAATTCCCATTTTTTTTTAAATTGCAAATTTGGATGCTTAAGAAGAAAAAGTACTTTATTATTTTTTTTATAGATGGTGCTGTTATCAACATAAATGAAATTGGGGTACAAGTTGTTTTAAATGGGAATATTTCGGTAAATACTTGTCAGTTTAGAAAGAACGGGAAAAATAACATGTTACATAATTTTGAAAAAAAGTCTCTTGTAATAGTAAAATCTGTCGCAACTCCTGGGATGCGGGTCTAGTTTGTTATCATTAGATGGATATTTTGAAAATAATGATTCAGTGTTTATTTTTAGTCAATAGTGGTTATTGGTTCAAAGAAAAAGTTTCACAAATTTTACATAATTGTAACCTTAAAATCTCTTCTTACTCCATTAGGGAAGAAAAGTAGTTCCAAAAACAAAATATTACCTCTATATATTATAGAGAAGAATAAACCTCGGTAAAGAGTCAGATTTTATTTTATATAACCGTCGTTGAACAGCCGACCCAATTTTATGGGTTTACGACTACTAATCTTCAACTCCGTAGCCTTGTAATTTTGAACCCAATCCAGAAGACAAGGAAACTCCTGGATTGAGTGTTGGGAGAAATTTGCCTTCGTGGAGGACTTTTTGATGGTGCTAACAGCATTTGCGTTACATGGAGAGGAAGACGACGAGAACCTCCCACGGTTAGCTGACGGCAAAGGACTCCAATAGATGATCCGTCTACCCCTGAGGTACTCCATCTACCCCACGTCAGCACTGTGGTAGGTGCAAACAGGATGCGAAATTGGTATCGACTGGGATTCGAACCCGGTTCGCCTTATTGGAAGGCGAACGCTCTACCCTCTGAGCCATTGCGGCTCTAAAAAGTCAGATTAATCAATTGGTTAGAATAAATCAAAATAAAATTTATTTTTGTTCCATCTCCATAAGTATAAGTATTGCTCATAATTAAAATAGACGCATTAAAATAAAATCTTTTGAAATATTTAAAACATGTTGGTAAATCTTCTAAAAACGGATATAAAGTAAGAATCTTTCATAAGTATAATATTATTTTCATTGCAAATAGTTATATCTGTATATGAAATAAAAGCTAGGAAATATGAAACCCATATACTAATAGCAGGACACCCAGGGCCAGACGTTGGTGGCGAGTTAACTATAATTGGAAACTCATTTAATTCAAAACATTAAGAAACATTTATCTTATGTATATTTTCGATCTGGTGTGTATTTCTCGTGCTAGTTCCCATTTAAAACAACTAGTACCCCATTTTCATTTTTGTTAATTACAGCGTTTTCTGTGAATCAAAATGTAATGTCCTATGGTTCGAGTAGTGGTACTTTTTTACGTGATAATCCAAACCTGAAATAAGAAATAGAAATTTCTATTTGAGATTTTGAAATTGCCCTCAACCCACCCCCAGAAGGTGGAGATGAGAAGTAGCTTTTGATATTTTTGGACAAAATTTTGTTAAATAATAGAAACTTTTTTTTTTTTAATTTGTGCAAAAAAAAATTGACACAGTTGTTAGAAATTTAAATAAGAACACGCACTTATTGGGATAGAGGGAAGGGCTTGAGATATTATAGTAGTTTGTTAATTTTTTTTTCTTAATCTTGCAGAACAGAATATCTTAATAATAATTTCAGTATCATATAACTCATTTTCTTTTGTGGAATTAAAAACATGCATATATCAATAAATTTTAAAATAAGATTTTTTTCTCCCCTTTCTTTTTACAGAATGCCAAGAAAGTTTTTAGTATTTCTTGGTTCCTTTCTTTTAAATACATTTTTACAAAATGCTTTTATTTTGTGTTATAAGGTAACTTGTTACTCTGTCGTAATGCCATTCATGTGAAAGGTTTTGCTTCATCCAATGTTTTTCTTTAGTTAAATTTGTCGTTGAGGTTCATTGGCCTGACGGGGCGCAGTGGTCCGTGTTCCCCCAGGCTTTAGGTTCCGCTTCACAGAAGGGCTCGAGAGAAACTGTTCGTCATAAAATGGAAAGGAAAAAAGAAAAAACGCCGCCCCAGCTCTTTGGATTGTTAACTTATAAAACTTATTCTTGTCGTTCATGTGATCGTGAAATTGATCTTTCGTAACTGTTGGAAAGTGTTTAGAATTTTTTATTATTTTTTTTTACTGGAACAATATAGAATCTGATTATTCACCTGTATTTTTTTCAGCTCTTTCTTAGCTCTCCAATAAAATTTTAATTTCTTTCTCTAGTTATTGCGGTTCGTTATTTTATTGTATCTTCAAGAAAATGTAATGTAAATGTTATTCCATGAATTTTTCCTGAATTTTATATTTATGCATACTTCATATAAGAGCTGCTTAGTTTTTTAATTAGCTTCTTTAGTTTTTTTCTTCTTCAGTTTTTTACATGATAGGTCTTGTATGTTCTTCCACAGCTAATGAGCAATATGCTGATTCAAAACAAGTTTTGTTTTTTCCCCATGTATACACTGAGCAACCAAATCACTATACTATGACCACTTGATGGTGTTACATAAATGAATTATTACGTCACTGTGTTGCCGCTATAGGTCTAATAAAGTGCCTGTTTGCTTTAGTACCTTTATTTCTTGTTAATGGTAGTCTGAATAACAACACATCATACGTAAGCATCGTTTGTTAACTTTTTTTCTTACACAAAATGAAAAAAAAGAGAAAATATTTTTTTTTATTTGGTTGTAATCAAAGCAATGATATAATAAATAATCAAAAATCAAACTACCGAAAAAGCTTTTTTATAAAATGGTTTAAACCACATTGGTTTAAACCAGCCAGTCCTGGTTATCGATATTAATACTAAAACACTTAATTAATTAATTGGTTTAATCCATCACTTTAACACTAGATTGCCTAAGGAAGTCATTTTGACTGCTTTTAATTTCAATTAGAAAAACAAAGATGTTTATAATGACAGAATTTCTTAGAATTTTGTGACTTTTTGTACAACATATAATTTTTTTTATTTTTAATATTTACTAATAACTTGTTATATAACTGTAAATAATATAAAAAATGTTAAAAATAAATTTTAAGCAAATTTATTTTCGCACTCACAATCCAGATATTTTGACTGCTTTTGGGCAATATAGGTATATACTAAGTTTCCGTCTTTTCAGTGTTAAAAATGAAAAAAATAAAAAATTTACCACACTTTTCAAAGATTTTGAAAACTTATACATGTTTTATGGAGCCATTGCATATTATGGCAAAGTTTTTACAGTGTGCTTGTTTGGCAAATTTTTTTTATCTCTTTCTAAATCTTTTAAGACCTTACAATTTCTATGTCTGTATATGAAAAGTGGTCACCATTCCTCGATTTTACGTGGTTATTTCTCCTAAAATAGAAGAGGACATGGCCACCGAATTAATAACGTCACTCTGGCATTCATTCCTTTACTTTATATTCAAGAACATGGATTGGACTATATGTGTGCCTTAAAGGTTCTGCTAGTTGAAAGAAAATGCATATTGAAAAATCAAAAAATAATTAATTTACGAAAAATATTTGACTCTAAATAAAATAAACATTAAAATTTAAGTTTTTTTGTGTTGTCACAAAAAAACAAAAACAACGCATTTTCCAAATTAATAAACAAGTGAACTATTTCCTATAAAAATGCATTTACTGCAATTTATTCACAAATATCGCAGATATTTTGATAGGCTATCTCCTCTATGACCATCTAACCCAGACTTACCCTATAATATATTAGCTATCTTTATTTTTTTCAACATTTTTTTCTAATTTTGTGGCAATTTCAAAACTTTTTTTTCTTTCTGATTTTAAAATGAACTTTTTGCTTTGTCATTTTGATCGTTCTTTCTTTTATTATAAAGTGGACCTCTAAAACGAGTAAATAGACTTCTAAGAATATGAAGCATTTTTAAAAATCGTAATTTACGCACTCTTAAGATGGAGTAAGAAAAGAGGGAGTACTTCCAATTTATTCACATGGTTAGAGAAAAGTTTTCTTTGTTTGACATTTTGTAATTCAGGATAAACAGCGTTCATTAATTATGTTGGAATAATGCTGTTTTGGTAGCAAGAGTAAAACGAAATGTATATTTTTCATGTGTAATAGTTCTCCAAGTGCTGTCAATAAAATTATATTTCTTACTAATTTTCCTACTTGTATAAATTGTAAGCAACGTGTTTTAAATACCTAAAATATTAGTAATATCCTTTAAAAAATGCGTAAAGTAACAATTAAAAAAATATGTTGCTTCTCTAGACTGTTTTACTTTTATTATGTGTGTTAATTTTCTGGTTATGAATTGATTAATATTTAAAATTTTTTTTTTAATATTTTTTCTCACCATGTTTGTCAAACAAGTTCAATTAGAAGCATAAAATCTTTTGTGTTTTTAGTTTTTTTATGCTATATTTAAGAAAAATATGTCCGGACAACTTGGTTCTATTTCCCCTATTTCATCACTTGAGAGTTAATTTACGGTTAAAAATTTTGACCTTTTGTTTGATTTATTTAAATTTTGAAATTACTTTTATTGTTCAAATTGCTTTTAAATTTTTGAATGTGTGATAAATCATAATTTGTTTAAGTTAGTTATTGAAACTAGTGTCAAATTGTTAGTGACATCTTAGTTTAAGGGAGTAGAGCTTTTTTTCGAAGAAGTAGAGTTTCTTTCAAATAGAAATAAGAATAAAAATGTTTTAGAGCATAAGTGAAAGATAACGCGATTAAAATGTCTACTTAAACATTTGGATAGCCGGAACAAAAAAGTTACGTTAGAGTTTTAAATTTTGTTGAAATTATAAAAAGTGTGAATTTTTTAAAAATTTTTTTGTGTAAAAACCAA
The DNA here is from genome assembly GCF_982258835.1 of Parasteatoda tepidariorum. NCBI lineage: Eukaryota > Metazoa > Arthropoda > Arachnida > Araneae > Theridiidae > Parasteatoda > Parasteatoda tepidariorum. Next base: position 43,788,041 of record NC_141765.1, read on the forward strand.
TCTTTTAAAGTTTATAAAACTTTGATATTAAGTTTGAAAATCCGAATGTGCCTCTCCGCTCATTCGAACTTCTGTATTGGCTGATGTAACTCCTCAAAATTTCGAAACTTTGAAAATAAATTTAACAATGTTTTGCACTTTTTTTGCTTTTTTTTTGTTTTCATTTAACTGGCACGGCATAGTATAAAAAATTCATATAATGTTATCCTACTAAAAGTATAAAATGTATTCCATCAATATGATTTATTTTAATTAGTATAAGAGAGTTAACTTTTAAGCGTCGAAGTTGTTTGAATTGAATTGTTTGTATGTACAGTGGTAATGTTGCTAGACGATAAAAAAGAACAATTTATTGAAGGAATAAAGAAAAATTAGGCATGGTATAGTGAGTTTTATTGTGATAGCACGGAAACTTATTAAATCACTTTTATCTGACTTGCGTGATACGGTAGGTGATGACAAGTGAACGATCTGTATTAATATTATTTTTACTTTAGCTTTACTACACTTTTTCTTAACTACAAGTTAACCAATCCTACAGTATCTTTTTATGAATATTCTTTTTTGTTAAAATAAGGCGATAGAAGATAATATTGCAACGTTACATTTTTTCAACAGATAGTCAGAAAAGAGTTTTTCTGTTTCAAGTGAGAATAACACAATAACTCTTCAATACTTTCTTCTCTTCGCATGTTTAGATCGAAAGAAGTGGGGTGGAGAAGAAATCGCCTGAAGTCAATATTTTGATTTGCTTTTCCATGTTTTGGAGTAAAGAAAACCGGAAATAACCTTCTGACAGTTTTCAAATTGAACTGTGGGAAAGTTGTGGAAAAACTTGAAATGTCATGTCATATTAAGCTTAAATCCAAACCGTATTTCGATAACTTAATTTTAATAAATACTTTCCTCCCACTCTAACTACATCCCTTAAGGGACTGTTCCCTTATTTAATTTCCAACTCATTTTCCTCTCTTGTTAAACATTTGGAATGGGTTATTTTAGGGTTATTTTAATTGAAATTTTATTGTGATACTATGAGATTATAGATCTTAAATTTATTTAGAGAAAAATGTGTGTAGAGCTTTTTAGTTTAGATTTTTTTTTATGTATATATTTTAAAACAATTTTTATTTTGGTATTTAAGATAGCAGATTATTTATTTAAGGAAATTGCGAGAAAATAAAATCGTGAACTTTTTTGTAATTAAAGAGTTAGTCATAGGAAAGAAATTAATCACGACTAATCAATAATATTAGCTTTTAAGATCGATCCTTAAAGCATCCTAAAGTGTAAAAAAAAAAAAAAAAATGGTACATATAGTTATTACCATTTTTGGTGTTGAGGTAAGCAAAATTTTTTTTTACCGTGCATGTAGTCAATTTTTTTTTCACTCTTATAGTTTTATTTATTTAAGCATTATTTGAGCATTCTTTTTTGCGTAAATATTGAAAAAAAAAAAAAAAGCTATGAAGCTTATGAAAATTATCTTAGATTAAAAAAAAACGGAAAATGTGTTTCTTGAAAAGTATAATTATTTTGAAAAATATAATCAAAATTCATAAGCACCCATGTTGCTTAACTCAGTATTGGTCTGTTACTCCTCCAAAAAATTTTAAAAAATAACTTTGAAAAATAATTCTAAAGTAATTTTGCATATCATAAGAAAGGGGTGCACAATCTTTTTTAATCTTTTGGCGGTTTTCGTGAATTTATTTTTTTATGTCAGTGGATAGTAACTGAACCATTTATCAATGTAGTAAGAATAATATAAATTTTTTCATCAAAACTAAAAAGTATATAGAGAATATTTTATTATATTACAGAATATATTGAGAATATTTTTTGAATTAAAAAAAAATTGATTAAATTTTACACATTTGAACCTTTTTTTGCTTAATTTTACTCTTTGCCTGTGAAAAAGTTTGTAAAATTTTTTCATGTATGTAAATTACACCTTTAATTTTTAACCAAATTTTTGAATTACTTTTGTTTTGGATATGTTTTGGGTAAAAAAATGTTTTATTCTTAAGAAAGATTAATATCGAAAGATTTAAAATTTTTGATACCTTGAATTAAAATTTTAAACTCTTTTTGGAATTTCAATGTTATAATTTCGGTGTGTTTTCAAAATATGTTGAAATTATTTTAAAGAAGAGTTATAAATTTTTTTTATGCTAGCTATGTAGCCTTTTGAAATCAATTTCTGGTTAGAAAGCAGGGGCCTGCTCTTAAACTATTCAAGAACAGCATTTTGCGCAACCTTAAAATAAGCTTTTAGAGAATTCAAATAGATTTTTAGGTGGAAATATTTTTTTTAGTAACATAAAGAGCTGTAGATTCTTGTTGATTACAGTTGTTTCCTTTTTAACGCTATTTATGGAGTCTACCCTTTTAATTTTTTTTCTTCTAGATTAAAGATATACATTATTTAACTGTAACTTTTGACCTTTTCAGTGAGATTGAGTAATAGTCATTTAATCACGATCTTGAACCACTCCAGAGTGAATTAACTGCGTAGTTTCTTTCAATCAAAATTAAATTTTCTAGTCTCTGCGCTTTTTTTTATGGAGTTTTTGTTTGAAATAGCATAAAAGACTAAAAGATACAGTATAGAATGAATGATTTTGAATGTGGCAAGGTGGAATGAAATAGAAATATTTCTTGAAAAATCAATGACCTTGCAAAGTTGTCAACTTAAAGTTAAAATGTCAAATATCAATTCCAATTAAAAATAAGAAAGCAAATTTTTCTGACCCCAATCTTTTTTTTCTTAAATTATTTTTTTCGTTGACGATGTAAAATAGAATTATATTTTATCGGGATTGTTTGAAAATTTTCTCATTTTTTTTTGAAGCAGTGATTTTGACTAACGCATCTTTTAAAAGTAGTTTTTGTAACTTTTTCCATCTAATTACACAAAATTTCTTTTGAAATATTTTTTTTTTTAATCTAATTTATCTCTTCTGTCACGAAATATTCATTTTTTAAAAGCTTTTAAGCAAGCATTTTTCATTGTTCCTCAACTTAACCTTTTTTCCTTGTCTAATAAGATCATAATTTAATGGTTATTTTACCGCCTGGGAAGTATTATCTTAAAGTAAATCCTGGTTTTATAACCCCTAGATGCCCTAAGTACCTACCTTCTTTTGTTCAGTTTGTTTTTGTCGTTTTTGTTCTCTGTATCACATCAGACATAGTTTATAACGAATTTTAATTTTGTTACATCAAGTAGTTATCATAAGTTTAATTGGAGAACTTATCAAATACAATCATTGATGTATGAGTTTCGAGTGCGACAAACTCATACTCGAGTTTAAAACTCGAGTATGAGTTTGTCGCACCTTTCACTTTCGCGAATTAATTGAATTTCAATCCGTTATTTCTTCAAATACAACGTATTATTTTTATTATAGCTGGTATTACCTTTTGCCGTTGTTTTCGTATTAGTAGGAACTAGTGGCTAAGAGCTACCATACGACCGCAAAAGGTACAACGGTTTTGATTTTAACGGTTTTGATTTCTTTCACATATTAGGATTAGTAGTTTATATAAACTATATGTGAAGAAAACTAAACATGCTATATCAAATAAAATAGGCAAGAAAAGTGACACAAGTAAAAAAAAAACAGCATTTGAGAAAAATAAACGTAAAGAATACTTTAAAACTTATTCTGAAATAGCACAATCTAGAGATGAGATACTTTTTGAGCTTAAAGGGGCACTTCATACATATTTATCATGGACACAAATTCAAAATTGCTGTTTTTGGACTTGTGTCATTTTTCGTGCTGGGGTGTGATATGCATCCCCAGCTAAGAGAAAATGCTCGTTCTATAGTAAAGTGTTCTATGAAATTATAATCAAACCCGAATATTCGTTGATTTTAGCTAAATTACATACTTCTATCGACGCTTTCTCCTCTAGAATCTTAAGTTATATTGCTATGCTTAAGATAATAGCGATATTTGTTTCTCAATTAAGTATATTTTGTGACGAAAATGATAAAAGTGTAAAAAATAGCTGTCTTGAAATTATAACCTTACAGTAAATAGTATTTATTTAAATTTTAAAAAGTGAACAAAAAAATAAATCTTGTCTTGAATCATATTCCGGTTTTGACAAATATAAAAATTCAGTTTGTCATATAATTAACAAAAAAAAATAATTTTTTTGAATAAATTTGTAATAAGGAATTTACTAAGATACTCGAACTGAAATGCATAATATATTGTTCATTACGTAATGATAAGATAACGGGGTTGAATAGTCTCTCTTATTAATGATTTTTTTTAACACTAGCATTTTTGTGTAAATTATCATCAATGAATACCAGCAGTTTTTTTTTTTACCTTCCTTTTCCCTCTTCCCTGATAGACTTTGATTCTTGAGTATCGAAATATCTAATTTAAATCTTTGTGTACAGTTATAAAATTTGTTTATCCAAAGATAAGGCCGGGATAGCCTGGTCGGTAGGGCGCTGGGCCCATGTCCGAGAGTTCGTGGGTTCGAACCCCACCGGCCGAAGACTCCCCGTGTAGTAAAGTGACTGATGCACGCTAACTCTGTCGAGTCGCACAAGTCCTCCATGTTCCCATAACAAATCAATACCTTTGGGGGTACTAGATTGGAGATAGATTGTCGATCGTTCTCTGAGTCAGGTCAAAATTACGATTTGTGGATGAATGAATGGATGTATGAATGGATCCACCCTTTTAGCGAGTGTGACGTATGGTGTGGCAGAAGTCGAATTCTGGGCCATAGAGGGTGCCACTGAAAAACAAGAACAATCGCACCCTTTCTGCCTAAACAGGCATACGTCAACATCAACAACATCCATGATAATTCCATGTAAAAAATAATTTATAGCAATTATTTGTAATTTCTTTATAATTTTAATTTACAATGGTCGAAAACTTTTGAATTATAAGGTATATGAATTTTGCAACTTTTTAAAATATGTGACTTTAAAGGACAAAATGCAAAATTGGAATGAAATTGGTCATTTATTTTCTGAGTTTTGACAAAAAGACTCCTATTTTTGTTACATTTCTCTAGAACAATTTGAGCTCCAAGATCCTTCGTTAAATGTATATTTTTAAAATGTTTACATTTTTCAGATATTTTAAATCATACGTAGATTAGAATCCTCTTTATTGTTAGCTTTCTCTTTTTACTTTTGCTTTCGCGTCAAACATTGTTTCTAGCACTGAGAGACCACTTTTTGTACTTCCTATTACAATTTAATTATTTTTACATTGAGTTCAGTGCCGCAAATATTCGACTCTTTTGATATTTAACTCTATATTAATTCTTTAATTTATCGTAAATAGCTCCACTATTAATGCTATATCCTTTATTTTTCACTTCAAATGTTTATAAATGGAAAGTTTAGGTAGTTACTGATTATGAAGGTTTAGTTTTTATTTAAGGTTCGTCAAAATTTGAAAAAAAAAATATTATCCTTCAAAATATATACATATAAAAAAAATTGAAAATAACTAACAAATTATTCTACTTGCCTATAGTTAGCTACTTAGTATATTTTAATTATAGAACCGGTTTTCATTTTGCTGTTTTATAATATTGCTTCGTGTTTTAGAGAACTGTGTTGCATTTTTCTCTTTTAAATACCAAGGTAGTTGAGAGTTATCTAAAAAAAATTATTTTAAAAAGACCATGTCGTGATAATTTTTTTCTTTCTTTTTTAAATAAGATAAAGAGAAAAAGTAATGTAATGAATTAAGAGGAAGAATTATATTGAGTTGTCATATCCTTCGTTTGTTCGTTTAGTTGTAATTGTATTATAATGCTCTTATAATGAACATCCGCAACTATTCTTCGTTTTTCTCCCCATCATACTCATATCCGTATCTTTTTTGTTATATATGGAACTATTTATGTGTGCTTTTGTTAAAAAGAAAATATCCAGCTTTATAATTTATTTCCAGTTATTTTATCTATACCTGCAAAATTTAATGTGCCTTTGTTAAAAAGAATATATACAGCATTATAATTTATTTCCAGTTATTTTATCTATACCTGCAAAATTTAATGTGCCTTTGTTAAAAAGAATATATACAGCATTATAATTTATTTCCAGTTATTTTATCTATACCTGCAAAATTTAATTTTTTACTGAATCGGGGAGTGTGGTAAAAATTAAATATTTCCAATGAATAGTATTAGCTGGAAGACTCGTAGTGGCAATGTGGAACAGTTGAATGCATGTTTACTGAATTTAAGAAACTATAGTGGAAAATAATGAAATTATCTCTAGTTTTTAGTTTTTTTTTATAAAGATAATGGTAAGTGGAATGAAAGTTAGTGATAGTCGAATTTACGACTATGCATTGCGCTTTATTTATTCTATAATCCCTTATACAATATACAACATAGCTTTGTTTGTTTGAATTTTGCAGACCAGGTGGCCGAATGGTTAGTGTGCCTGACTGCGGAGCCAATGTTTGCGGGTTCGAATCCCGCTCTGGGCATGGATGTTTCTTTCTCTCTCTCTGTGTTCTATGTCCTTTCTTCTGTGTGATTGTGTGAATGTGACCCGCCCTATAAACAGGTTTGTGGTTGTGTGACGTGGGCGACGCTGCTCTACCGACGTGACATGGCCATAGGTGCTCACTGGGTAATGATAAGAGAGAAGCAATTCTGGCATTTCTGAGGCCAATGCAAAATAGCCCCAAGTGCCCTCCATGCACCAAAAAAAAAAAAAAAAAAAAAATTTTTTTTTTTTTTTTTTGAATGGGTTATTGTTGTATATTTTCTTTGAGGGTCGAGAATTGGTCGACTGCAAAAAAAGGTATATTTTATTGGTGGCTAAAAGTTGTCTCTAACTTCGGAGTATTTTTTTCTCTCTTTTTGGCAATTCTTTTCAATTAATATGGGGGTATGCGTTTATTTTCCTTTTTTTCTTCTTCAATATATGATCTGTTAGTTTTTTAATTTGTCTACAGCTCGAAATGCGCCTTTTCGATGTTCAATTGAAATTTAACAAATAACGGCAAATTTCGCAACTTATTTTTCCTTAACATTTACGGGTTTTTTCCTTAACATTTACGGGCTAAGTTCTGGATTTCGAAGTCGGGGTTGGCTGGGTAATTTACAGATGTAATACAAGGGATCGCTTCGTAATCTGAACTTTCAACGATAAAGTGGTTTTTAAAAATTTAAATTTGTGCAACTCAAATTTAAAACTACAATTTTAAATTAATAGAACCCGTGACAACCTTGTAAAAACAACTGATGACTTTTAAAGTCTTTTAAAAAAAAAAGACATTAGTATTTAAAAAAAAAATTACTAAGTAATTAAGGCAAATGGACGACATTGAAATACGAATTTATTTGAATTCGTTAGTTTATCCTTTTATTAAAAAAAAAGAAGAAAAAGAAAAAAAACAATATTCCATAGGTTTGGCAACGGAATCAAATACTATGTAAAGTTTCTTTTGTACATTTTGTATTGTACATTTTGAGCTGTGTCCATTCTTTTATACACGCACTTTGATCTGTGTCCATTCTCTTATACACGCATTTGGATCTGTGTCCATTTTCTTATACATGCTTTTTGAGCTGTGTCTCCAGAATGAAAAGCTCACCGACGATATGTTATTTAAAGTTATAAATATCAATAGTATAATACATTAGGGTGTTACTAATGATTTGTGGCATTTGCTTTCAAAATCAGTTTTCATAATTTTTAAGTGATTTTTATAAATCCTAGAAATTTTCTTGTAATGCTCTAGATCTGTTCTCTTCTTTTTGCATTGTGTGGATGATATACGAGTTTAAAATTAACGTGCTTTTAAATCTATTGCTTGGCACAGCGTGTCCTTTTTTTTGAACTTTTTGCCTTTCAACCACACATTTAATTCTGTCTTAAATAACTTTTCTAAAAGGTTAAGTTCGTGAAAGAAATAGATAAAGTGATACCAATGTTAATTCTTTTTTTGAAAATTGTATTTAATAGTTTTGGTTTTTATCTTTGTAAAATTTTCTTTATTTGTTAATTATTTATTTTTTGTTGTTTCAAGTTTTTCTATGCCCTGATAGCCTATTTATGTAGGTCAACTAATTTTATAACAATGGTACCCATACATTTTTATTATTATAAGTGCAACTAAATGGCTTTTAGAAAAAAGTCGGATAAAAAAAAGAATGCCGAATTATGTTTCTGTTATTACGGATTTTTTCTTTTCTCCATTTCCTTTTAGTACTCATCCCTTTTATAATGCAGAACATCCTGCTTGAGTTAGAACAATCAATCTTTACAAACTTTCGTATCTATAATGTAACTATTAATTATAATAATCTTTATTCTCACAATGTTTTTACGTCTTAATCAAATCTTTCAAAACACATACACAAATAAAGAAAATCTGCGTTTATTTATGTACTAATAGGTAATATATGTTGATTAGTTCAAGGACTTCTCAATTTTTAAACTATTTGAATGTATACTCATATCGGGTTGGTGATTGTCATTAACTTTGCTTAAAAAAATAAAAAATAAAAGATTATGCCACTTTTCTCATTAAAGGAATTTTCTATTCCATTTACCCTATATATTGGATTTGGAATTCCTTTAATGTAACAATTTTTAATGTAGAAAAGAAAGTTACCTTGAAGTATGCTTCCAAGATTCTTGTCAGAAAATTTCTGGCGTAAGACGAACATGATCTAAATTCAATAAAACTCTTAACAGTTACCAGAGACTTATAGAGTAACTGTCAAAATGTAACTGCTAGTGTTCTATTTCACAATTGTGTTTTCTGAGAAGAAACACTATATCTTTAGTAGGATAGAATCATTTTTTTCCCTATATAAATCGTAGTGTATCTCTTAGAATTTTATTTTGTTAAGTCTATAAAATAAACCAATGTTTCGTTGTGATTGAGTTATAGTATTTCTTATAGTAAGTCTTATAAGACCTTGCATTAAATAATATTTTGTAAAAATTTTAATTCACGAATGAATGTTTCAGAATTTTTTTTCTCTTCTGTTCTCAAATTCGATTTTTGTATTTGATTTGTCACTTTTTTTCTAATTATTTAGTGTTACAATTTATTAAGCTAAAAATATCGTTCCAACTTCATTTTTTATTTTTTGTTGTTGAAAGGATTATGTTTCTATAAAAGAAAAAAAAATGGGTGCTTCCGTTTGAAAATTTTGAAATTTTGTCACTGTAGCTATAAGAGCTACTCAATCGTTTTTAACATCATTCTTGAACGTATAGTACCTGGGTTATTCTTTGGAAACATGGCAATTCGGAACAAAAAATTTCTTCAAATTTAAAGTCTTCAAAATAATCTATTATTTTTTTTTGTATATTTATTTAGTTACATTTATTAATATCTCACAGACAGCAGTGTAGTTTATTGACATTTGCTCAAGAAAAAGGAGGGAAAAAAAGGAGAAATTCACCAAATTTTGAATGCCAGAAAAATGACATATTAGCTTAGAAGTTAAAAAAACAGTCACTTTAAGCTAATAGTAAGTAACTCAATTTAAGCCTTTGCGTTAGATGGACCATGAATTGCTTAAATTAATTCTTTTCTCCACTGTAGAAAGAATCGAAAATGTTTTTGTTGCTGATTTGTACAGAATAAAATTGTGTATAATAATCAATCATTAAATAAAAAACATCTTTGATTACATTCAAGCATATTACAATCTTGCATAAAGTTGGTATTAGGTTAATATTTGCTTCATCTCTTTACATTCAACTGTTTAAAAATTTTCTGGTAACTGCTTCAATGTCCTGGCATTCATAAGCCAGGAAAATGACAGCCAGGGTAATGACAATTTTCCATTTTATAACATTTAACTTTACTTTAATTTAAAATTTCGGCCTAAGATATTTACATTCATCAGAAAATAACAGGATTTCTTGAAATAACTCAGGTAAATCTATGTAGTTTTTTGTTATTAATGATTTCAAGAAGACAAGAAAATGACAACATAAAAACCTACTCACCTTGAAAAATTTTTTGAAATAGGTTTTGAACCAGAAAGTTGGTTCTTTATTCATGCAATAAGACATGTTCAGATAGGATTCTATTCTAATCAATCTATTAACATAAGATATTGATTGCTGGCGATATCTATTTTGGTTATAAATCACTAAATAAAAGTAGCCAGGAAAATGACAGATTTTTCTGTGACAAACAAATTGACAGAAAAAATTATTTTCTACAAAGTTTTTGTAAATAATACCCTCTGCATATATTCTAGAAATGCTTACAACGGTTAAGATAAAAAAAATTAGATATTGAAGAATTTATGGGAAGTTTTGAAGCTAGTTATTATTGGAAATATTGTTAGTGACATACCAGGAAAATGACATTTTGAAATTCAATTAAATTTTTTAAATATATAAAACAGTCAATGCTAGTACAAGGTCATTTTAAAATACTAACAGCAATGCTATTTATTAAATTTTTTAAGAAGTTCTTTTAGTAGTATAGTATTAGGTCTTGGAGCAAAAGACTGTAAATTGTCATCGTGAAAATCACCCACCTATGTACAAAATTTTATTTTGTTCATTCAAATGGTATGCTCTCCAGATAGTCACTTGTCAGCAAAGTTATTTTATTGTCATCCTGTATAAACATTTATACATTATCTAATGAGCCTTTCTTCTGCAAAACTCGTAACTCCATCCAGATTTTTATTTAGTTGTTTATTTAAAAAAAAGAAAAACTTGTGTGATGGACGTTATTTCTTTCTTGCAACTTGTTGCTATTATGTTCTTAAGTGTTTCTTAAACTAATTTCTTCTATTTACTTTTTAGGTAAGTTACTGCTCTTCTTCTGGTGTTTTTCTTCTTATTATTTTTGATGTTTAAAGTAAGAGTAAGTGTTCGAAGTTTATTTTAACAAAAACTATTATTTCGCTCTTGTCACTTTATTATTTTAATAATTATACAAGAAACTGTGAAATAAACATGAGCTGAATTATTTTTTAGAAATCGAAAATTCAATTCCGTATGAGGAATTGCATTTCTCATTCAATTCCTCATTGCATGAAGGTGTATAGTATTTTAATATTGAATTTTGAACAAACTTAAATTTTTCTATATTTTTTAATTCAGAAAATAGCATCAAATTACTGGCCTAACCATTGTTTGGTTTAGTTACTCCTGTCTAAAACAGTACTGTTATGTTGGTACGATGTTGGTTGTATGATTGTTTATTAGAATATTTGTTCAGATTAAAGGTAATTTCTACCAGCGTGTACCCGTTTTTGTAGAACAGGCATCATAAATTGATTTGCAGACTACCTTGAACTTCAACGGACTTGACAGAAACTCTTAAGGTAGAGGATTCGTTTAGTTTTGCTCCCATTCGTTTAGTTTTGCTTTTCACAGATTGGTGCATGTATCTTTGCCAAGTAACTTTCAGCTTTCCTTTTTAACGTTTTCCGTCGAGTGCCCAAGCAAGTCTGATGTTAGCAGGGCTGTCTTGCTTTTAACTAAGGGTCCAAACTATCTCCTCTTCAAAATTTCCTCATGAATGAGTAATAATTTTCTATTTTTTCAAATAGATCTTTATTTGGAAGTGTTAGGCCAGAAAATTTTAAAATAATTCTTAAGCAGTTGTTCTGAAATATTTCTAATTTTCTTATTTTAGTTTTGCGATGGTTCCAACATTCAGCTTTATACAGGAGTATTGCAGTGAACAATAGCTTTAAAAGCATTTAATTTTGTGTTGATTTTTATGTTGGAAGCTTTCCGAAATTTTTGAAGGCTTCTGTAATAGGTTTTAACTTTTATGATTCTTTGGTTTAAATACCCGTTGCTGCCTTCTTGCATATTTACTATTGCTCCAAAGTATGTGGGAGAATCAACTTTTTCAGAATTTATTTTTATCTTATTACAGAGGTAATGTTTAACTACGCATCTTTTTTTCTCTTCATTGAAATCGAATGAAACAAACCTAAGTTGATAAGATTTATAATTATAAAAAGTTTTATGTAGAAATATTACTGATTATTATACACATTTTCACGTCTTCTCGATTTCTACTTTTTCCTCTTGTAATTCAGAAATTGCTTTTGAGAGTCATTGTAATTCTATTTCGTTTCCAGGTTGAATAAAATATAATTGTAGTGCCATATGAATTAAATAATGCATAGAGCTGTAGAATTATAAAATATAAATACATAAAAATTTCTTTTTGACCTGGCAATAGTCTCCAATTTCCTGTCAAGTCAGTGATGTATTCCCTTCCGAAACTTAAACGGCTTAACTTTTGGATTGCAGCCAAGCTTACACACTAGCTGCACAATCATGTTATAAGTCCTTTCCCTTATTCTTTAAGATCGATCAGTACATACTAGCTATTGTAGGTCTATTTTTTCATTCATTTTAGCTTTAAAATTATGCATGATTTAATTTTTCCTATTTCGAAATATTTTGCATGAGTGTTAGCTAAATATCGTTTAATTGGAGGAGGTGACTGTATTTTTCTAGTATAGCCACTTTTCTTCGAAACAAGCGTATCTTAAATTCTACTGTTCCTTGGAGTATACAAAAAAGGTCGGTCTGTTAACCGTGGAATACTAACTTTAGTATACCACGGTTTAATAGTAGTGACAAAATGATTCATATTTATGTTGACATTCCTTCCTGGGTCAAATTTAAAGGGTAAAGCAGGCAGTTTAAAATTGATAAGACATTATCAAAGATATATATCAGTTGCTTTATTTTCGTATAGGAACAATCTATCTGTAAGTAATATAATGAAACTCTGTTCTTTATTGAAGTGTTTGCTAGCAATTATGAAAGATAAGAGCGCAGCATATAAATGCATGAAATAGCATGCAGGGGTGCACCACTGAGATAGTTTACTTCTAAAATCAAGTTTTTTTTTTCTTAAATTTAAGTAAATTAAGTGATTTTATAAGTAAGTAGATAGTGAGTAGAAAGTTGCTTATTTATGTTTACGTTATTCTACAGGTTTTTAATTCTATTTAAAATAGTTTATTAAGAATTTCTTGTTAAATTTACTGGGGAGGAATGTTGCGTGTTATGCTGCTACACTCCTCCCCAGTGATACCTAAGATCGGGATTAGAAGCTTCTTCATATTTCACATAAATTTAATTAATAATTTCCCAATATTTGAATTATTTATGTAGTACGCTTAATGCTGTTTTTTTTAAAATTTATTATTAGAATTTTTTTTTTGAAATTTTGTTTGGTAGTACATTTAATTATGAATTCCCTACAAATCAAGCATTATTTAATTATTTATTGAACCTTTTGAGTTATTAAATTGCTTTTGTGGTTTTTAAGTAATTTCATGATAAATATTTAATTTGTTAAATGTGTCAACTTATTAATCAAAAAATGTAGAGACAATTAAAAAATATGCTATCTGGAATATAGCAGTAAAAATAATGTATATGCTAATGAGCTTTTATGTAATTTAATGAAAGTTAAAGATGCTATATAGAGCTTGCAAAAAATGAAAAAAAAGTCGCTTTTGTCAGTTATAAATTGTCTCTGCTTGCTCCTTCTATGTGTACTACCAAAGTATATACACCGAAGAGCCATTACATTATGACCACCCACCATCTATAACAATGGACTCGCTAAGGTTTTCATGGTTTCTCGCCCAGGAACAATGTTTTCATGGGGCACATTAAGAACCATAATCCTCATAGAACAATCCCTGACGTCTGTAAGCTACTTGAACATAGTTGCAAACCAGGTTCACCCATTCATGGTAACAGTTTTTCCTGCGGGGGATGGTGTTTACCAACCATGTCATAAGGATCGAGTCGTCGAGGAACATTCCAGTGACTTTCAAGTCATGTCTTGGCCCCCAAATTCACCTGACCTTAATCCAATAGAGTATTTGTGGTCCTACTTGGAAAACCAAATTCGTGCTGCCACGCTACCCCCTCGCAATGTGAGGGAATTGCAGGACCAGTTGGTGAGCGCTTGGTACCAGATACCTCAGACTACCTATCAGCACCTTGTGGAATCAATGCCACGGCGTTTACTAGCAGTTTTGAGGGCTAAAGATGGTGCTACATGTTATTAGCAGGGTGGTCATAATGTAGTGGCTCTTCGGTGTATATTAAAAAAAATCTGTTTGAATCAAAGGGTAATCTATTTCGAATTATATCCATAGTTCTAACTTTATTTTTTAGTTATATTTAATTAAAAATTTTATGTGTTTTAATGGTTTACCATTTATCTGTAATCTTTAGAAATTAAATTTCATTGTTTAATGTATACATTCGTTTTTGCTATTGAACGTCTACAGCTTTATCAAAGATTATTCGAATGTTTCTTACTTTTGAGTGTCTGGTTCCTCCAATTCGTTATTGAAAAAAATTCAATTTTTGATTTAAAAATGTTTTCTTATTAATCTTAATATTTAATTTAGTATTTGTAATTAATTTAAAAATTAACTTCCTAATAAGTTCTCAATTAAATTATTCTTTGTTGTAGAATCTTTTTGATTTTTGAAGAACTATAATGTATTTTTATTATCGCTTTATGTTCAGTATGAAATTGAAATTAAATTTACATTTTATGTTATAAAAGATAAATCGATAGATAAAAATTAAGTATATAAAATAATACCGTTTGAAACATTTTACCAAATTTAACTAAAAGAGTTATACAATAAAGGGTGTAGAGAATTTAAAATTTCTCCAATGTGTCTTTAAAATATACGCTTGCGTCATGTGTTTTTTATAAAGTATGCACGTTGCTTTTTTTCTATTCTTTTTATGATTTATTTTTATTGTAATAAATTTGAAATTGAATATATACTAAAATATGCTATTTGCTTTTTCCTTTCACCTATGCGTATTTGAATAGCATTTCTTTTTCACCAAAAACTTACTCTTTCTCAGAAAACTGCTTGCTTTCTCCTTTTTAATAAAATAGCGATTTTGGAACCCGGTAAAATGATGTTGTCACCTGGGAAAATACCAGCTCTATTTACAGAACAAATTCTTGAGATTTCTCATTTAAGAAATCTAATGTGGGAAAGCAATAAAAGGTTTTCATTGATGCAAATAAAAATGTTGTCACCTTCCCCCTCCCCTCCCCTTCATCTTTCCTCAAAAGGGCACATGTAAAGAGTTAAAAGAAACTGCAAGCAGCTCCTTAAGGAAATTGAAATCTATTTTTTTTTCTTTAATAGTTCTCGAAGTGGTCTGTGAAAGAGAGATATTAAAAGAGTGAGTTTTTAGTGACGAAAAGATTTCTTCGGAGCTATCGATTGCACCTTATCGACCCCCTTCCCCTTTCTCTACTTCATCTTTTACCTTTACATCTACCGATACCTGACGGACATTTCGTTGGCCACGTGGCAGTTATTTAGCCTTTGTTCTCACATGTTTCAACAATACATTTTATGTGTGCATGCAAAGATCTGGACCTTCAGATTTTGTGGAGAATTGAAGCGCCTTAGCATGTTTGTTCAAAACAAAATATCAACTTAATCCTATGTCAGTACTTCCGTCTGACTTTATCCAATGTATGATTTTTTGGTGATAGATCAGGAAACTTTTTCTCTTTGAGAAACTCGTTACGAATTATTTGCGATATTATATTCTCTTCTTTTTTAATTATTTATCATTTAGCAAAAAAAAGTGATGAATTAATATGTACATTAAGAATTTTTCTTTTTGTAGGTATTTTTTTATTATTTTTATTATTCTTTCAAAATTGAGTGTCCTAATGGTGTAAATATCATCCTACAAAAACGCCTTGGAGCTCTTTTTCTTTTCGAATCAAACTCTCATGGAAAATTTGTCTTCTTTTGGCAAACATATGTCGCACTATCTCATTGGGCTCAAGTGATTTTTTTCTCTCCTTTCCCTTGTTATTTTGCGTGCGGATTCTGACTGTCGTGCCATTAAATTTTACGTTTAATAATTCAATTTGATTCATCAAAAAATAATCATAATTTCATAAATTTTACAAAAATGTTTTCTTTTAGCAAGAAAAGAAATTTCCGTGACAAAAAATTTTGCCATTAGTCCTGTAAGTCTAATAATGGTCTAAGCCTAAATTCGGCTTTATCTGGTTTCCGGTAGCAGTAACCTTCCAGCACGGAAGAAGGCGCTGCCGATTATTACAACGTCTGGGGATTAGTTTTATTATTTATTATTTTTTTTTATTTTTAAAAAGCAACTAAATAAATGGGGGAAATTGCTGAGATTCCTTTTTAAAATATGCCTTAACTTGTTTCATATAATAATTAAAAAGCTGAATTGAGAGAACATCTCCAAGAACAAAGAGTAAATAATTTTTTTTCTGTTACTTGATTACTGGCTTAAATATATAGGAATTTATTCCACTTTTTTTAAGTATCACTGTATAAAATTTAACTTAAATATAATCTACATAAAGTTTTATGTATGTTATGTGTATTATGTTGGACCTTATATTTGCAAATTTTGCTGCATGTATGTTAGATTAAACTGAATTAATACAATAATAATCTCTGTCTAACTGGATTGTGGCATTTATGAAGATAGTGGTGCAGATTCACTCTTAATTACACGTAACGTAAATTCTGTAAATTAATTAACGTAAATTCTGCTACAGGGCCTGGTTGAACTTATAGTTATCAATTCTTTTTCTCAATGTGTATAATCTTTATTATTTGCTACTTCTAATTTCTTTTAACATGTTGATTTGGTTCAGTATGCATTTTTTCAATTGTTGGATTTATTAGAGGATATAGGTGCTTTCGTTAATTTAAATTTGGCTAGCTTTTTTTTTTAAAGCAACTTTGCTTTATATTATTGTAATGAAATCATAATGTAGATTCATCTTTTTTTTTCGGCATTAAGATTATCTATGCAATCAGATTTATTTTATATTGTTTATTTCGCAGTTTAAGTTAGTCTGGGGAATCTTGTGCAAGCTTTCTTCGCTAATCGCATGAAATCGACAGGCTCCTGCCAAAAGGAAATTTGCATTTCAATTGCTGTAGTTACCCTACCTTATTACCATCGATTTTTCTCCCCTTTAATTTTACAAATTAACTGGTGGGAATAGCATATGTTACTTTTGGTAGTACTTGAATGAGTCATAATTTTTTTATTTTTTTAAAAATTTCTTTTTTTAAATGTTCTCTTTATTGAAGCACAATTAAAAAAAGATGTTGAAGGAGTTAGGGTGTTCATTTCTAATGAATTATAATGTTCAAAAGTATAAATTACGGCTTTAAATTAATCGATTGAATATATTTATTTTATAATTGTTGACAAAGGCAAAAAACAAAACCATAAGCAAAAACGTAGATAGGACACCGATGTCCCTTTTACATTTTTTTCTGACTTATATTTTGGTATTTTTTTTAATTATAAAAAACAGCTTATTAGTAACTTAAAAAATCTTATATTTTCGTAATAATATTTGTACTATAATATAAAATCCAAACAGTGTAATTTGGATTTTTTTCATTCATATTTACAAATATTTCACGAATTGATATTGTAAATTAAAGAAATTTTAATGATGAAGAACTGTTTCTCTTGCTTTTAAATAACTGCAAATAAATGCAAATCTGAAAAATTATTGTTTGGAAGTGATCCGTGTTTGGAAGATTATACTTTTAATGCAGAAAAAGATGCTGTTTATGCTGTTTTTCATAACCATAAATTATTAAAATGTGAAGTAGAATATTTTTCGCTTCTTTTGACATAAATTAATACAAAAAAAAGTAGTTTAATAAAAATTCTGCATCAAAGGGTTAGCACAGTATACCTTACAGTTAGTCTTATTATGTTTCATTTTTTTTTTCAATTTGTTTATTGCTCAATTAATTTAAAATATGATTTATGCTCATTTTTGTGAAATATGGCTATGAATAATTAGAAGCTCTAATTATTATGTACTATTTTAAAAATTACTGAAAAAGAATTAAGTGTAATGATAAGAATATTGATTTTTTTAAATTTTAGAATGGTGACTACTTTAATATTTTGTTTTTCACAAATAGTTTTTATTTCACTAAGTATTCAACTTCTTAATTTAAATCACAATTTGAATTTATTAGTTTTTCTAGCGTTTTTAAAATTATGAAAATTCATAATGCTCCTTAAAACAAGTTAATAAAAAAATAACATAATATACCTATTCAAAAACTGAACGTTAAGTGTGATTTAGCTAATGTAAGTCAACGAACTTTAACATTTGAGTATAAAATCAGCAAATAGTTTGTCTCCATTTATTCTTTTAAGCGAAATCATGATACTATTAATTCATAATTGTTTAGTAAACAGTATTGATTATCACTTTTTAATGAAATGAATAAAATTGATGGACAGGATTTTTTTTTTAAAAATAGTTAAAGATTTTTTTCGACAATATTCATTTATGTATTGTCTTGTTTTGTCGGATATTTTGTCTGGTATGCGTCTGAAAAGAAAAGCAATAATTTGTCTTGCGCTGTCTAGACTTCTTTAAAGCCATATAATGTCTTCATAATTAGTGCAAATTTCAGAAGATATTTTTCATAGCCTGATCTATGAAATATTTTTCCAAAATAAAGTAATTACTTAAAAGAATCCCTTTTGGTATATTTTATATTTTTAAATCTAATTAGGAAAAGTTTGGAACAAAATAAAAACCATAAGCTGGTTAAATTTTAAAATTTTTGGAAGGAAGATTTATGCCAAGAAATGTGGAAGTCTAACATTTTATTAATGTTTTTTTTTTTTTTTTTTTTTTTTTTTTTTTTTTTTTTTTTATATATATATAAGATAGGAAGTTCTTATACAATATGTTGATAGCTCTTTTTATTATAATGTTTCCTTCAAAATATTTTAGGTATTTTTTGTTTTCAAAAATTCCATTTTGAAGTGTTTTGTTGAGAAATTTTGCTTTGGTACTTATTTTTTTATGTTATATTTTTTTGAAGAATCTTATTGAAACTCTGTTCTAGAGATAGAAATTTATTAAATGATGCACAGACTGTTAAAATTTTGAAGTACTCATAGCTGTGTATTGCCTGTTGTTTTAATCGGAATAGAATTGAGAATTACATTATTCTGTAACTCTTAATTCGAATATCTCAATTTACAATTGGCCGATAAATCATTAAATCAATTGAGATGAAATTTCAGCAGATATTCATCAACACAAGATATCTCCGTTGAAAATATTTATTTAAACAAATGAGCGCCATTTGGCAGAAACTTTTAAGAACTGACAGTGCCATACTGCCTAAAGTTTTGCAAATAAAGCAATTATCTAATTTGTTATGATCAATTAATGATTGAAAAACGATCAAATTTGGTACACCGGGTGTTCTGAAAAATCGTAGCCAGTGGAAAATAATATTACGAACGGCAGTCATTTTAACGATTCGAAAATCTGTATTTAACTGGTTTTCAAAAAACACCTGTTGTAGAGTTTTTGTAAAAAATTTATCTCCCACCCTTTTTGTTTCTCAGCCGTTATATTAGCAAAATTGCTTTTGTAAAGAAGTTCTAATGATATTTTATCTAGTTTTATTTAATCTTCTAATCCCTTAAGAATTTCTCGTTAATTTTTCTACAGCTAATTTTACAGTTTTAATTTTTTTTTTTTGATTGTGTAGTGGAAATGCTTCTATTCTTACAGCATTATCCATCTCCTCGCTATCACTAGCTTCATTGGAAATTGCTTTGCGATCTTTAACTCGTTACGTTCGCTTTTTATTCTTCTTTCCCGGAGCTTCTGTCACTGATGACTTTCGCATTTATTGCGAAAATACTAAATTTACATTAAAAATTCTTAAAAATTGATTTTGCAATATGTATAAACTAATGAAAATGCAATTTAACTATGAATAATATTTTATCGTTAAGAATTAAAATTACTAAAAATTACCCCCTATTTGTTTTACAGTAAAACAAACCAAAAATGATTATTTTCAAAAACTTAGCTTTCACATTTTTAATGTATATTCGATAGTTCAGATTGAAATTTATCTGCATCATGTTTCATGATCTTAGTTTAAATTTATTTTAATTTTATCTTTTCTTTAATTACTTTTTTATCGAGTCTGAAAATATACGTGCCCCACACAGTCACAAAAGTCTAATTGTATTTAATCTTGTTCTAGACTTAAAAAAGCTTTCAAAATATTTTACTTTTGAGTTTTTATCTTAACTATAGAAAAAAAATGACACATTTATTGGGAAGGTTAATATTTTTTTTTTTTTTTAGTATTCAATTAATTTTAATCCTTTATTCTTTAAGCTTTTTTTCTTCTTTTTCTTCAGTTTGCTTAAATTTTAATTTATTGCTGAATTGATTATTTTTCTCTTGAACGTTGTTTAGTTTTTCTAGTTACCTATTACCTCGGTGGTAAATTATATTTTTCAAATTTTATTTTAAAATCTCAGAAAAAATTAAAAAAAAAAAAAAATTCGGGATTAACTAACTTCACGTAGACAAATATTAGAATTATTATTTTTGTTAGGTGAAATATAGAGTTTTTCCCAATGATCTCTTTTATTTATTTTTTTAACTATGATCTTCCACTTGAGTGGTATATTTAGAATATTTTTTTCTTATTAAAGAAATCTTATTAAAATCTCCCTTGGATTGTAAGGTGTGAAAGCTTATCTGATCTGGAATTACAATCACGCCTCTTGTGTCAAAAATGGCTGGATAATTTTCAGTGAAATGATGACTCAAATTTTAAGCAAAGTTATAATTTCTCTCCTATTAATTTTTTTCTTCATGTTGTGATGATAACAGCGTGTGATACTTTGAGTTAATTGACGTAGCCCTTCATTTTGATTTCTCTCTTCAATGAATTCTTCGAAGCCTTTTTTTCTCTTTTTAATTTTGTTATTAGTGGAAAAAGTTATTTGAAAATATAAAATAGTTTATTGTATAATCATTGGGTACAATTCCTCCGAAGGGCGCATAAATTCTTTTACGGAGTATTAAAACTTTTGTAGAAAAGTTTATATGTTAGTAAGTTCGTTATTAACCTTAGAAACAGACTGACTCTGTGTCTCTTAAACTTGGGACAAATAGTAAGCCCATAAATGCGTATGTTTTCTCTTAAATTGATCGATAATTCATTTTATCATATAGTCAATTTTATAAAGCGATTTTTTAATAATTTTAATGCTTTATTAAATACATCAGAACGAATTTAGACAATATTTAAAATTTTACTTAAATATCTCAATTTCATTCAACATTTTTTAGCACATTTTGGCATTTCTAATATTTAATCTTTTATATGTATTACTTTACATTTATATTGCATGATTTTTTGTCTGTAAAAAATCACTCCAATTTGTCAAAAAAAATTGTCGAAAAAAGGTATGTTTATTCAGAGAAAGAAAGAAGAAGCGAGAAATATTAAGGACTTGTCTACTACAGAACTCTACAGAAATCTTAAGGTTTTGTCCAACTTTTTTCAAACTCAGTAAAAATATGAAGATTTTCTGCTAATCATTAACTAATTAAAATGAAGTACACAAATTTCACTAAAATTTTGTCTCAAATTATTTAAGCTCTTTAAATGCCGCGGAAGTTTCTAGTCTAGAATTTTGACGAAGTGGATGTCTGAAAAACTGACCTTAGTAAAAATAATTTGCACCATTCTAACGTAAGTTCTTCTCAATTTATAATTTCGTTTCAACGATAATTTTATCTTAATAAACAATTTATTTTATGAATTTTGCTTAAAAATATTTTTTAACTCTTTTTAAAACGGCTATCATTTTGCCTCTATGTTGCTAATTTAATTGCTATGAGAAAAGCATGAGTTTAATTTTTTTAATACAAATAGTACACGTTGATGTTCCCAAGTTTGCGAGTCGAAATAAGTTTCACAGCCACAATGACAAATTTCTCTCCCATAGTTACTCCACTATTTAATGATTAGCAATAATTTATTTACAGTAATCTTCCCTTATATTCATGTTCTATTTGAGTTAAGTTAAAAAATAAATAATTTGAATAAGAATAAATAAAACTTATGAGCATAATTTATGAGCATAAGCGTGTTTAATCTTGGTGTCTAATATTGGTAGGAGTGTCATGACTCATATTCATTAAAAAAATAGTTTTCAAGGAAAAATACGTTTACTGTAAAAATTCGTTTTGAACACGATGGCATATTCAAGAAACTTGTTTGTTGTAGTATGTTGGTGAAAAAATGTAGTTGATGTAGTATCTTGGTGTTTCACACGGTTTTCAGCAAAACTTTTTAGGAAATTATTTTCGTATGTTGATGTTTTGAATTATGTTAAAAAAAAAAAAAAAGGTGTGGGGGATGTTTTAGACTTACTGGAATAATGAAAATTCAAACTCTTTTTCTTACAAGAATAATAGGTTGGACAAATTACTAATAATACCGATAAGTCCAATCGGTGAAAAATAAGTTAATCTTTTAATGGTTAAACTGTCAGGGCAATAGCATTCTAATTTTATCTGCATTGTTTTGCTACATCTCGTTATTTAGGTATGTTTAGTTATTTACCGAACTTGCGAATTAAAGTGACAGATTAAAATTTTTTTACATATTTTTTTTGTGTTCCTTTAAAAAAAATATCGATAGAAAGAAAAATCTTATTTGTCTGAAAATTCCACTCTGAAAAGTGCGAATTCTTGTTTAATTAAAAAGGTTTGATTAATTCTCTGTAAAGTTTATTTTACGATAATATTGGAAGAGGAATTTAATCAGTATTTTGTTTTTGATTAGTTCCATCTTATCACCTTTTGGTGTAACACTAGCTTCAAGCCACCTTTTAAAATTTGAAAAGAGTTAAGGTAAAAAAAAGAATTTAATACTTTGTCTTTTGTCTGCCTCTCAGACCGAGGTTCATTAGTTGCTTTAAAGGCTGAATAAGATTAGAGTGAGCATTTGTTATCTGCGCTGATGAGGACTTCTTTCTCAACTTTAATGCCATTGAACAAGGTGAATTTCTCATTTTTGCCTTGAAATTCCCAAGATACTCATATTGCTAAGAAATTATTTTCCTTAATACTTGAATTTATTCGCTTTTATGAGTAGTTAGTAAAGCAGGTGTAACGATATGTGAAAATTCTGCTTTCCTACAGTTAGATTTACCTACCATCAAATTGGATTAAATTTAGGACGACTCAATGTTTGATATCATATCCTTCACTTCTTTAATAGTGATTAACTCCATCTCTTTATCTCTAGTCTAATGTTTATATTCTACAGTGTACTTTAAAATTATAGTTAGATGTAATTACGTGAATCAGCCTTTATTTATTTGCACTAATCCGTAGTTTATTTAAAGAAATGTTAGATAATTTCTAATTTAATGATAAAGCTACTTGTTATACTCATGTACATTTGACTATAAATATCTCATAATACGCTTGCTTTCGCCGTAAAGAGTTTCATTATAGTGCCAATAATTTCATATTTGAATCTTATGATGTATTAAGTATGTTTTCACCTTCAGGAAATAAAAAAAAAAAAAGCTATTTTCTAGGTTTTTTTAGTCATTTTCTTTGTTTTTCAGTTGAAATGAAAGTATGCAGTTGGTAAATTTAAAATAATTTAAAAAGAATGATTATGGATATTTTTTTCATTATTGTACATTTTGATGAGTAACTAAAACTCTCATAAAGATCTATTTTTTTAATATCTATTATTCAACTTTTCTTCATTTTTTTATTATTTTTTTTGTGAGAGAATAGTGCCTTTAGTTTTCAACTGTTCAATACATTTCGGAATTAACATAACTTTTATTAATTGTATTAGATAGTAATATTTTTCTTTTTTATTTCTTCGACACTAAAACAAAATTCTTGACCATCTAACGCGTTCATTTTGTTTCTGCATATAATTTTGACACACATACTTACCAATGTTTTTTTCTTTTATAAAAAAACTATCTTTATCAGGAAGTACAGAAGAATACGTAGCATGCAATCAATATTTTTTTTTATTCAACTTCAGATGTAAGTGGCGATCTTGAACTCAACAATGTAAGGTAGTAGCTTTGTTTGAATTATTTTCCACGTTGTCAACAATGAAGCAAATTAACATAATTTATTTCTCTACTATATTGTCATTAAAATGATTCGACTTTTTTGTTAAAGGGTAAATTTATTTTTAATGATGTTATTGAATATGATTTTACATTTACACCGTCATTTTGTGCATTAAAGGTATTTCGTAAAATAAATGGTGTTTTTTTATCATTTTTTATTTTTTTGTTAGAAATTTTTAAATATTCCGTATTTTTTTTAAACTAAGTCTCTGTTTAAAAAAAGAAATATCGTATTTATATTTTATTTTTTTTAATAATTTGTAGTTTAATATTTAGCAGAATACCCGCTATTTATCTGTCAGTATGACTCACCACTTCCATGAGGCTTCTTAGAAAAAGTCTCATGGTTTCTTAAAGTAACCAGAAAATAAGTAATTAAAAAATGAACTAGTAAGCGTCTTAGCCAATTTTCATAGAAAAGTCTGCATGCTCTCAGAACGTAACTCAAAAACTTTTTTTTGGTTCATATTCTGAAGGAACAATGATGTACTCGGATTTGACTCGGTAGAACTCAGCTGAGTCAGATCCATGGGGTTTAAAAAAAATATTGAAAAACATAATTCTGCCCCAATTTTTTTAAAAACCTTTATATGCACTACAGCCCACTATAGGCCAAGGCCGTCTCAGTAAGCTTCCTCCAATTAGATGCCATGGTTCATCAACAATTTATCTTTTATGCCTTTAGATCAGTTTCTATAGAGTCCATCAATTTTGTGCGAGGTTTTTCTCTTTTTTTTTTTTTTCTAGTACCATATACATTTGCAGAGGTTACCTTTTTAACAAGTTTCGAGTTGTCACATCTAAAAATATGCCTAAGCCACCTGACTGATACGATAAGCTTTGATGACTCTGTCTTATGACTGTTTTTTTTAAATTTTTTTTTATGGACTTAATGATTAAATAAGATTCTCCACCTGTTATTTTCTCTTATTCGACCAAATATTGAGGTATTTTTCTTTCAAAGATTGAAAGTTTGTCTTCAATAATTTTTGTTAATGGCCAGTATTTACTATCATACTGTATAAAAAAATGAATTAGAACATTAATTATCCTGCATTAATAAAAACCGCACTTTTTATAACAAAGAATTTTTAAAAGTATTTTTTTTTTCGTATAGCAATTCTAACAACAATATCCGTAACCTGCTTTTTGTAGCTCTGAAAATTCAAATAATATCTGGAATTTTCATAAAATATTTTTAAAAATCTTGACTCCCTTACTTATTATTTATATGACCTGTTGGAATTATTTTCATAATTTGATTAGTTATTATTTTTCATTTTATTAGGTTATATTACTATAAGTTAGATTAGTATTAAGATTTGTATGTTTAGGGAAGAAGAAGTAGGTTTAGAAGGAAGATACAGATCATCTCTATCAAGTAAAACATGGATCATTTGATTATTTTAAATTTAAAGTTTGCAATATTGTTCTGTTATTTAATTGTAATTTTTACTGAACTAGGTTATAAAAAATCTATTTTTAATATAAGTTGATAGTAAAATTCAGAGTTTTAAAGGTATTAAAAAGTAAAAAAACTATAAATTTTGTATGAAAAAAAAAATTTCTGAATTTTTTTATTTAGGGGAAAGTTGTTATCAATCTGCTACTTAA
Organism: Parasteatoda tepidariorum; assembly: GCF_982258835.1. Classification (NCBI taxonomy): domain Eukaryota; kingdom Metazoa; phylum Arthropoda; class Arachnida; order Araneae; family Theridiidae; genus Parasteatoda; species Parasteatoda tepidariorum. Next base: position 43,813,686 of record NC_141765.1, read on the forward strand.
TTTTGACGTCGCATTTGCCGTTATTTTAGTTTTGAATTAGAGTAAAATTAAAGAAAAAAAAATAGAAAATCTCCAAAAAACTTGGATTCCATTATTTTTTCTAGTAGCTTTACTGCATGCTATTATGTTTACTAATGTTATCATTTTACTTAATGTTATTATGTTACTTACGTTGACTAAGATTACTTGAGTTTCAAACTTAATGTGTACTCAATAGTCTAGGTAGCGTCTGCTGTCAATAACTGGATTGGAGGTGGCTTAATGATTATAATCTTCTTTACGTGTGTGTGTGTGCTTTTATTTAAACAGTTAAACTAATAAGTTTTTAAAAACCTGGTTATCCTAAGATTTTTTCGTATTCACGCAAAGGTTAGGCTTTTTTTAATCCAGGTTTTTGCTAAGCCCTGTTTAAATTCTAACAAGCATAAAATCTGATCATGTGACATTTCTTTTCACAGTTGTACATGTAATTTAGACCTTGGAGGAATTTATTTTGTATTGTACACAACTCAGTATTAAGATGTGCTGTAGCTCTTGGAGTGTGGTATAACAGGATGTTTTCTAAACTAAGAAAAAGAAATTTCGAAACAGTTTTGCACACGCCATTAATTTTTATACGGGAATAATAATATGAAAGTTTTACCATATTTTCACAAGTATATTTCAAAAAGTAAAGGGTGTAGTTTGAAAGAAGTAAATTTCAAATCTTTATTCTGAAAATAGGTGGATTTAATTTAAAAAATATCGTCAGCCAACATTATGGACTTATTGGCTGTGGGCGAGGACACTTTGGACGCAGTAACCTTCATTACTTATGAATGGATTTGCTCCACTTTTGATGAAGCTCTTGTTAAAGTTGCTTCTATTTGTACTTTTTGTCATTGGCTCCTGCTTCTTCTGATCATTTATTGGGCGTCTATGTGATAGATATTGGAATCAGTTCCTTAATCTGTTATGATTGATTCAGTGGATGTAGGCGTTTCCTAAGGAGAGATTTTGGATAGGTGTTTCTGAATGAATCTTTTTCTCTATTGTTTAATCTGAAATCGATACAGAATTCTTCAGATTAATAAGTGCTCATTAACTAGAGTTTATAATTTGTTATTCACTTTTAAATGTTTCACGAAAGTAACTTTTTAAAGCGATTAATCTTTTTAAGCGATATTATTCGAAATTAATTTTTAGTTATTTTTATGTTTTATTTAGTGAAACTCCATGTTTGTCGTCTGACATGTTATTCACCAGAGGATGCTCTTCTGTGAGTTGTAAGAACTTGCTTCTTGAATTAATCTGTTAAATGATTTACAAACGGAACCGTTAATGCAATTATTTTCTGCTACCTGATATATTAAAATGAATTTCCAACTGTCACCACTGTTTTAATTGAAATTGGAATTAATTGTTGAGAGTTAATTAAAGCGATTTTTCGTTGTTATATATCTTGTTAATACAATTAACTATTTGCTGAGGTTTAAGGTGCTTTAAGCTCGAACTCCAATTCTGATAGCTTAGCTCTTTTTTTTTCTCTCCCCACTTGAGTTGTTCACCTTTTTTATTGGAGGTTTTCCTGACGTCTGACACCAATGTGGACTGCTTTCAGACAATTAATCTTTCACATAGACGTGTTTATCCCGATTCTAGATACTTTCTTGTCTCTTGGGTTTGTTTCAAATTTAAGAACGTGCGCGTACACATGTCCTTAATCCAACCACGTAGATTAACAAATTATCAACTGGGGAGAAATAAAGTGGAATTAGTTAATTTAAAAAAATTTACCATATTAATTTATTTGAACACAACAACCAATTTAATATTAAAGTTACATTATTTTTAGACTCTAGTCTAAGTAGAGAAACACTGTTATACTTTATGTGGAATTGCGTGATCGATTAATACGGAACTGAGATGAATTATAAATTTTTATAACATCAGTTAAGTGAATCTTTATTAAAAAATGATATCTTACTGCTAATATAAATGCTGCATTGTTTTGATTTTATCCATTCAACATTTTAGTAGAATATTTCATTCGTCAGCTTATCTATTATTTTTATGCATTATTTTCATGATATAATTGAATAGTTTTATGAAATTTATTTTATGTATTTATTGTTGGATTGGTGTTTGAATTACTTTCAATTATTCTCGAATTTTTTTTAAACTATTGTTCAGAATGCTTCCCTAGTAAGATATTTTTTCCTACCATCAGTGAATTGATTTTAATATTGATTGGATTCAGGGCTGTTAAACCGTTACCTAGAGAGAACTGTTTCTGTTACTGTTAGCAGCTTCATCGATTTCGAATACAATTTCGGAGAGTTGCCTATACCGTAAGAATTTTATCGTTGTACAGAGAACAAGTACTATTTCCTTATTCTAAGGCTTAAACATTTGTCTATGTGTAGTCAAGGTAATGACTGCGGCGAATTCATGCTTTATGTGCAATTCCTGTTTTCTCGGGTTGTTGCTTCGTGATCTGATTTTTTTTACAGCCAAAGCCTGGCATAACACAATTGTTTTCTTTCTTTGATTGATCCAAATGTGATATAAAAGGTCGTAAAATAGAACTCGTGTTTAGATAAAGGGATTGCGGCTGGTGAATTGCATGGAATGATTGTGTCGCTGCGAAAAAACTTCTTGAAAATAAATGTTAACTGACAAAACTATTTCTATCATTTTTGTATCCTTCATCCTATGTTTAGCGTTTTTTTTTTCTTCATTAAAATTAAGTATCTATATATTTATATTTATTCTTTCATTTTAATTGTGATAGAAAAATGCAATTTGATTTATTTTTGTTTTTATTAATTACCATTATTAAACAAAACGCTTTGCTTTTAAGCAATTTACTTACTTGGTGTTATTTTTTTTCGCCATTTAAAATGCGTTCGTGGTTTTTTGTAATTTCAGTTAATAATGCAAAAATGTACTTATGCTCAAATTTTTTTAATTAAAGTACTTTGTATGTGTTGGTTGAACAATTTGATTTGTATTTTATATATAAGATTTTCTAATTTCTGAAAATGCCACTGTACATAATACAGCGACTAAATTAGCTCCGAAATATTCAAGATTTTGATTTTTTTTACCCCACCTATAAATGTGCATTAAAAATAAAGGTGTTATTTTTAAGATAATAGGTATGTTTTTGTATCTTTATACAAACGTTAATTTGAATTTTTTTTTAACTCTTTCACAACTAGTCTTGATTCTAGGCAAATACTATATTGATGGATTCTCCTCAATACCCATTTTTGTGTATTATTGTTTTTTTGTTGGACATATGTAAAAGGTATATGTTAAGAACATGGTTGGCTTTTTGCTATCAGAAACTGGTTTTTGCCATGCCAGTGGCAGAAACTGGTTATAACCGGTAAAAACTGGCAGAAACTAAAAGAAAGTCTATATTAGTTCTAGTAATTACTTAATGATATTTTGTTTAAGTAAACGGAAAAATGAATTAAGTAAAGAGAATCTTATATCTGTTTATAAAAAGGAAGTGACATACAGATTTAAATAGGCAGTTACTGATTATCATTTACTAGCTTATATGCTGCATCCAAAGTATTTGGGATTGAAATTATCATGTGCTCAAGAAGAAAGTGCCAGAATTTTACTCTCCAATATTAATCCAGATTTTGTACCTTATGTCAAATTGCAAAACAAATCGGCCCTATTTCCTGAAATTTATTTTTCCAGTCAAGTTTTGACAACTATCCCAGTTGCTACATGGTGGTCCAGTTTTAAAAAAAATGCAATAGATGCAAGTTTCACAAATATCGCTTATTCCTTGATGGCAATGCCTACTAGTTCTGCTGGACTTGAGAGATTCTCCTCAAATTTCTCGTTCGTGCATAACAAATTGAGAAATTGTTTATGTTTAGAAACTGCATCAAAACTTGTCTTTTGTTATAGATTACTGCAGAGTGCAAACAATGTAATATTTGATTTTGAATGGTGATAATTTTGTAAATAAATTGTATTTTAATTAACATTTAATTGTTTTTTCTATGAATTATTCATTGTATGTCAATCTCAGTACTTACTTTTATTTCATTTTCTGAATTTCTGCCAGTTTCTGCCACAAATGTGGCAGAAAAGGGTTTCTGCCATGCCAGTGTTAACCGGTTTCTACCAGTGGTTTTAACAACCTCGGCAGAAACTTGCCAACCTTGGTTAAGAAAGAAAAAAAAAATCAAACAATTTTATGGTTAGAGGAAATGGGGGGGGGGGTATTCATTTACGTTCTCTCTATAAGAAGCATGTTTTTCATATCAAAAAATATTGTCGAGTCTCAGTAGCTCAGGGGTAGAGTTCGCTTCTATAAAGTCGAAGGTCCTCGGTTCGATCCGGGAAGCGGTCGCTAATTTTTCTATTTCGTTTATGAGCATTCCAGAAGCTTCTGGAATGTTCAGTCTTCGTCATTTCCTCTTTCGTTCTTCCTAGAAAGCTTCTAGAACATTCTGTGATACTATAAAAGCGATCCCGTGATTGTAAAGAGGAGTTCTTCTGGGCGCAGACTGGTTGCCGGTCTTTGTAAATTCCTGATGTTAATAAATTATCAAATTCTCATCTTGTAATCTTCACTGAATCTAAACACTTTAACGTGACAAATTTGGTGGAGGCGCCGGGTACGAGTTAATCTCTCAATCAATATCACGGAGCAAAACACTGACCGGCTTAGAAGAAGCCGTCGAGTTCAAGGACTTCTACCCGAATTTGGACTTTACGAAAAACCTAAAGAAGCCGTTCCTGAAACGACTGTGCCAAAGACAGCCATGGCCAATGTGCCAGAGACAGACATGACCACTGGGGACCAACAGGATATGAAACCTGCCTTTTGGATGGCGCCAACAGTTGCTGCTGAAGCCAGGAAACCAACGATCTTCCGGGGTACTCCAGGACAAGATCCGACAAAATGGCTGAAGGAATACCAGAGAGTGTCATCGTACAATCATTGGGATGACACTATGCAATTAGCTAATGCCTACTTCTTCCTGGACGGCACCGCAAGACAATGGTACGAAAACAATGAGGACTCACTGACGTCTTGGACTTTATTCGAAAATGGTTTGAAAGTGACCTTTGGAGACACACAATCCTACCTCAGACGAGCGAAAGACCACCTCAAGTCTCGCGCACAAAAATCCGGCGAAAGCATCCAGTCTTACATTCAAGACGTTCTCGGACTTTGCATTCAGGTTGACCCGACCATGTCCGAAGGAGATAAGGTTTCCCACCTCATGAAGGGCGTCGCAGAAGATGTGTTCCAAGCCCTTCTTACGAGAGAAATCCTAACAACAGCCGATTTTACAAAATGGTGCCTGTACATAGAAGAAATGAGACAAAAGAGAGTGGGACGGTACAAGTTTGCCCGATTACCTAATGTTGTCCCTATGGCCGCAGTGGACGAAGCACCTGACTTGGCTGTGCTAATTCGTCAGATTGTCAGAGACGAAATTCAACATGTAAACGCGCAGCCCTTCGAAGTCCATCCCCGTGAACTGCAAACTACTGAGGCTTCTATTCGAAACGAGATGGACCGATCCATAGCAGCCCTTACAACCAACCGACCTCCCTTTATCACGACAGGACGCCCGATTGCAAGACCTCCTAGACGTTTGACCACATACGCCGCAAAGCCACAAAATAATGTTCCTTGGAGTGAACCCCAACGAAAGACCGACCTGTGGCGTACCACGGATAACCGTCCAGTGTGCTTTCATTGCGGACGACCGGGACATGTCGTTCGCTATTGTCGGGAACGCCGAACCATATTTAACGACTACCGATCCAACAACCCGAGAAGATATCCGTCAGCTGACTATGAAGACGATACTACTTACGACGCACCTCCCAGACGAAGGTCCCCTAGTCCTGCCCGGGGACGGTCACCGATACGTCGTATGAGATCTCCATCGCCGATGCTGCACCGCCGTTCCAGCCAGTCGCCTACCCGAGAGGAAAACTAAGCCTTGCGCCCTCAGTGGGAGGTGAGGCTGCAATTTTTCGAAATCCTCCATTGGCCGCTAAATTGCAGGGAAACCACATCGACATTCTCATCGACGACGAACCCGTAAGAGCCCTTGTGGACTCTGGAGCATCCTTTTCCGTTATCTCCGAATCATACAGACAAAAACGACGAAAAGTCATGTTCCAAGCCTCAAAGGACACTATCCTTAAGGTCGCCGACGGCCATTTTGTGAGACCACTGGGTACTTGTGTATTGCAACTGACCATAGATGATCGAACACAGCCCTACCAATTTACCGTGATGCCGAAGTGCAGCCATAGCGTTATTCTTGGTTTTGACTTTTTGAAAGCATCACAAGCCGTAATTGATTGTGGCCGAGCTGAACTTACCTTTGACGAACTTTTACAAGATCAACCAACGAAGCCTTGCACCTTTAACCTTCATGCTGTGTCTGACTTTGTAATCCCTGGCCGTTCCTTCAAACGCATTACAGTAAAAACCCCAGAAAAACAAGAAGACATTGATTTAATAGTCGAAGGAAATAAAATTCTGTGCATTAATCAAGGAACTGCTATCCCCTCCACTATAGCCTCCTTTATCAATGGCGAAACTTCAATATGGGTGGCTAATGGACATGCACAAGCACGTCACATCCCGAAAGGTATGTGCATTGGTTACGCTGAGTCTGCCAACTCCGACTACTTGAACACGTTGACGGAAGTACCTTCATACGCTGATATTGAAAACTCAAAGCGCACTGACCTAGTCGACTACTCTCAAATGATGGCCGCAACCCTGAGCACGGAGCAGCGAATGCAATTGCAAAACCTGCTGAGAAGCTTTCAAGACGCATTCTACTACGGACTATCGCGCCAAGAATACAAAATAAAAGTGAAACACAAAATAGACACCGGAAGCCACCCAGCAATCAGCCAAAGACCATATCGAGTATCTCCTACAGAGCGACGCATAATCAATGACGAAGTTGACAAAATGCTGAAGCGGGACATCATTCGACCATCAGAGAGTCCGTGGTCGTCTCCGGTTGTGCTAGTTTGTAAGAAAGATGGAAGCTGGCGATTTTGCGTTGATTATCGTCGCCTCAACAAGGTCACCAAAAAAGACGTTTATCCTTTGCCCAGAATAGACGATACTCTAGACTGTCTTAAAGGGGCCCAATACTTTACATCGATGGATCTGCACTCTGGTTATTGGCAAATAGAAGTGGACGAGGCTGATCGAGAAAAAACAGCGTTCGTCACTAGTGAAGGGCTATATGAATTCCAGGTAATGCCTTTCGGATTATGTAATGCTCCTGCAACGTTCGAGAGAACTATGGATAACTTATTACGTCACCTAAAATGGAAAATGTGCCTTTGTTATTTAGACGATATAGTTGTATTTTCGCACACATTTCCCGAACACCTTCGGCGGTTACGCTGCGTGCTATCCTGCATTCAAGAAGCCGGACTTACTTTAAATCCCAAAAAGTGCCAATTTGGCGCTAACGAAATCAAAATACTTGGGCATCTTGTATCCGGACGAGGAGTAAAACCTGATCCAGATAAAGTCACAGCTGTACAAAATTTCCCTACACCGAAGACTGTGCATGATGTCAGAAGTTTTCTGGGTCTGTGTTCTTACTACAGACGATTCATCCCAAAATTTTGTTTCCGCGCTAAACCCCTTCAAGAGCTTTTAAAGGGAGACTCAAGATTCTGCTGGGATCAGGCCCACATAGATTCATTTAATGACCTCAAATCGGCGCTGACTTCACGACCTGTTTTGGCATTATTCGATGAAAACGCACCCACCGAACTGCATACCGACGCCAGTGGATACGGTATAGGAGCCGTGTTGGTCCAGCAACAAGACGAAGAAGAAAGAGTCATCGCATATGCTTCGAGGACCCTATCTAAAGCCGAGAGAAATTATTCGACCACTGAACGCGAATGTCTGGCAGCTATATGGGCAATAGGGAAATTCCGCCCATACCTCTTTGGGAAGTTCTTCAAAATTATTACGGATCACCACTCTCTATGTTGGTTAGCCAATTTACGAGATCCATCTGGTCGACTAGCAAGATGGGCTTTGAGGCTTCAAGAATACGACGTCTCTATTATTTATAAAAGTGGAAGGAAGCATGCTGATGCAGATTGCCTATCACGAAATCCTGTCTCTGACGAAACCATTTCAGGAGTTGAGTCCCTTGCTGCGGTGACTGACTTGGCTTCGGAGCAACGTAACGACCCGCAGCTTGCCAAGCACATCAGAGTCTGCAAAAATTCAGCCGACTTGTCAAGCGCAGGGTTCTCCATGGTGAATGACATCCTTTGCAAGAAGAATTTTGACCCATCTGGAAAACAGTGGCTACCAGTCATTCCTAAGAAAATGCGGTTAGAAATTCTCCGCCATTTTCATGATGAACCTACTGCTGGACACCTGGGACTGACAAGAACATATGATCGTCTCCGAAAGAGATTCTTCTGGCCGGGGATTTTCCGAAGCGTGCGCCACTACGTAACACATTGCAAAGAGTGCCAGCGTCGAAAAGCTGTCCCACTGAAGCCGCCCGGCTATCTGATCCCCATACCTCCAGCCGAAGTCCCATTTCAGCGTATTGGTATGGACTTGCTAGGACGTTTTCCAAAATCACAGGATGGAAATAAATGGGTAATCGTATGCACCGACTATCTTACACGATACGCTGTGACAAAAGCTATTCCCAATGCAGAAGCTCCAGAAGTAGCAAAATTCTTTGTTGAAGAGATTCTTCTAAAACACGGAGCTCCGAGAACCATCATCACGGATCGTGGTCAAGTTTTTCAGTCGAGACTTATTGCCGAGATCAACCATCAGTGCAGCGTAGTTCATAGGATGACGACCGCATACCACCCTCAGACGAATGGACTCACAGAGCGCTTCAACAAAACTTTGGCAGACATGCTATCCATGTACGTAGACGTTGAACACAAGACCTGGGATCTGATTTTGCCGTTCGTCACGTTTGCTTATAACACAGCTAAGCAAGATACCACTAAGCATACGCCATTCTTCTTGACGTTTGGACGAGAGGCTGAAACAACATTGGATACCATGTTCCAGTACCCCATCGAGGATTCGGAAACAGACTTCATTGCGAGGTTGAAGATCCGTGCAGAGGAATCTCGCCAGTTAGCTCGGATCCGCACTTTGGAAGCGCAAGAGAAAGACCGACGTCGCTATGATTCCAAGCATCGCGCAGTGTTCTATCAGCCTGGTGACTTGGTGTGGATTTTTATTCCTGTGCGCAAGGTAGGTCGCTCCGAAAAACTTCTCAAAAAGTATTTCGGTCCGTATCAAGTTTTGCGTCGCATTTCGGAGGTCACATATGAGGTTCAAGATTTTGACCCTACATCCAGGAGACGTAAACCAAAGGACATCGTTCATGTACTCAGGATGAAACCCTACTATGCACCTGAGGCACAAGAGGAGTTGTTTCCAGGCACCCCGAGTACAGACCAAAACATGCGGGTCGCCAGAGTTCAGAATCAAAATGCAAGAACTGATGTCTCCAAGGCGACCACGGCCTATTCCGGACCAATAACAAGATCACGCAGGAACCTATAACAGCGAGACGCTGTACTTTTAAGACGGGAGTAATGTCGAGTCTCAGTAGCTCAGGGGTAGAGTTCGCTTCTATAAAGTCGAAGGTCCTCGGTTCGATCCGGGAAGCGGTCGCTAATTTTTCTATTTCGTTTATGAGCATTCCAGAAGTTTCTGGAATGTTCAGAAGCTTCTGGAATGCATTCCAGAAGCTTCTGGAATGTTCAGTCTTCGTCATTTCCTCTTTCGTTCTTCCTAGAAAGCTTCTAGAACATTCTGTGATACTATAAAAGCGATCCCGTGATTGTAAAGAGGAGTTCTTCTGGGCGCAGACTGGTTGCCGGTCTTTGTAAATTCCTGATGTTAATAAATTATCAAATTCTCATCTTGTAATCTTCACTGAATCTAAACACTTTAACGTGACAATATTTAAAATTTGAGCCATGACGTTGCAACGTAATGAATAAAAATTTCAACTATTAGATTAAAAGTTATTCAGAGAATTTTTTTTTTTTCAGTTGTATTAGTCGTAATTTTTGTCTCAAAATCAGTAATATAGATAGATCCCTATAACTTATTAAATTTGTAACCGTTTTCTATCCCGTAATCGTGCTTAGCGCATTGTTTAAATAGTTATTTAGTGAAATCGCGCCAGTGATGTCTTTGAAGAGAACTACTAATGACCCTATTGTTATGGCGCTAACTATCGCATTTCGGACGCGAGTTAAAACACATTACTGAAATTAATGCATCTCTTGGGTGGGAAAACAAACTTCTATGAATCAGCATTATCTTGTATAGAGCTTCCTTCTGCGTGTCTTAAATATCATCAAAGTTTGGTATAGTTATTTCAAATACTCTGTTATCGTGTTTAGAATTGGTTGATTAATAATATGAAATAATTGGGCAAGCTGTAAATTCTGTCATGCTGTGTTATTTTCTCTTTTTATATTTTTTCTAAGAAATACAAAATAATTTGTTAGTCATGCATTGCAGTATGGGTTTGTAGATCCTTATTTTCTTTATAAGGACTTATTTTCTCTATGAAGAGTTTTTTCAAAACACTGCCTTTTGTGCATATTTTGCACAGTATATCTCGTGTCTAATGCATATCTTTTGCTCCTGCTACAGAAATCTTTTTGAGAGGAGATGGTTCGGAAAGTCCAAGCCCGGGCCCTATTCCGCCTCAGGCTCATTGTTTGCAAAAAAAAAAAAAAAAAAAAAAAAAAATCTTATGAAGTTTTCACATACCTTCTTACTATTTTCAAACAAAACAAATATACAACAATCCATTTGGTTCAGTTATTAAGTGTGAAAAAATATATATATTAAATTGTCACTTAAACAAAATTAAGAGTTATTATATCCGTAAATAAGTAATCTTAATAATATATTTTATTTGGTCTTTTTCTTTGCAAGTTTTGCCTGTGTATTTTTACGAATGTTTAAATAATTTATCGGCAGCACGAAAAGGGGTGTTTAAAATTTTCTCTGGATGATAGAAATGCATTGATTTATACATTAATTTGAGTTATGAAATTCATTCTATATATTTTTAACTGTTTTAAAAAAGAAAATTTCTTATAAATGGTTTAGCCCCTTCAGGACCGGTGGAAGGAGAAAGAAAAAAAGCGCTTCCGGAGGCTTGGAGTTCACACGTGACGTGCTAAAGAGTACCATAGTGAAATCACGTGCGTGTGATCTTGGGCCGCTGAAGTCAGAAAGGCTGGTTTCATATATGATACCGTGGTCGTAAAGAGGTTAAATTAAATCTAGAATTATGAAGAAAAAAATTTTATATTTAAAAATGCGAATAAAAAACGAGAATGACAGTGATGTTTATATAATCCCTTTGATCGTTGTGTGAAGTAAAATTGTAGTTCATTTCTAACCGAATTTCAGTACAGTAAAATGTCTCTGCTAATGTAAAATTTTGCGATTTCAATTGAAGTATTTATTTTAAATAAATTAGTTTAATATTATTTATAAATACTAATAAAATTTCTGATCTTTTTGCTAATTAATGCAAGTCTGCGAAACTTGACATGCTTTTTACTTTTCTAGCAAATGTATCATACAATTAATCACGAAACAGAATTAGTTTTCCGAGATTTATTCCTATAGTAATCACGTAAAATTTTATTTATATAAATTCAGTTAAAATTTTTTTAAAATAAAATGTTGACAGCTCATGTAATACAGATCAATTTCCAATATTTTTTTTCACGTAACAAACTTTATCGATCTCACTTTAAGAGAATAAAATTGTTACAAAATATTTTATACTGTTTGAATTATAGCGTTTCTATTATATTACAAACAGTATAATCTTACGGAAACAAACTAACCTAGAACTAATTTTTTATGCATACATTTTTATAAATTTTCCATTAATTTAATATTTAAATAGTTTTATCGGTTTTTATTACGAAAATATATGGTAATATTTTTTCGTTTAGAAGAGTATCAAAGAGTATAATATATGCCTACTTATTGTAAGCCTCTATATGTTTTCAAAATTAGTTTCCGTTGTTTACTTTTACCAATTATTCTGAGTGCAGGAGAAAAGCTAATTTTAGCATTCCTAGAAAAACTATCACCGAAGTTTAGTAGCTTGTATAAGGCAGTTAGTATTGTTAGCGAATAAAGTTTTTTTTTCATTTATCAATTAAGTCTTCCGAGGATTCTTCTAGGTATAAATGAAATAAAAGCATATAGGGAATTTCACGAAAAACATAGACCTGTGCCGTATGATGCACATTTTATTTCCTTTATTTTTTTACGAATAAATGCATTATTTTTTTCTTCAAAATAGCATATTTTCTATCTATTCATATGGCAAATTATTACATAATAAAAAAGTACGCCCATTTGAGTTCCTATATTCTTAAAATTATTAATTGAAACTCAAAAAGAGAAAAAGAACTAGTTTTGCATGGAAGTACTAATGATAAAAATATGACAACCAAAGCTGCCAACTTTGACGCTTTAACCCCTCAAAAATTTTAAGGTGGTAGTAAAATAACAAATTAGTATGCAATCATTACTATATGAGGTTAAAGCTTTGAATTATTTATGTGCTTTTATTACGGCTTACACATTTTTTTTCCAAATTGTTGTGTTCGGTTTTTTAACATAAATATGCAAGTATTTTTCTTTACATATTTATACTATATATGTTTTAATAGAGTATGATAACTCTTTAAAAGCTAAAAGGGTAAAAGAACTAATATAAAAGTTTCTGAATTCTAAATAATATCAGTAATTTTAAATTTATAAACCCAATAAAATTCGCTTTAGTGTAGGTGTTATTGGGATTTTTAAGGTGGGTTTTGCCTTAAAAAAATCCTGGGCTGTTTTTTTCCCTCATTTTCTGTCTTTGGTGGATGCGTTATTTATTATTATTTTTTTATATTTTGACCCTGGACTCGAGCAATAAGAAAGATGCGGGCTTATCTATTCTTGACTTAACTATTTCTGATAAAAAAAGGGAGGATGAAAATGGAACAAAACAAGAAAATTGATGGAAGAACTCTGAACTTGTAAGCAAGAAACTTTGTGATTACGAAATTTCTCGGAAAAAAAATATTTGAAGCATTGCTTGGCAAAAGTTAAAGCATTGTGTTCTAAGACAGTCCTTCACTTCTGAAAAATTGGAGGAATCCAGTATTCCTTGACGCACATATACTAATTATTTCTACTAATAGTTATCTATTAAAATTTTATTACGAGATGCTAACAATTTACGGAGTACTTAGTATGGATATAATTTATATAAATGAAAAATTTATCGAAAATAATTTTTTCAACTGTTCTCAAGTATATTTTGCCCAATTTACACGATTCCCGATTATTAACTTTACGTTCGAAGCAGTTTTCAATAGAAAAAGTTACCCTTATTGTAGCCAAAGTTGCTCCAATGGTAGGGTGCCCCAAGTTTGTGAATTTTTACTAAAGGTGAAATAAAAATATATTTATACACCATATACCAATTTTTCAGCCCAGAGCTAAATCTGGAAATTATTTCCTCTCTCTGTCTGATAGAGTTGTGCATAGAATTTTTGTTCGAAGTTTAAAACTGGTTTAAATTACTTAGTTGACTATACTAGATTGGGTATTTCTGTGAATGGTTTTATTTCATCCACTAAAATGAGACTAACCAGGCTAAGTTATTGAAACAGGAAGTAATATGACGATCTTAAAGAACTCCTGAGCTTTTCTTCTCCACCAAAACAACTTGATTTCCATGGAAACTCTTCTATTTAACATTATTAAAGGGAACGGAAAAATCATTGTCAAGTCAAATAAAATAATTTTAAAGCTGCTAATCATTATCGAGCATTTGCGCGAACTTTTGCATGCAATATATTTTCTGATTTTTGTTTTAATTTTTTAAAGTTATTAACTATATTTCGATGTTCTCCAATTGTTTCTTATAAGACCAAAAAAATATTATATATTTATTTTGTTTTAGGCGAAATTCCTTTCTTGCGTTTTAACTTTTGTGACAGAATGTAATAAAAGCATTGTGAGTCTTAATTACTATTTGAAATTGCATCCGACAAACTTTTGTTTTCAGCCAAAAAATGTCTATTGCCAGTCAACAGCTTTGAAGTAGTCTAAATCTTAAGCTGTGACTTTACGAGTCGAGAGCAGTGGGTAAAGTGCTTTTACGTGTTTTCTCATCGCTGAATTGTTGAACTCAGCTAGACATTTCAAGTAAACTGAAATTAGGAGAAATTGTTTAGGAGTTTCTCTATCAGTGTCTCACAAATAGCCTAACCTGACGCAAATTAGCCCTTTCAACCTAGGAAAGGATCTAGTTGGTTGGCAGTGTCAGTCGTTTAAGGCGTGAAATAGAATTGAAATAAAATCTTGTGGAATAAGTTTTAAGTTTTAAGAGTCGTTTGTTAGAGACATAAATTCATTAATTTCTTGTATTGATTTCTTGAGGTAAAATTTTTTTTTAATATTAAATTTTGCTGTTCATGTTAAACTTATTTTTTTAACGATAATACTAATTACATATATATTTCACTATATTTTTTCCTTTTGAACTTTGAATTCATACTTAACGTTTAAATTCTGCTAATAAAATATATGTGTTTAGCGAGTTCATACGAAGCGTTTAGAAAGCTATTAAATCAAGTCATGCGAAATATTTTATGATAAAGAAATGTTTACACTGTTTGCTTACTATTAGGTATGTTAACACCCTGAGTTGATCATTGCAACCTTGAAAAGAGGTTTAAATAAAATTCTTAATTAAATTTGTTAAATAATTATTAGTATAATTAGTTCCTTTTTTACTTTGAACGCTATGTACGTCCTTTATATTTGATAATATTAATTTGAAAACATTTTTTTGCTCAGGATATTAATACTTTTCTGTAAAGAAAATTTCTTAATCAAGTTGACTGTGTCGGCGCATACTGAATGGAAAAATTTCTCTAGTAAATTAGTAATAATTGTATAGTGGATTTGATATTTTTGAATGTAATTGACGACCTTCTTTAAATTTTAGTTCATTGAATAAATGAACTTGTTGATGAAATTCAATGTTAGTGAAATTTTTTTTGATTTCGAATGAAATATCGACATTTTATTTATTTTTCGAAAGAGAGAATTATTATTGTTACTTCCAATGCAGCGATTCTTTTTTCCATTTAAAATGTCTCGTGAGAGTGCATTAAAAATAAACTTCTGTTCTTTTGAATTTTTTTCTCTATTTTTTTTAAGAAAGGGAAAAAAAATAAAGTTTATTTTTTTCACGGTATCATTGCGCCGTTCAGCCCTGAGGGAGGTTTCTATTTTCAACTACATCCTTTATACCTCCCTGCTTCACTCTACCTTGTTCTATAATTTTTTCTTTTTTTAAATTATTAAAAATCTTCTCCTTACTTCGACTTTTTACCTTTTGTAGCAGCGCTTCCTTAAGTCAGTCTTCGAGTATAACATGGAAAAGTTCGATTTTCTCTCTTTACTACAGGTACTATATGTAAATTTGTTATTCACATTTTCTCCTTTTTAGCGAAAAGCTTTTATCTTTGTTGTATGTATTTCATTTACGCTTATCTGGCTGAATTTTAGTCGACGTGGATCGAGAGAAATGGTAGAGAATTCTTTTCTGTTTGACTTACACTTGGTTAACGTATCAATGATACCGTCAGTCTATTTCTGATTCGTTATTTGAATATTTGCATACTTATGATGTTTGCAATTTCTGAAGCTTAAGCAGAATGTAATATTATTGGTGGGATTTATACTTAACATGAAAATCCTTTTAAATGTTATCTTTTTAAATAACTTTTTCGACACGCTTTTTTTAAAATACTTTTTTCACTTCCTAAAAAATGAAATCAAGTATTCCTCCCACCCCAGTGGGTTTAACTTAGATATTTTTGTTTATCGCAATATAGCCCATTCCAAATCTTGAATTTCCTTTAACTTTTCATCAAGTTCAAGATAAATCATGATTTAAATGAGTGTTTTCTGTTCGGTTTTTTTAAATATATGCTCTCTTATTTACGTTTCAAAATTTTAGGGAATTAAGTTATGTTTTATTTGTAAATGTTTGTCTAAAATTCTATATTTATGAAGCAAAACTGAGATCGCAGTTCTTTTTAGTCTCATTTTAAAATAAGCATGAAAGCAACGTTAGCCATGATTCGCAAAAGACGTCCTAGAAATTTAAAAACTGAATATCTTTAAGCTTGTATAGGTAAGAAGCGCATTTTTATCTGACTAACGAGTGACAAATATATATTAGCTATCTTAAAATATAAGGCAAAACATCTGTTGTGCAATTTTTATCAAAATTTAAAATTTTCGGAAATCTTAAGAATAGTGTACGTTTTAACAGCCCTTGTTGTTAGATCAAATGAAATAAATTCGTTATAAATAAAGTTTTTATTTCGCTTAATGTTTAGTTTGATTTATACTGTTTTCTTTTTCAAAGCTATAAAAAAATCCGAGAATTTTTTCAATTTCGCAGGGAAAATAAACGAAATAATTAAATCAGCTGAATCATATCAGTATCACAAAATTTTTGTTAACGTAAAGTAAAAGTAATATATTTTTTTAGTAGCTCCTAAGAATTTTATCAAATATTAAACGTAACTGTAAAAGTTACTCTATTAAGCTTATCCAAAAGAATATTTAACGTACTTCCCCTAACATTTAGAGAATAAATTTTGCAATTTTAAAAATATATTTGCATTTTCACGTGAATCTTTTTTTGAGAATGTAAATATTTTTTTCTTTATTTTTTTCCCTTTTGTAACGAAATAAAATTAAATTTTTTTCAATGGACCTTTATTTTTTATCTGTATATGTAATATGTCTTTTATTTAATGGTTTCAGAGACATAAGAAATATTTATTGTTATACTTTCTTTACAGTTTTGGAATAAATAATAAATTCTATGAAAATTTTACTCTTCGCCTGATTTCTAAATATTTAGAAATCCTGTTTTGATGTGCTTTATACTGATTATTAAATTCCCTTTACCTATCGATCTCTTTTCTCTTGAAACTAAAAGTCTTAAAAACTTTAATTTTGTGTTCTATTTTTTTTTTTTCATTTGTCGTCCAGCCTACTGTCTAGACTTTATCAGATATTTTAGAAGCTTATATTTTTTCTTTTTCATATTGTAAAATGATAAAGTACGCGATTTAAGAAGTTTTGAAAATATTATTATTGAAAACATCCTGTATTGCACTGCAATTACCTCAAAGAATTCGTAATATTGATAGAAGATTGCAAGAATGCATTTTAAGTTCAAGTTTTATAACGCTTTAAGATTTAATGATCAACATAATTTTAAAAGTAATTTTATTATTCAATATTGTGACTTAAAAATTTATAATTTCAAAGTCTTTGAACAAGCCAACTGTTTTGTACAAGAAACATAGCCAACTTCTATGTTTCTTGTACAAAAATACTGATTTAGCTAATAGAATTAACTTGTTATGAAATGAATTGTAATCTGTGACCAAATTGTTAAATTTTCTTATTTTTAAAAACTATTTAATCAGAATGAAAGTTTTCTAACTTTTTTTCGGTCTAAAGCTTCGAAAAACGCTCTCCTAAGGGGTGAAGTTATGCGAGTGTTAGAACCCTATTTGTAAAATTGAAGTTTTAAAATCGATTCACTAGTGAGATTAACAAATTCTCATCAAGTATGAACTACACTTCCTTACTTCTCTAGCAATTTCAGTGACACTAACCTTTTTCATTAAGAACAGAAAAATTATGGCACGTAGATGCTTACGAAACATTTTTTTTAATAATATTGAACATTGGATTCCAATAAGTTAGATAATCTTATTTCAAAAATCGGAAATATGTCACAATGCGTGTCTCTTGGCAATAACTTAAAGCTGCTAAGACCTGTAGCTGTCCCTTGAAAAATCACATTTTTTTACTAGTTTTTGGTTTATTTCAATAGAAAGGAGACTTGTTTTCGTTACTTCTAGTTAGTTTAAAAGCATTGATTTTATGACACTAGTGGATTTTGCAATGTCTAGTCTCAAAAAATCCGTAATTAATTTTTGTTGTTCATAAATGTAGCATAGTTTCAGTGCATAAAATCTGAGTATTGCATACTTAAATTATGTCTGGCCAACAATAACAATTGCTTTCTGGTCAGTAATTAAATAAAAATGTTCAGAATTGTGATTTAAACTTCAAGTGACCAAAGAAACGAATCCCTTAGTGGAGTTATAGACGCATGTTCCTGCTCTTCTAAGCTAATCGACCACTTTTAAAAGATAGCATCTAATTTTCCTACATATATTGATAGTTAAGAAACCAAATCTGTCGAAAAAAGTTTACCAGGAGAGTACATTAAGGTTTTGTAACTTAATTAATAGTCAGCAGCAATTAGAGTATTTAAAGTTAGCCTTTTGAACCATAAAAATTGGCATTTAGTACGTGAAACTTAAAGATCGGCTTTCGGTATAAAGTTAAGCTTTCATATAAAAGAAATTTTATATTTCTTTTTATATGAACACATAGAAAAATCTTTTAATTATTAATTCTTATGGATATTGGAAAGCATATAAATTTTCTCATAGAAAAATGTTTTATTTTGAAATATTATTATAAATCTCATTTTATTAAAGTAGCTGTTATTTATCCATTATTAAATTCTATTAGATTAACTTCTATTAAATACGTTCATCATTAACTTCATTTTGTGAAGAAAAAATACATATATTTTATTTGTAGTTTCATTTCGTTGTATTCCAGACCTCGCCAACTTCTACGCTTTTCGAGGAAGTATTTCCCAAGTGGTGGAGACAGTCTAATTGAAATGCAATTATAGATAAAATTATTCTCACAATTTCTATGGCTTACACTCCTTTACGTTTCTATAACTTGCTTTTAATGGTTAAATAAAGTTAGATTTTTTTTAAAAAATCCTGTGCCTATTTGTCCAGTTTGCCCGACTGTCTTATGTAGTTCAAGAAATTTTTTTAATCTACACTAAAAAAGGACTTTTTTTAAAAAAGCAATGTAAAAAAATAAGTGACAAAAATTTGCATATAACAGGTATTGATGCTTTTTCTATCTTGTATCTTTACTGCCAGAAAGCAATTTTTTTTTGTCAGTATATGCTGATAATGTTGTAATTTTGAGTTTAAAACTCTAGTAGATTAGATTTTTTGGTACTATATTTCGAGTAAATGTATTATTATTTTTTATGGGATTTATGTAATCTCAAATTTAATTGTTGCAGAAAGCACATAAAATTTTGTCCGTTCAGTAGAAAATCAAAAAATGAGTAGATTGTTAATCAAATTAATATAGAAATTTGTGCTTAAATTGTTTAAGTTTTGTTACATAAAAGAATGTTATAAAAATTAAATTGAATTCAAAAAATAATCTATGTTTGATATTTTTATAATTCAAATTAAAAAAAGAAAAATGGGAGGTGTTTTTTTTTCTCTTTTCATTTAGCATTTAAATAAAACTTAAAGTTATGGCTGCCAATTTGATGAATGTATTTTTTAAAGGAGTTAGTTCTATGGAAAATGATATATGTAAGATATCATTTACAGTATCGTATCTTCATTCCTTTTGATTAATTGCATGACGTTGAAAATGTGTTGTTTTGAAAATTGAGAAGTACGAGATTCTATATGAAAAAATTAAATAATAATTGAGAGTCCTTCAGATGCATTAAAAAATGAAGTAAATATTACTAAAAAACTAAATATTTAGTCAAAATAAGCAAATATAATGCTTTTAAAACATGTAAGACATAAAAGCATTACAATAACAATTTTTTAATAATAATACTTATTTTTTTATCATTAGTTATCGTCCATTGTTTTTTATAGAACAAGCAGGTCTCTTAATAAACACTGTAAAACAAAAATGTTATACATATGCTATTATTTAAAAATATTGTTCTTAACCATTGCTCTTATTTTTCGAATGTAATGTTGTTACGTGTTACTTAATATACATGGCGTTTTTTTTTTTTTCATTTCTTGAAAATATTCCTCTAATAAAATAGAAATATTTCTCTGATTTTCGTCTAGCCTTAACATTTGTATAAAATTGCTTTTTCCCCATATTTGATGTCTTTTGGCATAAGCAGTTGATTTTTCTTTTCTTATACTGTTATGAGGCCTTCAATATTTTATCAGATTTAGCTTCTTCTAAGAGTCCTAGATAAGATTTTCTTATTCTCAAGTCGTTTCAGAGAAAAATGAACAACATTTTTTAGTATTTTTTTTCCGTCGATATTTTTTTTTTTGTAATAAAATTTTTGTTTAATTCTTTTCCTTTGAAAGTAAAGGTTTGTAGTTTAATATTAAGTCGCTGAGCATGCCAATAATTTTTTGCCACACCTGGAAAATTACTTTAATTTTTTTATTTCTTTATCTCTCTCTTTTTTGCCCCACAGTTAATGCCTAGGATGAAAAGTTTCTTTCACAGTGGGGGAAAAAAAAAGGAAAAATTGACCCGGACGTTTTTGGTTTCTTCAATATTAATTTTCATATATTAATTTTTAATGCAGTTTTTAATTGCAATTAAATTTAAATAAACGACAATATTTGTCTATTTGTTTCTATTAAGTATCGAGACATAAATATAATCCTGGTTTTCCATTCCAGGGTTAAGTGTATTGGTAAGAAACAATTTTTATTGATTACTTTTATTTTTAAAGGTACGGGAGAATAAATGCCCCATAATAAATTTAAAAAGTACGAAGAACTCTTAAAATTTAATTTAAAATTTAAATAAGAAAGAAGCATCGACATGATTAAAAAAAAGTTGACTGGTAATAATAAAATATTAAATACGATATATATATATATATATATATATATATATATATATATATATGTATGATATGATATGATATGATATGATATTATATAATATAATATTTAATTTTATCTTGGAACTTAGTTGATATAGTGAATGAAAATTTCATGACGGTCTCTTTTTTTTCTTTCTCTCTTCGTCAAAGAAGTAGAGAAATTATATTTATTGCAATAAAAAATCTCTCTCTTTTTCCTTTATTTTAATTTAGGTTTCATTTTGACCTCTTTGACTTTGATTTATTATTGAATTGCAGCGGATTTTAAATAAGAAATGATTTTTGGAAATCTTTTTGTAAAATAATTTTACCAAGTGATAGAATTAAGTCATTTTTTAATTATGTAATATTAATGCTCTTTAATTTCTTTTGCTTAGATATTTTTTTTCAAAACTTCCATAAAAATATTAAATGAAATTAAACTATATTAAATAACTGAGTCACTGAAAGATTTTCTTGTTTTTCTTCGTCCTGTTAAGCAAGTGCGGCTTAATTTGACTCAAAAGGAGGTTTAGTTTCGAACATTGTCTTCTGAGTCATGTTCAAAATTTCAAGGCTACGGAAACGAAAGTTGTTATTTCAAATTCACATGCGTGTATAGGTTGTTAACCAATAACGATAAAGAAGAAATAAGAATTTGTTAATAAAATCACAATATTAATTTCTATAAAAAGAAAATAATCAACTTCATATTTTTCAAATTAGTTTTGCTTTTTTAAAAAAAAGAAGAAAAAAAAGCGTTTTTTTTTTAAAGGAAACATTTGCGACTCCCGAAAAATCAAGACTAACGATAAAGGCTGCACATCTATATTTGTTATCGTTGCGATTACTAATCCTTCTTATCGCTTTCAAAATTATGTTACGTGATGTTGCCTTTCTTGTCAACTTGAACAAAAAGGCATTTTATAATTAGAAATTTATTTGCTCTTTCGAATTGTTTAGTTTAGAAGAGAAATTAACCCTTATCAGTCTTATGTCATTTCTGTCGCGAGATAAGTTAGTTCTGTTGAGCTGGTGACACGATTGAACAAGATAGAGCATTCTTTTTACATCGTATTCAAATAAAACACAAACTTATCAGCTAGTTGAAAACAAAATGTTTTCAGATAATAAGGAAGGGGGAAATAAACTCCAACCTCATCGGAATTTAAGAAAATTGTATAGAAATATCAAAGATGTTAAGCGACTTCTTGATATTTCCGGGTTTATGAAGATGTTATGATGGGCTTTAAATATGAAATGTTTTACAAAAGTTTTGAAATAAGGCAGTTTTTTAATGAAGGAAAAAAAAAAGTTTTCTGAAAATATATTTATCGCATTTTAAAGCTCATTTTACCCCAAATTTCCTAAAATTTTGATGCCCATGACTTCAAGTCCAATGTTGATCTTTTAATAGAATTCTGTTATTTAAAGGAAAAAAAAAATCTTAAGTAGAGTTGAGAGAGTGATGAAACTATGCAAAATATGATCCCACTGTAGACTGATCGGAAGACAGCGTTCTCAGTTGATCACAGAAGTCAAACATCACTAACTGCGGTCAGTGAACGGGTGGGTGACCACTTTGATCAGTCTGCAAAAGATTTGTGGGTGCTCGGTATCGATTCTTGTCAAACTTTTCTACCGTAAACTACTCGACTTCGTACTCAGATCATCACGTTATCAAACCTGGGAGCCATCCCTTCTGCAGATGATCAAAATTTCGATAGCGTATCTTCAGATGATCCTGAAAAGTTATGAGTGATTGAATAAGACAAATGTTCATGATGTTAGCCTAGACAAATGTTTGACAAACGTAATTGAAATATCGTTGCTTGATCAGAGTGTGATTTAAGTAAAAGACAAATTGCTGTTAGAATTTAAGGGCCTAATACCGTTGTGCGTAATTTTTTTTTTGAATGCAATCTGTCAAAGTATGAAAAAGCAGCTGATACTCGTCAAAGCAAACCTCACGTTGTCAACACATCATTAAAACACATTATTCGTGAACATTTTGGTTCGACAGCAATTGCATCCTCCGTGCAACTTCCTGTTGATACCTACAACGGTAAGAAATACTTTAAAGAATTGCAAACTTTTAAAAAGTTATAAATTAAAAGCAAAAACCCAATCTGCTAAAAGGACCCATCCAACTACAACTAAAGTTTGCTTTACGTAATGTTCTTAAGCCTAGTTTATGGCATGAACTTGTGTGCAGTGTTAAAATAAATTAATATAGACATGCCTGGCGGGTTATTATTGGCATGACTTGTAACTAGAAACTAAGTATCTATCAAAGCACTTTCGAGGGGTTATTTGGTTATGATATGAGCAGGTTTTAAAGTGATGGCCTAGACTTTTATTGTTTTTATTAAGGCTGAAGTGAATTCTTTAGATTACCAATATACAGGGTGTCCCGAAACGAAAGCATAAACTCTGCATAGCTAGATTCCTCGTTGGGAGTACATAAAAACTGCCCAAAAAAGCGTTCCTGTACGATCCATAGTTTACGAGAAAAATACGAAAAACAAAGTATGACGTCACTGCCGGTGCAAGAAGAAACACTTTATTGAACATATTAACAGCAGTATACTATGCACAATTTAAAGCAGATATTCAAAGTGTCCGCCGTGCATGTCGAGGCAGGCTTGAGCACGCCGTGTATATGTCCAATAAAGTGTTCTTTTCTTGCACCGGCAGTGACGTCATACTTTGTTTTTTGTATTTTTCTCGTAAACTATGGATCGTACAGGAACGCTTCTTTGGGCAGTTTTTATGTACTCCCAACGAGGAATCTAGCTGTGCAGAGTTTATGCGGTCGTTTCGGGACACCCTGTATGCTTGTCAACATATTTATCCCACTAAAAGAGGAACTGATGAACCGAACTTTGATAGTGTTGAAAGATAATACTTCAATTCATAAATCTCAGTCCACAACTGAATGTTTATCAAAGAACAATATAGACTGCAGTTTTCTAAAACCTTGGATTTAATCCCTTCATGACCGGTGGAAGGTAAAAAAAGTATTAACCTGCTCTCTGAGTTTATGCTTTCTAAAGAGTACGCAAGCGTGCTAATACATAAGTACCGTATTGAGATTACGTCCGTGTGATCTTGAGTCGCTAGAGTTAGAAAGGCTAGTTTCATTTTTGATACTGTGGACCGTGAAGGGATAATCGTGCGATTACGTACTGAAAGGGTCAAACACTGTTGAAAAATTTTGGGGGCTTTCGTTCGTTGAATGTACGAATAATAAGCAATAAAAATCGATTTCTAAACTGAAATTGCATACTAAAGAGTCGGTAGAAACTGCCCATTTCAGCTTGCAAAAACCATGTGAAATCTTTCACAAATCATTTGGAAGTTATTTGATTAAAAGGGCAATAAAGACATTACTAAACGTGTGAGGAAACTACATTTTAGAAGCATTTACATAAAATTTCATTGCCGATCTCTTTTTTTTTTCCAGGCATTTTTATAAGTTCATATAAACATAAATTAACAATATAAAATGAGCTCATTTTATATTTATGTCACTTACACGTTCTTTTTCATCATTAAAACAATGACAGTTTCGATTGATAAAATAAAATTTATTTTAAAAATTAGTAAGGTGTCTCAAATTTTTTGCTGCCACTGTACGTGTATTTTCGGAAAGTTAATTCAACGTTGAATGATATCGAGCAAATTTGCTTTGATCATTATGATGTGTTAAGTTGAACCACGTTTCCGTTCAAGCTGAGCCGTTATCGTGTGTTATCAAGTTTATGATGTTTTAATTTGAACAATGATATAGTTCATCTTGGCAATTTATTGAAAGTTGCTGTAGATTTGAACGATATTCGCTCTTCATAACTTCGAGCATTGTCGTCTCAGATATTTTTTTCTAACAAAAAAAAAAGAAACTTTTTTTTTTCTTCTACCGGGTTATATCTTATTATGCTTGGGAAGATTAAAGAGCGAATTTTCGCTTCGAATTTCGACAATTTTTATTGAATAGCTTTTTGCATTGGGCTTTTCTATCTTTTATATATTCATTTTTGTAACATTCTTTTTACCATTATGCCCCTTCAAAACATTTTGATTTCAATATGCTTCAAAACTGATTCGAAGTATCATTATTTGTCATTTACATTTTATTTTCAATTTTTACAAGGTATAAGCTATTTCCTAAACATAGATATTTTAAACATTTTATCGGCTTAGAAAGTTTTTTGTGTGTTCAATATTTGTCTATTCTGTAATTTTTTTTTGCGGGAGAGTTTATTGATGCGTTTTATATCTTCTGAAGTAGGCACTTAAAATGACTCTTTGACATTTAGCTGTTATTTATTTATATCGTTAAACTATAAACCTTTTTACATACCATCAGTAACTTTTAGCCTTAGTGTTTTTTTTTATTATTAATTTCTTTGTGTACATTGACTTATACATTTTGTGACAAGTTTGACCCTAAACTGTCATCTTTTGTGGCTTAAAGCTAATGTGTTGCCATGGGTTACTTAATACCAAACAAAGTTTCTTTTCTTGAGCGTATCGGATTTATTTTTTATTCTTTTGTATCATATAAGTTCCATTTTTTTTTCCAGTTAGATAATTTCTTTACTTGAAAACTAAGAAAATTTTTTGAATAATATAATTTAAAATTTTGGTTTATTTTGTTAAAGTTCTATTTTAATTGTATGGTGTCTTTTTTTCCTTGTATACCTTTTGTATCTCTTATATCTGACATTTTTTTCGCCTAATATTTGTTTCATTTATTATTTTTTAAAAATTTGTTTGGATGCTAACATATATATTATATTTGTGTCACTTCATAATTCTAGTACGCAGTGATTATCTGAAATTTATTTACCGAATTTCGCAAGTTATTCTTTCGAATAGATGAAATTGTTTGGAAGTTTGCTTGTTTGTATTTGCGTCACTTTATAGTTCTAGTATAGTGATTATCTGAAATTAATTTATCGAATAACGCAAATTATTCTTTTGAATAAATGAATTTGTGTCACTTTATAGTCTAGTTCAGTGTTTCCCAAACTTATGACTTTTGTGTACCCTTTTTAAATTTTCCGCAACGCTGTGTACCACTAATAGAAAATTAATGTGTTTTTTACTGGAAAAAAAAATTACGCAAAAGTTAAAAATCACAACTGGCTGTTAACACCACTAATTATTAACTGTTAACTCTGCAAAAAATAACTAATAGAAAAATACATAATCGCAAATAAGAACGCGTACCCCCGCTAAACTGTTCCCGTACCCTTGGGGTACTCTTACCACACTTTGGGAAACACTGGTCTAGTTACATAATGATTATCTGAAAATTAAATTAAGCTAATTACCTCCTAAATAACCAGATAATTACAAAATACCTGGATGAAACTTTTTAGTTTTTCTATTTATCTCTTGAACATGTGGTCAAAAGCCCAGTTTTCTAACTTTATGGAAAAAGGGAAAATTAGTGATGAGTGTGAGTGAGGGCTTTGATTTTTTTTGCATATAGATATAGACATGGGCATGGCACAAACAATAATTCGCTGAAAGAGTTATAGTGAAATTCGCAAAAATTGAAATTAACGTAATGAGTCCTTAACTTACGACCGCTCTTCTAATTAAACTATTGGGACTGTATATTTCAGATCGCGGATACCCTTCCCTCTATTTTGATGGTTAAAAATTCAAGTCTGCCGAAAAAGAGGTATGCTTATTTAGAGCAAGTACGTTTTATGTCTATTTTTAATTTAATTAACAATTAGCTCTTATTTATTGGCATATTTAACTTCACCTCCCTGAACCTTCAAGATTGTCACTTAGTTCGTGAAAATCCAATCATTAGAACATAAGTTATATGGTTGATATATTTTATTTTGCGCACTGTGTGCATATCATTTCTTTCTAGGTATTCATATTTCTGCCTAGACATCATTACGAATATTCTTAAAGTTGAAGAAAATTGTATAATAGGCATCATTACAAAAGAAAACAGATACTATGAAAGACTTTACAGCAATTGTTTTTCTTTGTTACTTCAATTTCCATATTCATTAGATTTATTCATTTTTTGGCAATAGCTTTTCCTCTTTCTTTTTCTTTTTCTAGAAGCGTTATACACGTTAAAGGAGGAAAATAAAATAATGATGAAACGTTAATACTTAAAAGTGAATAAAAGTAATCTTTGCAAGGAGAAACGTTTTCCCTAACTAAGCTACTTAAGTTGAAAATAAAATACTCATTATTAACTAAATTTTTTTATGCAGTGTTTTAGTCTTATTCGACCAAGTTGCGTAAACGCAATCTTTTCAAACTAATTGTTCTTCTCAAAACCACGGTCAATAATAAGCACTTGATCTTACGCCATTGTTTATTATAATAAGTGTTCATTAGGTATGGGTAGTGTTTTTAAAATTAAAAATAAGAATCTACGTTAAAAGAATTAATGGCAATGCAAAATTTATATTATTTATATGCACAGCTTAACAAAAAAGAACATTTTAGAATTTTTTTTTGTTAAAATAGTAGTTTGTGAGTTACTGCTTAAAATTGAAATTATTATTGATTGCTTACGAGATAATTCGTTAATGCTATGAGCCCACCATTAACAGGTTGTTATAAATTTGTTTATTAAGACTATAAATAGATTATTTACCCTTTTAAATACCTCTTCCTCTTTTGTATATGTTTAAAAGAAAATGTAAGTAAAATGTATATTTTAAATATATTTTTTAATGGAAAAAACATCTTCCTGGAAAAATGAAGTCGCTTTGAACTTACCAGTAAAGCAGAGAATTAGAGAATGTCTGCCTGAAACAGAAGTCGCTACATTTTTCATTTTTAGTCGAACTTAATAAATAACAATAATAAAAAAAAAGTTTAAAAAGGTGCTTTTCAGAAACAAATCTGCGCCACCGAGGCAGGTGACCTGCTAGAGATGGATGAGGTATATAGTTGTTGCTCTCTTCTCATGTGTAGGTGGTTTCTTTTTGTGGAGGGGAAATAGTTTGTTTTGGCGTGAACTGTCTCATAAGTATGACAGCGGACAATTTGTCACTCAGTTACAATATTCTCTTTCTCTTTTGGTGGGTTTTGTTGTAGTTCTATTGTCTTCAACTTTACGGGAATTACTTATTTATCGAATGTAAAACTGCTTCTAGAATAATTTTTTTAACACGATCTTATGAAATATTAATTTAAGAGGTCTTCATAGCATAACGATTTTTTTAAAAGTAATATTTGAGATTATTTTTTTTTAAAATTATGTCTGAGTTGTTTGATTTTTTAAAAAAAAAATTTTGCTCTCTTCAGATGCAAAATATTTTATGTCCGTGTTCATTATTAGAATGCCAAAAATGTGTGTCTTTGTGACGGAAGAGTGGGATTAATGGATTAATAACTGAGAGTGGAAGAAAAAAAAACAAAG
Source organism: Parasteatoda tepidariorum (assembly GCF_982258835.1). Taxonomy (NCBI): domain Eukaryota; kingdom Metazoa; phylum Arthropoda; class Arachnida; order Araneae; family Theridiidae; genus Parasteatoda; species Parasteatoda tepidariorum. The sequence continues at coordinate 43,841,976 of NC_141765.1, forward strand.
AAAAAAAAAAAGCTTTAAAAAAAAAAAAAAAGCGTTGACAATCTCAGAAACCCCATCTTATTTGCAGCATCTTACCTTTAGCACTCCGTTGTCACCTCTGCGGTGACATCAAAAGTTGTCGCCACTTCGAAATTTAAGATTTTTTTATTGTCTTTATACTCGTCAAATTATAATCATAATTCATCAAAAAAGTATTGATGGTAAACATTAACCGAGATTCATTAAATGGAACCCTCGTGCAGCTCAATGTGAAGCATAGTACATAAAACCTTGGTCAATTTATCGAAATTTATTCTGGCTGTTTAGTTTTGCCAACTTCAGAATTACATTTAATACGTTCTCCCATTCCTAAAAGGGAAAAGCTTAACTTTATATAAATGAAAACTAATGCTATCAAAAAATGCTGTGGTGTTATCTATAGTGTTAAGCATAAATCAGAGTTCCATCACTTTTCCACCAGGTGCAAAAATGAAAAGGCTATTAAAACTCTTTCGATGTTCCATAATTCGGAATTAGTAAAAATTAAGTCTTTTTGTTCGTTTTATTTAAAAAAATTACGTTCGTTTGTGCTTATTCCGACGAGTTCTTGTAATCTGGCATCAGTTATTTTTAGTTTAAGAGTTGACACGCATACCATCTTTTACCGTGGAAAAATGTTTTTTATCTATTTCAATTTTGAATTTAAGTACAAGTAAGTACGACTTGCTTAAGATCCGCTATCGTGGATTTTGTTTTAGTGTTTTTGTGTATCTAGTTCTTTTTTGTGTATCTAGTTCTATGAGTTTTTTTAATTTATTTCTGGAATTATAAAATAAAGAAAATTCTTTTTATTACTCTTCCTTTGTCTCTTCTGTCTTACTTATTTTTGTATTATACTTTGCTTTTGTCCGAATTTGACTTTTAATTATATTCTAAAAAATAATTTTATTAAAAAATAATTAAAACTATATTTTTCTTTTTTACAGGTAAGAATTTCCATATATTTCATCAAATTTTGATATATGTTACGTTCATCCTTTAATTAAAGTGAACTTTCAGTAAGTATTTATTTCTCCATGATTTTTTAATACTCTATTGATAAGAGTAAAAGGTAAGTAATAATTATTCATTAATCTATGAATGACACTTGATTTGCAATGACTTTGTATAGTTGAAAAAAGGTAAGACTTCAACTCATAAAATGTTTTTTGAAGATTCTTTTACAAATTTATGTTTTAAATATACTTAACATTTTATGCCGTACTGATATTTACTTTTGAATCTGCCACGATTTAATCGACAATTTGCTGCTTTTAGAATTTAAATATGTGTTTTGATTTACGAAGTCACAATTTATGTTGGCATTTTATTCAACTATAATATCTTCAACTGGAACTTCAAATTTCTTTTTCATTTCCTTGTATTAGAGTATTTCTGCATTCGCATCTTTTTGTTCAATCAATTCTGGCTTTTCCAGAAAGAAATTAAAATGACTTTTATTTTCAACATTGCCTTTAGCAAGTATTGTTTAAAAACGTGATATGAAAGTTTTATGTTGGGCATCAAAGAGCAAACTACTTAAAATCTGGTCTCTGTATAGTGAATATTTATTTTAACAAATAATTTGATATGTATATTTTTCAAAAAAGTACTGATTTAATTTTGAAAACAAGATATTGCACTTTGCATTCGATGCTTTCATTTCGAAAGGACAAATTATTTGTATTATTTCTTTAGGAACGTATGAAGTAAATTTCTATGCATTAAAATAATATTTTTCATTTTGAAATGTAACATTTGTTTTCAGTAAATTACAGTCTATATTTTTTTACTAACATTTTATTTATTTAGTGTGTTTTTCAGATGAAAAATAATAATAAATATTCAATAAGTTAATAATATAAAAATTCAGTAGTTTTAAATTTTGATTTATTTCTAGAGGCATGTTTTTTTTCTCCATATGTCTAATATGGATGGTAAAGTTAAAAACTCAGTTTCTGTATATATTAAGTATTGATAATGAAGTACTAAAAAAAGTGTTTAAATTCTTCTTTATTTCTGGTGTGGGTGAATACTATGTTTTTTGAAACCAATCGCTCGTATTATTATAGGTGTCATATATATATATATATATATATATATATATATATATATATATATATATATATATATATATATATATATATATATATATATATATATATATACACGAAGAGCCATTACATTATGACCACCCTCCATCTATAACAATGGGCTCCCCCAGGTTTTCATGGTTTCTCGCCAAGGAACAATGTTTTCATGGGGCACATTAGGACCCATAATCCTCATAGAACAGTCCCTGACGTCTGTAAGCTACTTGAATATAGTTGCAGACCAGGTTCACCCATTCATGGCAACAGTTTTTCCTGCGGGGATGGTGTTTACCAACAGGATAATGCACCGTGTCATAAGGGTCGAATCGTCGAGGAACATTCCAGTGACTTTCAAGTCATGTCTTGGCTTCCAAATTCACCTGACCTTAATCCAATAGAGCATTTGTGGTCCTACTTGGAAAACCAAATTCGTGCTGCCACGCTACCCCCTCGCAATATGAGGGAATTGCAGGACCAGTTGGTGAGCGCCTGGTACCAGATACCTCAGACTATCTATCAGTACATTGTGGAATCAATGCCACGGCGGGTGCTAGCTGTTTTGAGGGCTGACGGTGGTCCTACATGTTATTAGCAGGGTGGTCATAATACAATGGCTCTTCGGGATATATATATATATATATATATATATATATATATATATATATATATATATATATATATTAAGTTAAAAATATAGAAAAAAATATCAAAGTTTAATGAAAGGAGAAGTAGAAAAGTTAATAAAATAAAATATTTTAAAAATATTAAATTTTTGCTATATTACGTAAAGATACTTCAAAGAATATTTGTAGATAATGAAAGGTTAAAAAAGAAAGGCAATCAATAAATTAATTGTAGACACAAAAATTTTAAGCTGTTCTTCAATGTGTGTGTGTACTTGATATGAAAATTTGGCAACCTTTTTTTCCTGGAATAAGTCCATTTTTGATGCTTTGCCAAAAAAATTCTTCTAGAATATTTCCTAATAGCTATTGAAATTTGTGTTAATTGATTTCGGACTTGCTGACTCTCCTATTTATGGGTTATGTTTTCTAATTACAATTGACATTGTTAGTATTTATTTTCTGATATGTGGCCTGGACATGTATTTTCTTTAAAATGTTAGTATAATTTGTATTTGCGAAATAAGAATATCGTCACCATATGTTATTCTCAAAATTCTGTCATTTTTTATATTAAAATAAATTAATGAATTTTATGAATGTAATAAATTACGAAATTTTTAGTTTAACGTGTTGAGTTGTGCGTTTTTGTATTCTGCCTTGCAATAGAAAATTCAACATAGGAAAAAAAAATCAAAATTGAGATTTTTATATTTGGCAATGTATTGATAATTTTTTTCATAAATAAATTATATTTTTTTCAGTTTTCTAAAATTGTATTTATTGAACTATATCATAGCGTAAGCAATAGAAACAAAATCGTTGTCAAGCCACTTTTCTTCGAAATCTATCGTGTAGCACATACATTGTCTTATCAATTGCATGGCAGTATTTTTAGTGTAATTATTTAAATAATGCATTATTAGTTGATTTCAGTTTCTGAAAAGAAACTTTGAATAAATTGCAGCTACCGAGAATGTGCTGTTTTTTTTCAAAATGGGTTACATTTTAAAAAACATAATAAAAAATAACCAATAAAAGTCAAAGATAAACTTTACTTTTAATCATTGTAAAGGAAATCAATTACAAAAATGAACAATACAGCCTTTACTTATAACCTATAAAATATAAGAATGTTATTAATTAATTTCTAAAGGTGATTGTATGCGTTATTTTTAACGAAACCCTCAAGTTGCCAGTTATACAAAAGGCAAGATATATTAAAAATTTATATGGTTTCTCTTATTAAATGAGAGGCTGCTTTCCCAAGAGATTTTGATAGTATGAATTGATCAATTTTTTATCGCTATTTCTTTTCTAGATGCAGACTCTGCACAAAGTTTTCTATGATATCTAAGCATCAATTTAAGTATTTCTGCCTTAGCTTTTTACAAAAGTGCGTCACTCGACTGAAATGGGCTTTAGTCAAAATTATCAGTATCCGACTCTAGCAAGTTTTGGTCGACCCCCTTCCCTTTCGCATTGTTTCCATGGGAACGGCAGAAAGTCCTTTTCCCGGGATCCTATTGTTGAGAAGCACGTCTTTCCAATCTTGGCACTCCGCAAAACTTAATCGGAAATGAGAATTCTGAGATGGATATTTTCTTCGTCGTGTATGGGTTATATTTGAAAGGGGTGAACTCAAATGCAAATATGTAGAGGTTACAATGAGTTTGAAAGGGTTTTCCGGTAAGTTATATTCTAGTAGAGAATCCTAAAGGTGGGGGAAAACCAGTTGATTATCGCATAAGCTCTTTTTTTTTTCTTTCTTTCTCCCCTGAATAATTGGAAGCAAAATGAGATTTAATGCTAAGTAAATTGATGAAGGCTTTTACTGTAAGCTCAAGACTGTTGTTAAAAGTCTGTTGTGTTTTATTTTTTTTTTATGTGCATATATATTATTGTTGAAAAAAAGAAAAATGACAGCTAATTTTATTTGAGATTATTTTACAAATAGTTAAATTATTGTTTAAAATGTTTCTCTTTTTGATACTTGTATATATTTATTCCAGATCATTACTTTTATTTATGGCAGTGTAAAATTCCCATTGTAAAGTTTTATTTAATATGAATATAATGTAACCTACGCGAAATAAAAATAAAAATATTCCCTTAAATTAATTTTGTTCAAATGATAAAATTTTCATTAACTACGAGACAATTTTAATGGTTCAAATTGTTGACCTCAAATATGCTAATTAAGTTACAGAATCAGTCCAGAAAGCGCAATTTCTCTGAATAAACGTACCTATTTTTCGACGCATTTGGATTTTTGACCATCAAAATATGTGTGTGTGTGGGGGGGGGGATGTCCGGTCGCAATGTCCGGATTGTATAGTTTGAAGAGTGGTCAAAAGTTTGGATCCCTTACTGTTAATTTCACTTTTTGCGTATTTCGCTATATCTTGGTCGTATAGTTCTTAAAAAATAGAATTTTAAAAATTTGGCTTTTTTTTTATTTTATTGATACTTATATTATAAATTGGAAACTTCTCAACCGGTTTCGCTCAAATTTTGTATTTTGTCATTTAAATCTACTTAGTTTAAAAGAGTAAAATTTTATATATTCTGCTATTCATTATTTTTTCGACCCTTTTTAAGCAAAATTATAAATTATTTAAAATTACTCTTGGTTAAACTAATTTTATAAATGTGTGCAAAGATTTTCGACTCGCTTTAAAACTTCACGGCAAAAGGTTAAATATGCAAAAGGTGATATTGCCATCTTGGATTTTGGGTTAAATTTTTAATTTGCGTTTTCTTGATAGTTTATACAAATTTTTGATGATCTAGTTTTAATATACAGCACAATACCTTTTAAAAAAGGTAACAAAAAATAAAGGGATCGCTTTATTAGATAGGAAGAAATAGCGCTTAATCTTTTAAACTTAATGAATTTTTCCTTAAAACTTTAAAGCAATGAAATGATTTTTGATTTTGAATAAATAATTTACAAGTACGTGTTTCTCAGTTTTTAGATTTCTTAAAATCTAATTTTATTACAGTATAAACTTATGAAGATCGGGCCTTGTATTTTAAATGTATCGGAAGATACTGTCAAATAGAGTAACTATCCAATGTAAGTTTATTTTTAAAAATGAAAAAAATAAATAAATGAAAGCATATTTAGAATTTCCCCATCTCTAACCCTTCGACAGCTGAGTTGGGTTAGGAGAGGAAAGGGCCTCTTAAAGGGTGCAAATTTTCGACTGCTCTCCTGTCGAAACTGTCGAGCAAATATTCTCCAGATTACGATTACCCCCAACCATACTTTGATAGTCAAAAAATCCAAATCAGTCGAAAAAAATTTTTTGTCTAGAGAAATTATGTTTTTATATCAGCTTCTATAATTTAATTAATAGTTAGTTCTAATTAATTAGCATATTTGTGGTAAATCTTTTGAACCATTAAACCTGGCTTTTATTTTGTGAAAATGCGATCATTCGAACAAAAGCTATTTAGAGTGTTATTTTTTTTTGCGTAGTCTTTTAAATATATTCTTAATTTTTTACTAGAAAAATTGCAATTTCTGAAACTGAAAAGGCATTTTTGCTTATCATTAATAATGTGTCAAAAAATGACTTTGAAATATGTACTTAGCAGTTTAGAAATTAAAAAGTATTGTCATAACTTTTTCAACTGAGACATTTCAATTTAGAGTAATCTGCTTAAATTATTTCTGAAGGGTAAAAGAAATTAAATATAGGAAAAAGGAGAAATTTTGAAATGCTTTATATACTTCAGTAATAAGGAATCTGATTCAAAATTTTTGGTTGACTTTTCAGGTAGTTGTAGAAATAATAAACCTTAAATTCAGCAGTTAGTTGTAAAAGAGCATGTTTTAATTTTAATATTGAAATAAGGAAAGTTAATTGTAAATTTTAAGATTTTCATTGTACGAATATTTTTTTGTGTGAAAAATTATGGTGTTTTTAGCGTCACAGGCAATAACAACGATGAATAAATGAGAGTTCTTTTCAATTTAAGGGAATTTATGAATCGCAATCTTTATTGATATTATTATACACGTTTTAGATTAAATTTAAAATAGTTATTTAAATGAATACTTACATTTGTTGACAACGCATTATAAATTCTTTATTAATTTGTAATTATCTGATGTTAATTGTTAAAATTTTTTTGTACAATTTGTACCTAATTACCTTTTTGACAAGTTCTAAAACAAAAGATTTACGATTTTATACTTAATTTGAGAGCACTAAAGAAACACTAAAAAGATATTGCCTATTTTTTATTTCTAACCTAATTATAATATATCTATCTAAGTATCTTAGTTAATAATGTATATCTACGATTCATATTTAAATTATCTCTTTAATAATAATAATAAAAAATAATAGTTCTCCATATTTAACTTATGCAGTGATGGTTTATTTGAAATGCGGATTTTCTCAGTCAGTGTTTGTAAAATAGAACGGGAAAAGAGTAAAAAAAAAATTAATTTTCAAAATTTTTTGCCTCCTTTTTTTCCAGCTATTTTGTTTTCTTATATAACTTATTTGCTTATTGTTTCACATTTGTTGACCCTTTCATAAAAACTGCTTTTGTCACGTTTTACTTTCTAACTTTTAGTACTTTTTACATTTATATTTTATTGATGGACGATGGAGCGTGTTTGAGATTAGTACACTTATTTTAGAAATAAAATATGTTGAATCGTTTTATTAAAAGATAAACCAGTATAAAATATATTGAATATTGCATAACTTCATTGAAATTTGTTTTCGATATTGTTTTCCCCACCATTGACTTTTATGAAACCTATTCAAAAAATGACGTTCTTCCTTTTCTAATATTTGCAGAAAATTTGTGTTATTTATTGAAAATATTCGACTATAATCGTTACTTTGAATGCATACGATTTATCTAATAAAATGTAACTTTACTACCTTGTCAATAGTCTCATTTTCGAGTTATTTTGAAATCGTTTTCAACTTTTCAATTCCGATGGCCCTACATATTTGCTTTTCTGCGACGCAAACGTTTTCTTTTCCTTGGAGGAAAATGGTGCGTTGGGGAAAAACTTACGTGCGTAATGTCTACCAGTTGCCTACTTTATGGGATTGAATGTGTTGATCATTCATGAAGAAAAGAATAAAAGCATTTTCTAACCTCTATGGTGTCTATAGTGTGTTTGGGATTTGAACTTGGCTATCCTTTTCTTTAAAGATTAATACGTATCGCGACAACTTTTAAAATTTGATAAAATTAATTCTTTGTCAAAATTAAGTTTTTTTTTAATAATTATATCTAATGCTAATTTTGGCTTCCAAGTTCATCAATGTAAAGTTTAGAATGAAAAAAAATTTTTTTTTTAAATTTTTAAATTTTATTGTTTTTTTATTGTTCTTCCGGAATTTATATGAAAACCTTAATCGAACCTGTAATCTACATAACGACTTAACATGTAGATTAAATGTAGTGCGAATTTTTAATGCAAGCAAAGGTTTTAATGTAGATCCGGGAGAACTAATTGTTACATTCTGCACATACTGTTTTTACCGTTATTTTACAATTTTGAACTACAGAACTGAAAACTGAGTACTTTTTACCGACTTGAAATTTTGAATTTCGAGAGAAAAAAGTTTTTTGTTATACGACTCTGATTTAAAATATTAGAATAATCCATTTCTCTCATCTGATTCAAACGATATTTTTTTAGGAATTTATTTTCAATCAAATTGTGACACCTTAAAATTTGCTCATTTTTTTAGGAAAAGATAATGATTAAAAAAAAAAAATATTAAATTTCGTGTAATTTGCCCAAATTATTAGAATATAATATGATAATACTTGTTTTTAATAGTTATACGAGTTGTTCGTAAGAATTTTGGATTTATTGCAGACAATTATTTTAAAAAGATTTTTTTGTGCATTTTATGTATGGAATTTGTTTTAAAATGAGATGTTTTCGTATACCAGAATCAATAAAACTACGAGTTAATGACTTGAATCAACATAGTAAAAATCAGCAATATATAACCAACTATTTTAATTCTTCTCAATTCAGCGTTAGCAGAATCTTACAACAGTATTGGAAGAGTGGAAAGTTTATAAGTAATCGTTGCAATGGTGGCCGAAAACAGAAAACTTCGGCCAGCGATGACATAAAATTGGAGGTTATTGTTAAAAAAAAAAAAAATCGGTCTCGGTTTGTACGATGGATGCATCGAAAATGGAAAGAAGGAATTTATATTTCTAAATCGAAAACGTTAAGACAAGACGTCTTAACGTTATCGATTTAGAAATATTTTTTAATAATAAATTTTTAATCATAAATTTAAGTTTCAATCTCATAATCCAAAAAACAAATCCAGTTATGGCTGTAAAACAAAAGCTTGCAAGAATGAGATGGTGCAAATCAAGATTGTTATGGGACTTGGGGGATTGGAAAAAAAATATTTAGTGACAAAAGTATGTTCTGTGTATTTTATGGCAATCAAGGCGTTCTAGTTTGGAGGGGGAAATAAGAAAACATTTAATAAATTTTCCTGAAACGTTTTGTAAAATTCCTAGCTAATGTGATTGTATGGCGTTTCATGAACGCAAATAGAACTGGAAAGGTATGCATCTTCAAAAGCAAAGTTAATTAAGATATTTATCATGATATTTTCGAGCAATACATGATTCCATCATCAAAAGACTTGTTTGAGAATGATTTTATTTTCCAACAAGATTTAGCTTCATCGCATATATTAAAATCAGCAATAATTTGACTGGAGCAACGCAAAAGTACAGTGTTACCGTAGCCAGCTAATTCACCAGATCTTAACCCAATTGAAAATTTATAGGGGAAAGTAAAGAAAAAACTACAAGAAGCTGTTCCTACAAACAAGGTTAAGCTAGTGGAGAGCGTTAAGTCTTTTTAGGCAAATGTGGACACAAAAAAGACAAACAACCTTGTTTATGGTCAAAGCTAAAAATAATGCTAGAAAATATTAAGTTACTTTATCCCTCCAGTTTTGTTTGAATTTTACTATGTACAACGAAATATTCTTATATTTCAGACCGCGCATAAAATTTTATTCTAATATTTTGATTTTTTTAAATAAGATGTATAATTAATTTGTTTTACTTTTATTTTTTTAATATTTAAACATGTGAAATATGTGGATTTGACTCGTTAAATTTGTAATTTAAGGAAATAAAATACAAATAAAGTAGGAAAGTTTTTAATGTGGAATTTTTTAATTATTCTAATATTTTAAATCAGAGCTGTGCACCTCATTGAAGACATTGATTAATTAATAAAATACTATTTCTCGAACTGAACTCAAAATTTGATTAGTTAGATACAGATAGATGCTGCATATCTAGATACTTTTCTATATCTACATACCACAAAATTTGAGATAAAACTGTTTATTGCAGATTATCGGTAACTCTTCACTAATTGCAGGTTATCGGTAACTCCTCACGTTATATGTAAATCGCATGTATATGAATTTCGATTTGTGATTTATTGTTTTAAAAAATCGCTTTGTGTTGCTAAAATGTAACAGTTGATTTACAGGTTTTATAACGACCCACATAATTTGTAACAGGTCTCAGTTTTAGTTAATTTTATAGTTTTAATGTTTACATACGTTGCAAATTCACCTAAAAAAATATTCTGACGCGCCCTTATATCTGTGTTAACGGGATATTCACAGTTCTATAACTATTAATTTTTTTCATATTTTTTATTAGTAGAATTATTATCAAGCATGAACTTTAATTAACGAGCGGTAAATGGAATTCTGTTTAATATTGAACTTATTTTAATTATTCATATCTTCACTATTAAAATAAAATAACATTTCTTACATGCTATAATTTCTTGTGATATTCTTATATATTACTTTCGTGTTTAATAACATATCACTTTCGTGTTTAATAAATATGTAATGAAAATCATCTTTTAAATCGTAAATGAAAATAATTTAAATTTATACATTATCCTGACAGTTAAAGGGATTCTTTATAATAGCGTCTGGGTGTAATCATGTTAAGTTGCTGCAAAGAGATCTTTGTAGTTAGAAAGCCTTTTACGTTCATTTTATTAAAGTAAATTGTTAAATTGCTTGCGGTGTATAGAATATTTAATGTACATTTGCAGGTAGGAAAGTTTTTGCTTAAAGGCATGGGCATTTACTTTTTAACCGAATAAATTATTCAAAAATTAATAAGTCTAGTATTTTACAATGTTTTCCTAAAATTTCATGAGAAAGGCTTACTGGAAATTTCACCTGGTTTAATGAAAAATTCTTTTGATTTTTAAGTGATTTAAAGAATTCCATATAATTGAGAAAGTAGTTAAGAATTTAAATGAGTTACGCTAAAAAATATCAAATTATCCTCAAATAAAACTTTATTTTTATCAAGTATTAAAAGTATTTATTTTCATGATATTAGTCCGCGGACAAAATTTATTGATCGTATTTTATTCAACTTAATTTTTATTAATATGCATCAGCAAAATATTTTGGAAAATCAATTTATGTTTTAATTTACACATTATTTACATAATCATTTTTTTAATAATATAAAATAGAGCTTTCTGACAACATGTTTGTTCTTTTTCTTATTTTTCGGAATAATGTATATAATCAAATTCTGTGGTTCAAAATATGTTAACATAACTTAAAGCTATAATCCTCTGTGTTGAAGTAAATACCGGATTGTGCAGAAATGTAAATTTGTACTTCCCTTTAAAGATTCGCCGGATATTTCGCATTAGCTTTCAGCTCTAGATTAATTAATTTTGTCGCTATAGCCCTCTAGCAATATTCACTGAAAAGTAATTGAAAATGTTTAGGACTACAAAACTTTTAAAACTTTCCTTTTCGTTCCTTTTTAAGAGGGAGAATATTTTTCTTGTATTTATACATATGAAATACATTATTTTTATTGAGTATATGTTTAAAAAATATGTTTTAGAAGTCAGTGAAATAGTTTAAAATATATAAATTTGAAATTTAATAAGGAATTAAGCAAATTTCCATCTTTAGGTGACGTTTTCTGTGCAAATAAAAAAAAATATATCATACATTTTAATGTGAGGAAAATAAACTTTTTTTGTTGTTGAAAATATAGAACTTTTATGAACTAGTTTTTAAGTTTGTAAGAAATATTCTACCACTGCCTTGTTTTTGTTGTTAACGTTATAGAAATATTAAAAATTAATCATTAGTTTTAATAATCTCCATCAAAGTGATAAACTCAATAGAAAAACTGACACTTTTTTTTATTATTGACATTAAATTTTTTTATTTTTTTATTAATTGACTTTAAAGAAGTCACAATTTAAATGCCTTACATTTGATGCGAAGATGAACAAGTTCGAAACAAGAAAACATCAGTTCGCTTTGCTTTTTCCGCGATTTACTATAATGGACAATCATAATAATTGTGAAACAGTTTTCTAGTCATATAAATACGAACTGTTAAAAAAAAGAATTGCAAACACGTGATTCACGATGTATGGACAAATAGGAGAATTCTGTTATAAATTTTGTTATTTATTTTACTTTAAATATTTTATACTAATTTTTGCCCGCATAAAATGCTACCTGGTATCCTCGAGAGCTGTAAGTTGAAGATATTGGAAGGTATTCTCAAAACACTGCCCTTTATGTGGACATTTAGAATGTCTGCCTTCTACATTCAGAATAGTAACATTTAGAATCTGTATACATTTAGAATAGCAACATAGGGGGAGTTGAGAATGATTAATTCATTAAATAAAATAAAGCATGTTATTGAACTGTAACATCTTATTAAAGGTAGAATAAAAACCAGCGGTGTCCATTTATATTGTGAATGAAATCTAATTTCAGTTTCATTTTATAGAATAATGAGGGGCTGAGCGATGATCATTGTCTACTTATTTAAATTTTCAGGACTAGTTGAAATTAATTTAAACCTTCATCTATTCCCTTACTTCATTAAATTGCATTAATTTTTAAAATTTTTGATGGGAATTTCACTTTTAAATATTAGTTTAAAACAAATATTTTTAACAATGCGTCAAGACAAGAACTTCCATCTCTTGCAAAATATTTAATACAATTTTCCTTAATTCTACTTTTATTAATATTTGCTGGTACAATAATTTTTTTTCTTTCTTTTTTTTACTAACATTCGATTTTTTAATCATAATCACATTTGTAATTACAACTGACATAAAATAATTTCCTTCTAAAAATATATTTTGTTTCAAAATGTCCCTTTTATAATTCCCATTTAAATCGATTTCTCCAACACTTGATTTATGTTTTTATTAATGAAATGTATCAATAAAATAATAACGTAATGACTGTTCTCATTTCAAAAATAGTAATTGTCCTAGAGAGATCTCAGAGAAGTGCATTATCAAAGGAAATATTGGGTACAAGTTAATATCTGGCAATTGAGAAAGGTTGTACATAGAATTTAGAAATGGGTTTGGGAAATTAAGGAATAATCGGATACCCATTTAAAGGCGAATTTAAGCGACAGCTTCAATCTAATAACGAATTGCTAACTAAGTATCCTTAGCTTTAATGTATGGTAATGGAATTGGTTTAATATTTGTAATCGGGTGAATTTATCAAAAGTTTTAATGGCTAAATTTTGTAGATTAATTTTATTATACCTTGAATTGTTCCTTTTTTTTTTCTTTCATTCTAAACCATTGGTATTTTTTTTTAATGATATTGTTCTAAAAACCCATCATAAGGTTACAGAAATTATCTTATCGAAATACATTCATTGGTCGTAAATTTTTTTTTAAATATTTTTTTTAAAAATTTAATAAATGGCAGCACACGTATCACTTATTCGGATTTATGATAAAACCTTTTTATTTACAAGTCTGTTTCAAACTTAGATTTTAACTTTATCTCGAAAAAAGAAGCGTAAAATTAATTTAATTATTAACGTGTTAATTTCTATTCAGCAAATTTTTTAAGCAAATGTAATTTTAAGAGCGTTTTACCATTTTGAAATATGATTAAATGATTTTTTTGATGATTTTCCCTATTAAATGATATAATTCTATGTTTTTATAGTTTTTTCTTTTTAAAGTTTTCGTTACGTTCGAAAATTTTAAAATTCTTCGAATTTTTTTAAAAAAAATAAAACAAAAATTTTAAAACAGGAGGGGTTTTTTGAGTATTTTTTCAGTACCGCAATTTTTAGTATAAATAATCAAAATAATTATAAAAAATTTAACTCGAACATAGATAGATTAACAAAACTTATGTTCTAATGTTCTATACTCTAACCTAAATATATTGGGCAATGTTTTTCAATGGCTTATGATAATATTTATTTTCAAGAAGCTATATAATACTTTTATGATTGTAACTTATAATCATTTTAGTTGTATTTGATGTTAGAATGATTTTAGTTTGGAAGTTGAAATTTTGTTTAACTGAAGTTTAACTAGAAACTAGACTAACTTAGAAAGTTTAACTAAGCAGAATTTATAGAATTATTAAATAAATGCTACAGTTTCAACCAATCGAATAACAACAACTTAACAATAACAACCGAATTTACAATTGTAACTAGGAATTGTTAAATTTTCGCAAAATCTTAAAAACTTTCTTAAGACTTTTACATATTTATTTAATTATATTTAGTGGTGTTGAATATCATTACATTAAACTTTTTTAACCAGGGATAAATATTTTATTGACGCCCGGTGGCTGAGCGGTAGCGCTTCGCGCTGTCGTGCCACAGGTCCTTGGTTCGATCCTTGGGCCGGGCAAGGCCGACTCAGCCTTTCATCCCTTCAGTGGGTCGATAAAATGAGTACCAAGCATGCTTGGGAACTAACACTGGGGGTTCCGCGTTCGGCTGACCACCTGACCGGAACATATGCTCCTGCACCCCAGAGCCCAAGGTCAAGAAAACTGAGATGGGCACAGTCGGCCTTGGCCCTCTTAATGGGCTGTCGCGCCACTGAGTTAGTTAGTTAGTAAATATTTTATTACCATTTCTAATATGAAAAGAAAATCTCCCGACAAAATCGGGAGATTCAGCATCTTTGTAAGTATGACAATTTAAGACATTTATGTAGAAAAAAATTAGCTTTTGTTTGACAAGAATTAGCTTTTGTTTGACAAGAATTAATATTTTATATGAATGTTTTTTACTTAAAGATGTCACGGGATTTAAATCAGTCAGATTTTCGTATTGAAAGTAGAAACCGAGCGAATGACTATCATGCATCTTGCACTTAAGAGAATTAATTGAAGATATTTAAATATTAATTATAACATAATATTTTTATAAGGAGAATTATTTAAGCTTTTTTATCCTTTTCATTTTTTTTTCTATAAATTCTTTTTAATCAGCTTTGTTGACGTTAACTTTAAATTGTTATACATAAAATATTTATCTATGTATTCCAGTCTTAACATGTTATGAAAGAATGATAAATTAAGACTTTTGAAGAGTGGATCTATGCTATAATATGGTATATGGTGCATGAATTGATGTGATGAATATGATGTATGAATTACGCTGTGGCGTACATACTTCGGTGCGTCCCTCTGCAAGATTTATAAATGCGTCCTGAACAAAACATTTTAAAAATTATAATAGGAAACAAAAACACTAAATGAAGAGACTTTCCGGTATTTATAATCATTCATTTTATTTTAATTTAAATTATTTTGATTTTAATTAATGAATTATTAATTGCGTTGAATAGGCGGAATTTAGAAAAGGTACTAATTGAAACATTGTTTTACTAACTTAAAATGAAATTTATCTTAATAATGCGAGAAAATAACTCACCATTTTACAATAATTATATACAAAGTTTAGTTAAGGGTTATTGTTATTTCTAAAGTGAATTAAAAACTATCTTATAAATAAAACAAAATTTTTAATCTAATTTATATGGGGTTATTTTTTCTGGAGCGTGAGCCTTCAAACCTCGTGCACCTCGTCATTGGTATCTACGCCACTGGAGTTAAACTTTAATGTGTACAAAACTCGTATAATTCTTGAAAGTATTTTCTCCTTGCAAAAAAGCTTTGATTTTTCTCAAGGATAATCTATAAATTAAAGTTTTACGTTTCAAATTATTAATGGATGTATATATTTTTTTAATTTTTACATTATAAAAAAGATTTCCGAAAGAAAATGGCAAAAGTTTCTATATAAAATAGACGTTTAGATAATATTGTATTTTCACAACATATCTAAAATGTATTAAGTAGTCTGAAACAGAGCAAATCGGGAAGATTAGAGCTCATGTTCACGTTTAGCAAACTGCTGTATGTGAATTTCTAAAATGTCGTATTTCCTAGCCTTATGAGAATTACGTGACTCGGTTCCTCTTTTTAACACTGTATAGTTGCGATAAATAAAATCTAAAGTAACGCTCAAAAGATTAAAATGAAATATTGAAATGAATTTATTCCTTATTTGCTGAATCTTTCCAACTTAATTCGGTTTCGTGTTCTCATTTTATCATTAAAAGCTTCCACAATATCTTAGTGTTGTAAATGGTGGAGCTGTTCTTTCCATATTAACTTAATTTTTGAAAACTAATTTTTCGTTGGGAAATATTTATTGAGCGAATCTACTAGGCTTTCGTTAAGAACAGAAGTGCCTCTGTTTTATATTGCTGAATCGATAAAAGCTAAGCTCTAAAATACGATTTTTTTTTTGATGGAACTTTTTCTTTTCTCAACAAGATAGATTAAAAAAAAGCTGTTCACAGCTTCTTACATTTAAGGCTGTTTCATAAAGCTCTGCCGCCTCATGAAATAACGCAACAAAGAGAATATTTTGCTATTTATATAACTGTTGTGAGTTTTTAAGTTATTCGTAACTGTTAGTTCAAATTTGCCTTTCTTTAACCAGTGTCATCAATGCTAATCGTGAACAAAGCGCGAAACTTAAATAATGGAGAAAAGCCATAGTTTTGTGAAAATGAAAAGTGTTTGTGATCTTATTCAATATTTAAGAAGTTACTGAAATTTGTAAAAATTGAGAATTATTTATTGGTTTTGATCATTTTTATTCAGGTCTCTAAATTGGCGATTTTTTGAAAAGTTTAAAATCTTAAAATGTTTATTTGTCCGTTCTGAAACTCAAACAATTTTTCATGGCAAGATGATAAAAGATTTAAATATGTAAATATATTAATATTTTATCATCTATATATTAAAAATATATAGTTGATAAAAGGTTAAAAGTATGTATAATATGTAAGGGTAATGCCCTTAATTTGTGGATTTTTTATTTTCCTCTTTCGAAAAACTCTGTTAATTTCGAATGTCTTTCCCCAAGAGAAATAAAAAAGCCACAGTTACTTTGTCTTAAATTTGAAGCAAAGCTTAAATTTAAAACAATATAATCTATATTGCCTGAAAGATGCCTGATTTTTATAATTGTTAAATAGCTTAAATATTTTTAATATTATTGAACTTTTTGAAATATTCGCCAATATCCCAAATTTTTTTTGCTTGCATAAAAATCATTAAAATCAATAAATAATTTTTATGTTTCGCCATTTTTCGGAGTCCAATTGACGTAGCATTAGTGTAATTTTTAAAATATTAAGCTTAAAATATTATATTCTCTATTTACTATATATATATAACTCAATAAGGATACGAAAAAGAAAACAGAGATTAACAGAGAGTTAAGAAAATAAGTTCTATTAACTGCTCATGAGCTGTAAACACGTGGAATCCATAAACTAAGATAAAAATTCAAAGAAAACAAGGAAAAATACACACAAAAAAAATTTATTTTTTTAAAAACGATCACTCGAGCAGCGACGAGATTATATTTTTTCGTTATTTTGTTTCCTGGCTTTTTTATTTTTTTATTAATACTTCGAATAATTTTTCTTTTTCTCTTTTAAAATATATTTTTCCTTGTGTTTTTGTATTTCTTTAAGTAGAGGAGATATCTCCTCCGCCTTGTTAACCCGTTTGCCTGTGTACGAAGTCGGTAGAATAGTTTAACAAGGACTGATGCCGTGCACTCTCGGTCCATTCGCAGGTTGGTCAAAGTGGCCAATCCCCCCTTTCACTGGCCTGTGATGATTGACTTTGGTAATCGTGTCTTACTATCAGTCCAGTTATGATATTTCAGAAGAATGATACAATTTTCTCTGCGTCAGATTTCTGCAGTAAAGTTTAATTAATTCTTTAACTTTTGAAATTGCTTATAAAACCATGTTTCGCGCTTTATTCAAATTTATTTATGAATTAGGTATCGCGAGTTGAAATAAATTTCTTTTACCTAGTTTCTATGACATCCATGATGCCATCGGCTAAAGTGTCTTTTTTGGAATTCCGCTTAAAATGATTCTTAACTCGTCTCTGAAATTTTTAGCTTAAAAGCTTTTCCATTTTATAATTGCTTTGGTACAAATTTAATTAAAAATCCTCCTCTGATTTATTTTGAATTCATCTTAAAACGTTATATCGAAATAACAATGAGTTAATTATTTTATTCGACGTTAGAAATTAAGTTTTTTCCCTCCCTAGTCATTTCCATTACTTAAAACGTTTCTTTCTGTTTTGAAAGTATTTGAATGAAAATGTAACGCTTTCTTCTAAAGCGAAAAGAATTACACTGCTGAAGGTGCTAGGGGGCTCGACGTGTTAACGTTCGAGAACATTAAAGGCTCGAAATTCTACTGCTGATGTGGTGGGTGGGGGATTTTCATTCGGGAATTCGAAGGAGTATCGTGCTGAACATGAATAATGAAAATGCTCTTTACTAGGGGAGGGAGGGAGAAGAATTTTAACCCAACTATAACCATGGAGAGGAAGGAATTCTAGTAAATTATGTAAAAAGAAGAAAGATAGGTTTCTTGTTTTTTAAAGAAGAGTTTTAAACGTGGGAGTTGCAGATAGACCGTTGCTATGCCGACCAACTCGAAGTAATTTTAAGCATTGCTTTTTATTAGTGTTGAAAAGAAATAGTTGAACTCATTCAGAATTGAGTGGATAAATGCTTCCAACATCATCTACACGCCATTTCTAAAAGAATGTGTACTATTGTTAAAATAAAAAATATACTGTCTTCGATCACGCAATTTGATTTAGTGAGCTCTTCTTTTTATTATTCTTACTCTGATAGTTGGTGACAGAATTCATAATACTTTTGTAAAGTTTGTAAATATATACATTTTAAATGAAAAGCTTTACATACTATTATGAAAAAAAATTCTTTTTTCGAATTCAAATGATCTTAAGTTTTTTTTTCTTCAGATTTATTTTTATTTCATTTTCTATTAAAAAAAAAAAAAAATTTAATTCTTTCTCTTTATATATATATATATATATATATATATATATATATATATATATATATATATATATATATATATATATATATATATATATATATATATATATATATATATATATATATATATATATATATATATATATATATATATATACCGAAGAGCCATTATATTATGACCACCCTCCATCTATAACAATGGGCTCGCCCAGGTTTTCATGGTTTCTCGCCCAGGAACAATGTTTTCATGGGGCACATTAGGACCCATAATCCTCATAGAACAATCCCTGACGTCTGTAAGCTACTTGAACATAGTTGCAGACCAGGTTCACCCATTCATGGCAACAGTTTTTCCAGCGGGGGATGGTGTTTACCAACATTATAATGCACCATGTCATAAGGGTCGAATCGTCATGGATTGGTTCGAGGAACATTCCAGTGACTTTCAAGTCATGTCTTGGCTCCCAAATTCACCTGACCTTAATCCAATAGAGCATTTGTGGTCCTACTTGGAAAACCAAAGTCGTGCTGCCATGCTACCCCCTCGCAATGTGAGGGAATTGCAAGACCAGTCGGTGAGCGCTTTGTACCAGATACCTCAGACTACCTATCATCACCTTGTGGAATCAATGCCACTGGGGGTGCTAGCAATTTTAAGGGCTAAAGGTGGTCCTACATGTTATTAGCAGATTGGTCATAATGTAATGGCTCTTCGGTGTATATATATATATATATATATATATATATATATATATATATATATATATATATATATATATATATATATATATATATATATATATATAATATATATCATACTTGCCAACTTTCATTCTTTCCGAGAATGGATTTTCAGAGTGGTTGTAAAACAATAAACGAAAAACAATCTGACTCAAAAATATATTTATATTTTGATTCCGTTGAAATTCGTTTGCTCAAGGATTATTATGCTTTCATATATTTATTGTAATTATTTATATGTAGTGGTGGTCAAACTCATTTATAATTATCATTATAATTCAAAAAGTTTATTGGAATAAACTGAGTATGGCTACCACTTTAAATATGAAAATAAAATCTTCCGGAAAATCCGGAAGAGTTGGCAGGTATGATATATATATATATATATATATATATATATATATATATATATATATATATATATATATATATATATATATATATATATATATATATATATATATATATATATATATATATACATAATATTGAAATTTTTACATACTTGATATTTTTGTTTGATAAGCTATTTTTTACAAAGAAACTTTATTATAAAATAAATTTTATTTCATCAGTTTTCTAAAATTCTATTTTTGCCTTCATACTGTTAGCAATAAAAGGAAAGAAGTTGTCTAGCCACTTTTGTTGTTTTTTCAATTGCATGGCTGTTTAAATAACTGATTTTCTTGCTAACCATTAATCCTTTTTTAAATCTCTTCAGGGGGCTTATTTCCTTCAGATATAAATAAGTTCTATGACCTAGATTCGCCCTAGTAAACTTTCCTTATTTAGTTTTGTAACATTGCATTGTGTCCATAGCATTTGTATTTTATGCAGTGTGTCAATAAGCTCTACATTTCATCAATTGATTTCTTTTCAAGTTCTTTATACGTAAATATTGCTTAATGGGTAAAAATCCCCACAAACCGTAACTCCTTTTATTGTATTTTTTTTCATGTAATACAAAAAGAAAAAGTTGTCTTCCTAGTCCCACCTCACTACCGCATATAAATTTGACCTCTTTTAATAGTTCCAAGTCGTCTTTATATAATAGACTTAGTTTCTCTTTTTATATTTTATAGTTTTAAATGTTGATTTACTTAAGATAAGTGGAATCTGAACAATTGTTCATATATATCTTCCATACTAATCACAATTAATGCCTTATCAGAGTGCGTAGCGTTTTTTAAAAGTGCTTAAAGGTGCTTATTTTCTATTTTCGTTTTTTAAAAGCCCTTGAAGGTGCTTTTTTCATTGGGTGTTCTTAAAAAGTGCTTAATTTTCCCTTTTCCAAATTAAGATTTTTCCTTTACCATGTTGATTTTTGCTACGAATTATGCAGAAGGACACTGTTCACATTGTTCTATTCAACGTTTTCACAATTAATTCAACCCCAATCTATTTCGGCGCATCGTCAATCCGTAGCGTATGAAAACACCATTCGATTTATATGATTCAAAAATTTTTACAATTGTCAAAAAAAGTTCCAAATTATTATTATTTTTTTTTGTTGACATGACGGTTAAAACCAGATAAAACCGTCAATTGTCAAAAGCTTTCCAACCCTGCCTAATTATGATATTTTTTAAAGTGCTTAAAAACATTATTTGAGTGCTTGAAAAGTGCTTAAAAGGTGCTTATTTTTTGTTGAATAATTTGGCTATGCACCCTGCTTGTAATAAAATTAGATATTGCCTAACTTTTTTTTATCTCTATCTAGAAATATCTTTATTTTCCTTTTAAATATTTAAGCTTTCAACTAAGGTAGCCAAGTTAAGCTTAAGAAAAAATATGGCCTAGTATGGGATTGCTTCCACCTGTTGTCTTTTCTGAATACCTGATTCCATTTTAACTTTCCCTATGGATACATATGGGGGAGGAAGAAAGCTATTGAGTAGGAAGGGAGGATGTGGGCTGAAAAGCGATCTATGTCCTGAGTATCTACGTCAGGGGGCTGTATTGGGATTATGCAAATGAGAGTATATATTTGTATTTTCTCTTTCTGTCGTTTCAGTCATCTTGTTTGGTGGATTTTATGTTATTGATTATGCTTTTCATTTGATTAACCTTCATATTTCGGAAAGTTTCTTAAGTTTTAGAAATTGTTTCTGATGAGAAGATTTTGGAATATATGAAACACTTCACTTTCAATCATGTTTTCCAGTATTGTTTTACTGGAAAGAAAGATTTTAAATTAGATTCAATGTTTGTTTGTATTTCTATGAATATTTTGTTGTATAGTTATTTTGAATAAAAAATTCTAGATAGTTTTTTTTTTTCTTCGTGATTTGCTAAGCTTCCTATATTTAAGTTTTTTTAAGGTATCCAACTCAGTTCGACAGAAATTTTTTTAAATAGCTTTAATTGAAATTCAATTATAGTTTTATTAAGCTAGGATCCTCAAAATTATAAATGTAAAGTAAATTTTAAAAGTATAAAATGCTTTTTCAAAATTTGAACTCAAAATCTAGAAATTTTTCATGTAACGCTAATAGCTCTACAACTAATTGTAATGCATAGATATCAAAATATTTTTTTCTAGATTAATGATATGGTTACCTGTGTTTTGAACTAAAATCTTTAAAAAATTTCAAATATAAAATAAAACAGAACTAATTCTCTTGTTCAAAATCGATTTTTTTTTAACAAAGAATTCTAACCATTCTTCTTTAAAGCAGGATAAATATAACGAATTTACACTTTGACCTTAGCTTTCTGTTTAAAACATAGCTAACATTATACAAAATCTACTTAAAGTTGCAGAGAATTATAGTTCGAAATTTTTTTGTAATCTCTGTTAATGTAAAGAGGTTTTCCGAAAATCAGCATTTTTCTGAAAATGCATTTAAAGTATGCAATTGAATGTCTGTCAGCATGCGGAAAAATGAATAAAATAAATACAATTTCAATTTCATTTATAAAGATTCGCTTTCCATTGAAGTGAATCTGATTCGAATCCCAGCGATGTCTGGTCGATACAAATTTTCCGCATCCCGCTTGCATTGACCACAGTGTTGACATAAAATATCCTCAGTGATAGACGAATTATGGGTTAGGGCAGGGCTCGAAAAACCAACCGTCCGCCCGTCCTCGGCGGTCAAAAATTCCCCGTGGACAAAGAATTTCTCGAATCCGACGTCCACGCGAACGGCCATTTTCCCATTAATGTTCGTGATACATTTTCAATTTTTGTTATCTAACGAGAGTCTAGCGCCTCACTTCTAAAATGACCCACAATACAGCAAAATCTGCGCATGGTGGAATTGGTGTTTTCTCTGTCTGGGAGTACTGCAGCGGTTGAAAGTGGCTTTTCAGCAATGAACTTACAAAAAAACACATTACGTACTGGTCTTAAACAAGAAGCGTTAAACGCAATTATGAACATCTACCTAAATGGAAAACCCCTTTCAGATTTCTGTGCAGAAACCTGTAAATCATTGGCTTGATTGGGGAACTGGCAAACGTCATATTTGATTCATTTAAAAAACGCAGTACCCTCGGATAAATTGACATTCTAAATAACTTGACCTTTGTCATTTAAATTATTTCATAAAAGAAATAAATTATTTCATAAAAGAAATACTAGGTTCCTATTATTAACCTAGTATTTCTTTTATTACTGTATAATGTAATCCTAGTAACTACTAATTCATTGTGCAATTTATATAAATGTTTGTAATAAATAAGAGAGAATTTTATTTTTATTTATTTCGAAGCTACGGGTTAGTTTCAAAGGAGGACGGGTGCATTGTTGGACAAGCCGTCCTCGGGGACGGGTAAAATTTTTGAGTTTTTTCAAGCCCTGGGTTAGAGTCCCCTTGCCGTCAGACTAACCGTGGGAGGTTTTCGTGGTTTTCTCTCTCCATGTAACGCGAATGCTGGTTAGTTCCATCAAAGAGTCCTCCACGAAGGCAAATTTCTCTCAATACTTGATTCAAAAGCTCCCTTGTCTTTTGGATTGGGTTCAAAGTTACATGGCTACAGAGTTGAACATTATTAGTCGTAAACCCAAAAAATTGGGTCGGCTGTTTAACGGTTATATATATAAATACAGACAATAAATAAAATGGAATTTTCGTTGAAGTTGCTGATTTTCACCAAGTCGGATAATTTAGTTTTAAATTTTTTTCTTTTGAAATAAATAATTACGTTGATGTTTAATATTAAATTAGAAATTTTAGTTCGACTAAAATTGTTTTAAAATAAAAATTTTAAATTTCTTTATACACCATTTGTATCGAAACAATATTATTTATTTATTTTTATAATTTAAAATCTGGTCATATACTGGAGTTTCAAGGTTCATTTACATAATCTTTCGTGGGCCGATCTTTGGAATTCTTAACTCTGTTCCTTCATATATGTAGTTCTCTGGTGGTAGTATTGATGAATATTTGAACTTGCAATACAATATAAAACTTTTAATTGTCCCTTTCTGCACGTTATTAGTTTTACCCCATTTTGCCAATAGCCTGCAAATTGGGTGAAATTAATAAACTTAATTCTTACAGTAAATTATAATGTAATATTTATGTGTGCTTTGAAATTAGAGAACGCAATTTGTCGTGTTTATTAAATTGAATTCATTTTACATCATATCTGATGAGAGAATTCAATTGGAGAAAAATTAAGTATTGAAAGATATAGAAATCTTGTTGCTATGGTGATAGCGGAAATTAAACATAATAAGAGCTCCTTCTAGCTGTTCGCTCTTTTGGAATTACTTTATTCGACTTCTGATTAATTTTCCATGTCTGAATAGGGAAAATGCGTAATTGAAATTTTTATATCTTTTTTAAAAGTTAAAATAGCTCTGTGTTTTGTTATGTTAATAATATGAAGTATTTTATTACATTAAATATTTTATACCGTGCTTATCAAATTTCAGTGCAATTTACTTTTTATTCTACATTTATTTTTTAAACTGTTTTGAGATGGATATGTTTCTATTCTTTAATTGAATTTCAATTGTACGAATACTTGTATTTTGGTAAAATAATCCCCTGCTCGATAAATATTTAAAAATATCTTTCGAATTAAATTTATTATTGCGTACTTAAATATTAGTGGATTTTTTTATATTTTTAGTTTGGAATTGTGGTTTCATTTCAATTTTTGTGCAAAGAAATTGATACCGAGCTAGCTTGATGTTATGGTTTAGGTACTAACTCAGTATGGAAAAAAGTGGTTGTGCAGTTTAAAAAAAAAAAAAAAAAGAAAAAGAAAATGGAGCACCCTAACTTTAAATCGAATGATCGGATTTTCACGCAATGCTATACTATTTTCATGGTTAGAAAGTTAAGCCTTAAATATCTTAATTAACTCTAGATTGCCTAAGGAAGTCATTTTGACTGCTTTTAATTTCAATTAGAAAAACAATCATGTATATATAATGACACAATTTCTTAGAATTTTGTACGTCGTATAATTTTTTTTGTTAATATTTACTAATAACTTGTTATATAACTGTAAATAATGTTAAAAAATATAAAAAATTAATTTTAAACAAATTTTTTTACACATTATTTATTCTTTTACAATCCAGTCATTTTGACTGCTTTTGGGCAATATAGGTTTATACTAATTTTCAGTTTTTTCTAATGTTAATTAGTGTATATGATTTATTAATTTATTTATTAAATCAGCCACAAAAATCGACTCTTGATCAATAAAAATACCTCTTTTTCGAAATACTAGAATTTTTCACTTAAAAAATAAATATGCAAATCTGACATTTGAACGGTATCGGATGAATAATTCTCGAAATATAAAAATGTTCAAATGCAATATTTTACAGATTTCTAATAAATCTTTGATTTTGTATTATATTTATTTTTGGATAAACAAATTTTATAAGTATGTGTAATTAAAAAAAAAATATGCCTAAATAGTTCCAGAGAAAAGGCAAAATGCCGAAGGAGTGATTATCAAGGGTGTAATTAAACTTTCGACCTCTCCTTACTGAGCTAAGGAGACTACTTTTTTCCTGATTGCGGCTTCCTCCCATGTTATTAAGGTTAAGAAAAAAAAATCTCATCTCCTTCGAAAAAAAAAAGTATGTTTATTCAAAGTAAGTACTTTTTTTTTTTTTTTTTTTTTAACTTTTAAAAACCTAATTTTGTAACTCGTCTACACTAATTAGTTACACATTTAAGGTGTGTCATTTCAACCATTAATATTGTATCTGAGTATAATCATAAAATGTTCCATAAAAGATGCTTCACGTAACCGATTTATATTAACTCTGCATACTGTCTACTTTGACAATACATATTTTTAGTAAATATTTACAGTGAAATTACTAAGTAAAAATTGAATACTTATGTATTATTAGTTGAAAACTTTTAACCTATCTAAGCAAGTTTTATGTTTTGCAATAGGCCAAATCATCTTTTTACGTTTAGAATTTCAAGTATTCCTTTTCTTTTTGAAAATATTAACCTGTTTTTAAACCGAAAATCTGAACACTGAATATTTTAGAGGGTACTGAGTCCTAAAAATTTGTCTTGACTTCTAGAAATTTTGAATTTTCGTAGACCCTTGTATATAATTAAATTATAATCAGTGATTCCAATTACACACTATAACGCGTTAAATACGTCAAAAATTGAAAAGGTAAAAAAATAAGTTATGATGTGTCCTCTGGGATGCATAATTCTCCAGTTCGTTGAAAAAAAAAAGCTCTTTTGTAGATTTATTATATTATAATCTAACTTGAAATACATATGAAAAAAATTCTTTTCCTTTGTTATTATTAACTGAAGGAGAAAATTAGAATAATCCCGAGTATTAAATTACGGCGTTGTTTTTCCTTGATGCAGGTGTTAAATCAGTCATATTTGAAATATAAAGGTTTCTAATTCTAACACTTCTTGATTTTAAATTCTTAGTTTTGACGATTAGTAAATTAAATAATATTATGAATGTGAATATTAATTGATGGGTAAAGAGGTTGAGAATGAGAATTTATGTTTTAAATAGGGACATGCGTACAGTAAAAAGGGACTCAGAAATATGGAAGTCCTGGATGCTTAGGACCCGTAATTGCCAGTTTAGCGGAGTCAGTGAGTAATAGTTATAGTTGGCACAACATTTACTACATTTTGAAAGCTCGTGCATTTGAAAAAAATCTGTGTAAACTACGAAATGCAATGAAACATGTTTACAAAATTAACAAGCACTATTAGCGACAGTCAATTGGAAAAAAAATACAAAAATCAGAAAACCTAAAATCTAAATAGAAATTTAATTTGAAACAAATTATAATAGATTTGTGTATCTTCGCTTAAAAACAGAATTGACACGAAATAAACAGTTTATGTAGGCCCTTGGGGTTTCTTCTAACTTATTCATGTTAAATGTACAAAATGTTTCGTAATCATCACCCTTAATGTACAGTGTGAAGAAAGAACGGTTTACTCGGAGTAATGTTTTAACTAATGATCGGATCATCACGTTCAATAGACTAGTTCCATCAAAAGTCCTCCACAAAGGCAAATTTCTCTTCATACTTGATCCAGGAGTTCCCTTGTCTTCTGGATTGGGTTCAAAATTACAAGGCTACGGAGTCGTAAATTCTAAATTGGGTCAGCTGTTCAACGATGGTTACAAAATAAAATATGCTAATTAATTAGTGCAGACGATAGTTTAAGTTACGAAATTCGATACAAAAACGCACTTTCTCTGTATGAACATATCTTTTTTTACGACGGATTTGTGATCTTCAAAATATAAGAGGTAGTCGCAATCCGGGAAATATGGTCCCAATTTTTACGACGCGTTATCACATCCTATACAAAATAAATGAGTACTGTTAGCGACTATCAATGCTGAAAATATAGAATCTGATTAGAATTTTAGTTTGAAATAAATAATAATAGATGTTTGTATTTACGTTTTAAGTTATGTTTAAGATTCTGAGATAAAATAAAAAACATAGTACGCAATGAATTATATACCTGTCCCTGTTTTTTCATCTCAATATAAAATAACGTGACGCACCAATTACAACAGACGTAGATCGCCCTATCGTCTTTGCTGTCAATGCTGCTACACAAGAGTTGTGGGTCTATTTGTCACATTTATCACATCCTATACAGCATGCTGCCGATTTCGAAAAAAAAAGTTGTTGAAATGAAAAGTTATGTATTCCATGTCATATTGTGATAAAGATTCATTGATTTCAGAGTTAGATATTTCATTTTATCCGAAGATAGAATTTTTCCCCTCCTTTAGATTGAATGAAATTTATATGTTTCGTATATAGGGATTGGTGCTGAAAAATATTATAGAAATAAAACATAACATCTCGTTTATGTACATTTTTTTAATAAGTGCGTATGGATATTTTTATTTCATTGTGCCTTTAGTTAATTATTTAGTTAACCTTGATACTCTTTTTTGGCCAATTAAGACAAGATCCTCAAGTTTTAGATATTTCACATAAAATAGAAATTACTTTTTATCTCCTTCAAACATTTTTATTTTTATTTCAATCTCAATTAGAACAGAAGTTATGATATTTTAAAAACCATTTAACTCTAGGCTGACATACAAATATATCCCATATGTTTTGCCTTATCTCAAAACGTTTTTTTTTTCCTTCATTATTTTCTCCATTTTTAAATGTGATATCTTAAAATCTGTTATCCCCATTTACTTAAAATTTTACATAAATATTCTCTATGTTATAGAAATAGAAAGTACATTAACTGATCTAACAATTTTATTAAATTTTTGTAGCCAAATTAAAAAAAATTAATTAGTTAGATTTTTGATTGTTTTTCGCAAATGATCTGCGATGTTAAATGTAAATTAGTAAAAATTTAATATGAGCACGTATTTTTTAAAATTTTTTAATTTTTTGATATAAATTTTGTAATATTGCATAGTATTTCCCTTAGTTCAATATTTTCAAACACTATAGAATAAACTTATTTGAAAAATGATTTGTAACAAAGTCATGTATTTTAAGTAATTTTTAGAGATTTATTTATTTTTTTAAGTAGTTCTTAGTTTTGAACTCTCCCTACCTTCACAGTTTAAAAAAAAAATACATAGATTTGTTAAGTTTTAATCCATTAGTGCCATGTTTCCATAATACATTTATAAATAAAAATTAAAAGAAATTAAGAATTTCAAAGTTTAATCTCCGCAGGTATACACTTACCATGATATATCCTAACTTTAAAAGGTACTTATGATTTATTCAATATGCTGGGTGGTTATTAAGTAGGAATCCTATCCCATCTCGATTTATGTAGGTCCACCCAGTATCAAGTGAGTTCGGATAGTTTTTCTTAAAAAAATTGATGTTATTTTGGTGTAAGATTTAGTAAATAACTAGGATAAGAAAGTTGCATTTTTTCTCTCAATTAAAATAACTCTAATCTATCTTAATAATACCTTTTTCACAGTATAAAAAGATTTCAACTGTCTTGTTAAAAATATGTAAATATCTACGAAAATAAACACACAAGTCTTATCTTATGAAACCCTATAGAATTTCTAATATTTTTTATCTGCACATATAATTAAATGTTATGACTTCCGTATTCTCCTCTTTGAATTCTCTTTTTAGGGAAAATTTTTTGATTTTTTTTTCCCCTGGAAGAAACACTACCTTCTAAGACTTACCGAAACTTCTTGAATGCATCATTGAATCATCTTGATTTTTAAATACTCGAACCATGCTGAATGTCCAATTATTACCCGCCACTTGCATTATAATTTTGAAACTTAATTATATTCTGATGTTTTTTTTCCACCTACGCCTAATTATCGAACTTAATCACGATCTGGAATGCATGAAGATGCACACAAAGCGATGATTAGAAGTTTGGATAGCAAATAGATTTGCTTTGTTGAACGACCTGATGCATTCGTGAGGCAACTCAATTTGCGACAGGAAGATGCTTGTTCGTGTGATTCACAGGAACAAAATTGTAAGCAAAGAGTGCTGGAGAATAAATAGAAGGAAGCAAGTTCCCCTTCACCGCCTGTTATTGTATCGAATGCACTGATTTAGTCGTAATGTGAATTTCACGCCGGTTCCTTTTGAAATAATTTCAAGCTACAATTTTTAGTCGTTCATAAAGATTTTCACGTGTGTTTTAGTTTGGCATTTCTAATATAATGAAAAGTTTTATCTCTTAACCCTTTGACGCAGATGGGACAGTGGCGACCCTTTTATCTATTTTTTCTTTTTGACGCTCTAATTACAAGCAAAAATATATTTTGTAATTTTTTTATTATAAAAAAAAAAAACCAGTCTAATAGTTACTTTAAAAAATCAGATTATCGGAATTATATTTGTACTGAAATATAAAATCCAAAAAAAAAGTAGTTTGAACTTTTTTTGAATATGAATATATTCAAAAATGTATAAATAATTGATTTTGTAAATTAAAGAAATTTCAATGATGAAAAAATACGGTTTCTTTTATATCTAAATAACTGCAAATAAGTGCAATTTTGAAAATTTTTTTGTAAATGAGCCGTGTTTGGAAGATTTTGCCTTTAACGCAGAAAAAAAACACCGGTGTTTCATGCTGTATTTCTTTATCATAAGTCAGTAAAATGCTAAATATAATATTTTTCACTTATTTTGGCCTAAATTAGTACTAAATAATGTAAAAAGTATAAAAAAGTGTTTAATAAAAATCCTGTGTCAAAGGGTTATAATGAACCCGACAAAAATTTTTTAGAAAGTAATCGTGTAAAAACTTTTACACGGTTGCATACTTCTCCTCTTTTTGCAAAGATTTTATTAAATAGTAGAGTATTAAAAACCGAAAAGATGCCAACTTGCTTCGCTGGGTGGGAAATTTTCTTCTATTGTTAGCAATTTATAAAAATGTTTTCGCTAAATTTGATTTAGTGTTAGTTTTTTTACCACGGTAACCACGGTAAAGTTTTTTTACCACGGTATTCAAACATATATAAAAAAAGCCGTTTCGTGATGAGGTTAAAATATTATCCAGATATAAGCAAAATTATATAAAATTTTATTTTTCCTTCACTGTGCAAGATCTTTGGCGTAAAAACAGAGTAGTTGGCATCCCTGCTTTTATATATTATTTTTACTCGCTTCGATGTCGAATCATTTGAATTAAAGCGCAGTTAATCGTTCTTGAAACATAAATTCCTTAAGAAATAATTAAATTTGAATCTGTCAGGACCTTGTATGGCATGTGAACGAAATTAAATGTTAAGCTTTTTTTTTTCCCCGTGAGCTCATTTGTCAATAAAGCTTAGTCATTGATTTGTGCACAATATGAATAATAAATATAAAATATTTAATTGCCAGTTATTTGCAGAAATTACCTTTTGGAATAATAAGATTGTAAGGAGTAGTGAGATATTGCAGAATTGAAGTTCTGGTTTAAAAAGGTTTAAAAGATCGGCGGAATTAAGTATCATGCTTCATTTATAATAATCTCAATCTGCACAAATACATCAGAGTACTCTGTTTGCTTGCTGTTTTATGTTGGCAAAAAATATGTGTAGTTAAGTGTGCTGTTGTTCATCACATATTTTCTCCCTTTACCTTTTTTATTTTTCCCATCATTCAATTAAGAAGTTTCTTTCCTTTTTTTTAATCATAACAATCTTGAAGTTTATTTCTCTATGCAAACTATAAGCTAATTCTTACATCTTGACATCCTTCGGTCTTGTGCTTTAAATCCTTTCAGAAATTTCCAGGTTATAAACAAGCAGAAAAGTTCGTTGAATAATTTACAGAAAATTCTTTCTAGTGAGTAATTAACTTAGCCTATAAATAGAAGTATGATTTGTGTTTAGATATGTTTTTGTGAATAGATTACAACAGAGATGCAACGGCGTGAGTTCCAATTGTTGATGAAAATAGAACGGAATGTGATTCAACTCAAAGATTTTTTTTTCTTTTCAATTCTGCTTGGAAACTTTTTGAAAGTTGCAGCACCCCAGCCAGTATGATTTTCTGTGTTTATTTGATGAAATAAAATTAACTTAAAAAAAAAAAAAGAAATGGTTTGGAATCATTTCTGGTTGATTATGTTTGAATTTGGTGATCTCCACATTAAGCGAAGTTTTTCTAAACTTGTTTGAATGCACACCAAATCTGCTGATATACATATTCTTACTTCACGTTATATTTTGGTAGATTCTAAAGTTTTTAACTTCTTTTTTTTGCTTCTATTCATACGTAATTGTAATTCCTAATTGGAATTTCTCAACTTTTTTAAAGAAAAAGGAGTAGAAGAACCCTCAAATTATTTTTGGAGAAATTAAACCAGTTGTGTTATTTTAGTACTCTTAGAACACAAAGTACATCGCAATAACTCCTGAATAAGGATGGTTATTTCAGGGTTGGCTTTTTGCCGGCAGAAACTGGTTTTTGCCATGCCAGTGGCAGAAACTAGTTATAACCGGTAAAAACTGGCAGAAACTAAAAAAATGTCTATATTAGTTCTAGTAGTTGCTTAATGACACTTTGTTTAAGTAAACTGAAAAATGTAACTGTAACAAACTTTTCAATTCATTGTTTGTAAATATATATTATTTTATTTATATTAAATATAAAGAGAGCAATATATCAAATATTTATATAAAATAATGTAATAATAAATATAAATACTAGATTTTAGTTTATTATATTAAACTCTGAAATTCAGTGATAATTTTGTAAATAAATTGTACTTTGTTTAACATTTAATTGTTTTTTCTATGAATTATCCATTGTATATCAATCTCAGTACTTACTTTTATGTAATTTTCTGAATTTCTGCCATGCCAGTTTTAACAGGTTTCTACCAGTGGTTTTAACCACCTCGGCAGAAACTTGCCAACTTTGGTTAATTTATGCTGCTTATACATGTATCACAGCAGCTCTAGAAATTTTATTTCTGCTGATAGAAATTAAGAATATCGTTAGAAATAGAAACACATTAGAAAAAAATCTGAAAAGTGGAGCAATGTATGAATACAGTGTATAAACACAGAAGTTTTCAAAATAAAAATGTTGATAAATATGTAAACAGAAATGAGAAATTAATAAAACCCCCGTGAAAAAAAAAATGAATTTATTACATTGACTACTGTTAGAGTGAGTCAAATTGAGCCCTTTTGTTTCAGTTCAAGTAATTTTACCATCATTGCAAAATAAGAAGCAAATAAAAATGTGAAACTCTCTAAATAAATAACAATTAATTTCAATAAAACAATTAGAGTTGTTTTAATTAGTTAAAATTGTGATGATAAAGATAATTTTCTATATTAAGATTTTTTAACATGTGCTGAATCAGGCACATTTTTGACGTAATTTTTGGTATTTTTTTGGCCATGATCCCAGTCTTTGCGTTTTGTTATCTTCCTTTTGTTTCTAAGATAGAACTTGTGGTGCCTGGCGACGAACATCATTATGCTACGCACCTTCTGAATGTCGATCAACTAGTTATTAATAAACGAAATAAGTATGTCTGACTTTATCTGATGTCATCTTTTTTAAGCTTCTTCAGGCAACTTTTGTGCTTTTGGGAATGCCATTGTATGTTTACAGTTAAAATATTTAAGCTACGCGGCAAACTTACGTCATAAAATTCTTTATGTCCAAGTTTTTTGCTGAATTGCCGAAAAAAATTGACTTAATTTTGGTTCGTCCTCTGCATGCTGACGAAGATTCGAGGTTTCTTGAAAATCGAAATAAAAATTAAGATAAAACGTATGAAATAATGTATTTTATTTAATGTACGAAAATACTACCGCACTTAATTTTTAATATACATTTACATTATTTTTAAACTTTTTAGTGAAGCTACTTTACTGCAGTTTCTTATTAAGCTCTTCTACAACGCAGCTTCTTTTTTAACTAGTCTTTCAGATTCTTTTTATTCTTAAGTGTTGATCTAAATTATTCTTAGTTTTAATTTTGAAAACCGTGACTGAATAATCGTAAGAAATTCCACATTTGCTCTAAGTTTTCCATTAAAATAGTTTCCTTTTTTTTCAATGTTTTCTTGCAAGATTTTTCGAGTCATCGAAATTTTTTTATTCTTCCATTTCAGATACCCTTCTTTTTTTAAAATATCAGTTTTTTCCCCTCTTAAACATTTCTAATAAACTAAGCGAAGAGATTAAAGCTGCCGTTCATTAATTTTATGCCAATCAAATTGTTGGACTGGTTGCAAACAAGCCACATTCTTATATTTTTTTAAAGAGCTATTTGATGTAAAATATCACGATTTCCGTTTAAGCCGTAAGATATTTCTGTGTGTTGTGTTTTTTTTTTAATGGAAATTCTAGAAATTTGGTAATAATGTATCTGGATAGATGGAACAATCTATGTTTTCTTTGGAAAAGCGAGGCTTATAATAATTGTCTCAAGCCCTTAAATTATGTCTGTATTTCAGCATAGACTTTAACCTATGATAATGAGGTATATTAGAATATCTGATTCTCATTTGGAAAACAAGTTGGTTTAAAATTAATATTCTAAAATTATTTATGTTTAGAAAAGGGCTTTTCATAGGATATTTATTGAAAATAATATATTGAAGGTGTGGCCAACCTTATGGGTAAGATTGCCTCTTTCAAAAGAAAAAAGAAAGTAAACCTGCGTGCCGCTTCCAATTTTTCCAACGTGCTTAAAAATATGAACAAGTAAAAAAATGTTATATATAGAATAATTATGGGATTTTTAAGCAAAAACCTTTCCCCCCCCCTTTCTATTTAAGTTTTGAGTTGTGGAGATTAAAAAGAAAAGTAGGTACAAACTTTAGTTTTAATGTTAATAATCATTCTTAAATTTTTAGTCAATTATATATGAAAAAAAACTTAATATATTGAATCATTTAATTTTAAATAACTATTTAATAGTTAACAATTAAATATATGTGGCTTTTGATTTTTTCCCAAGTCATCTGTATTAGAATTAGTTCTTGAATATGCTAATAAATGCTCTTAAGTGCATGCCAGTTAATTTCGAACGATATTTGGATTTCATTATGTTCATAATAAAAATTATTTGCTCACATAATAAAAAACATTTGTTGATCCAAACCTTAAAAATTATCTGACATCTAAATTTTGTGAATTTGAAAAAATGCTTGTTGGCACCCAAATTTCCAAAATTCAATATTTGTTTGATTTATGTTTCCTCTACTTTTAAAATAAGTCTTCACACGCCACAGTGTGGAAAACGTCCATGGCTTATCGATTTGGCTAGTTAGGCGTTCATATACAGTGCACGCCGCTTATTGTTGTCAGTTTATGTAGTTATGATTTCAATAAGCGACTGATTCAAATTAACCGAATATCTACTTGGCATTAAAAATGAGATGATAGTATTATCTCAATTTCCCATGTTGTTAAGGGTATAAAAAATATACAATAGGATTAATTTTAGGAAATTTGTTAAGTTTAGTTGTCAATTAGAATTCTTAAAGTTAGTGTAACTATTTTAATTTAAATTTTTAATTTTAGTAAGGTTAGAGACTTACAGTTTCTAGATGATTCACTTTATTAGATCCTCAATGCTTAACAGTGAGTGAAAAAATCTGCTGTTTACCCAAGAACGAAACAAATGAAGCACTTTTTATTTTTGTTGAAATATCGCCCCACGCACCCCTACGCTCGACCATTTCGCATTATAATAATTCCAAACTCCATCTCCCTATAAGAGTGAGGAAAAATAATTAGTCATGAAAGTGAATTACGAAAAAAATCTAGTATTGTTATTCGACACCTGAAGACGGACAAGCTTTGTGCATTCCTGACCCTCTAACTCACGCAGAGCTTTCTATAGTGGTAGAACATCAAAAACTAAAGCTTTCAGAATTTTTGATAATTTTGCCAACATTTTAAAGCCTCACTACGTGAGAACTGGAGCAAAGTGGCATTTCGTATAAACTTTTGAATCATTTGCATGTAGTGATGTAGAAAGTAACCTTAAATCAAATTTCCAAAGCGAAGAATCATACATTTAAACATAAACTTGGCTACGACTATGAAAAATTTTCCCAAAAAGCGCAGAAAGTTGGCAGCCCTGTTCACATTCTCAGTAAATTCTGATGAGTTGCCTAGAAGTTTTGTTCACGGTATCCTGCTGTCATGAGTCCAATAACAAAAGATATCTTTACGTTATCATACATATATCCGTTCTTGAAAATTTCATGACAAAAAGCGGCAAAATCCACTATGCAGTGATCAGTGGTCGGAAAAACTACATTATTTTTGTTGTTTACGATAACGACTTTGTTACAAATGTAGTTAACTGCAAGTAAGACTACTTTTTTTTAATTGTAGTGACTACAAGCTACTTAGGAATAGTAACTACTTTAAGGTGACGAACTTTGCTGGAGAACTTAATTTACACCTATGTACGAAATAGTTTTGAAAAAGAAATTGGCTAACGAGGGGGGAATATTTAAGGGAATTATAAAGAATAATTAAGAATTATTTTATACGAATTGCAGAATTATTTATTCCTGCTTACATAAGCCAGTTTGTTATTACAAAAAAATAATTTTTTTTTTTGGAATTTGTTCATTTAACCTTCAACTTTTTATGTCTTTTTTGACAGCGAATGTTTAATTTCAGAAAGACGAAACTATCAAATACTTGTCATTTTTTAATTGTTTAATGCTCTTAAATTTCCTCTAAGAAATTAAGCACATCGAAACTACGTTCCCTTCCTTTGCGATAACATCAATGTTTCACTAGTCTGTATTCTCATGTTAAAGTGTGACCGAAATGATTAATTATCTATTTTTCATAATGACTGGTTTATATATTAGTTATACTTGATTTTAATTATGCAATTTCTATTAACGCTTAGCTGCAGCCATAGTGTCGTTTTCATTGCATCCATTGACGCACCCTCGAAGATTTATACCCACCAAATTCGAAAATTGTTGCTTTAGAGCCGTGTTAGTATTCTTAACTAACGTTAAAAGTAAATGCCAAGAATCGCTACGAACTAATGTTTTTTTGTATCGCACTACTCACTACATTAATTTTTAAAAAAGTTGCGCACTACACTATAGACTACGAAAAAAAGTAACGATTTCAGTAGTTTCACTACTTGTGTGCCACTTCCGGTGATCATATAAATCGGCGGGTACAAATATAATCAGTACCTAAATTTTAAGTAGTTAGTATGTTTTAAATGAGACTTTAGTGTCATAACTTCGATGTTGAAATAAATAACGGGATATATCCTGATATGTCATCTGAGCCTTCAATGTTTTATATGAGACTTTAGTGTCATAACTTCGATGTTGAAATAAATAACGGGATATATCTTGATATGTCATCTGAGCGTTCAATGTTTTAAATGAGACTTTAGTGTCATAACTTCGATGTTGAAATAAATAACTGGATATATCCTGATATGTCATCTGAGCGTTCAATGTTTTATATGAGACTTTAGTGTCATAACTTCGATGTTGAAATAAATAACGGGATATATCCTGATTTGTCTTCTGAGCGTACAATGTTTTCTACTCTTACACAGTTAAGTTGTCTTTAGTACCCAACTTCATAAGGCAACTATCGATATTGTCATCTGACTGATGTGTGCATCTTCGTTATGAATATTTATCATTGGACTTTCTACGTTGTTATCTAAATTGTATTTATTTTTCCATTGTTGAAATTTTAAGTTTTAATGTCTGATCAATTTCTGTACAATGCACAGAATTAATAATATAGTTAGCCAGTCATCAACACAAGTTGCATGCTGTAACAAATGTAGGGATTACGGTTGGGCCGAAATCTAGTTTGTTTTTGCTATGTTTTAAAAGAAAATTTGCTTTAATAATATTTTTAATTATAATTTTTTTACATAGCATTAATTTTGTTCTATTAAATTTAAAATTTCAATTTTAATTTCTTCAAATTTGTAATTGGATTGTTGTCCTGTTATGAATGTTAATTAAATTGTTTAAGAGCTACGACACTTAACTTCGCCATCAATGGAAGTTGTTATGCGAGTCAAGTGTAGACCACTGTTCAGTTAAGGTAAATTATTTCAAATTATGAAATAGAGTTAATATCACTAAATACTATTATTAACAATAAAAAATATATTAAAATATAAAAGTTATGCTTTAGTTAAAATTGATTTCTTTTAATCTAAGTTTTTATGAACTAACTTAAAATGGTTGATTTTTTTTTCGGTGCAAAATATGTAGTTTTTAATATGGATTTCTTTTGTTCACTATCTTGAGTCATTATTATTCTTATTTGAAAGTAAGGTTTAAACGAAAATATAAATTTTAATAAAGTAAATAGATATTTGCTTTTAAAAGTAAAGGTGTTATTTTTTTTCCAAGACTAAGCAAAATATACTAAGTATGTTATTGTTGATAAAAATATTTATTATTATTTTTTTTATTAAAATAAAATTATGATCATGTTTACTAGTGTAAAATAAAATCAAATTTTTCAATATTAATTTTTATGAATTTTATTTTATGATGTTAAAGTGGGTACTATTTTTATCTTTATAGAGCATTATAAGCATTATTTGTTAATTTTTTATTTGAAAAAAAAAAAGAAAAAGTTTACATCGTCAAAAATTTCAAGTGTATTTAAAACCTAAATTCTATTTCTGTGTAAATAAAAGTCTTAACTTGCTCAGAAGATGGCAGCACTAAATTATTTGCTGAAAAAGTCGATATCACCTCTGTGCTAGTTTTTTTATCCTATATTTCTTATTTCTGTTTTTCATAGAAATTAATAATAATAAAAAGTTAACACTTGCATTTTTCTTGCTTCGAATCTTGAAATGCATGAATGAATGCAATAATCGTTTGCATAAAAATCAGGCAAACGTTGCTGATAATGATAATAATAAAGTTCTGCATGGCTGAAACAAGGAACTCGTTTTTATATTTACTATCGCTTCTCTAAAAAAAAGAATATATATATTATATATGAGATTTTACTAGATTTTGGTTACTGCCAACTGTAGTACTATGAACCTTTTAGTTGTAGGCTTGATTTTAAAATATTTTTTCAAGCTCTTATTATTGTTCTATTACTATTATTGCCTGAGGAAAAAAAAAAAAAAAAAAAAAAAGCAGAAAAAAGGAGAATTGACTGCTAAATAAATAGTCTAATTTTATTAATGTAACAATAGTCTGTGAGGTTGTTTTCCTTAAGGGTAATAATATCGATTAACATCTTGCAAAATGTATGATGATATTTTTCAGTATTTAAGTTCTTTAAAAAAATTTCTTCA
This sequence comes from Parasteatoda tepidariorum, assembly GCF_982258835.1. Taxonomy (NCBI): domain Eukaryota; kingdom Metazoa; phylum Arthropoda; class Arachnida; order Araneae; family Theridiidae; genus Parasteatoda; species Parasteatoda tepidariorum. The sequence goes on from NC_141765.1 coordinate 43,880,948, forward strand.
GAAAAAATATTTTATTTTTAGGTGTCTCATTTTAAAAAAATAATGAAAACAATGTAGCAACCAAATGTTGGGATTATGTTCTTTTAATCAAATACTTTTGATAAATCTGCTGACTGAAATGAGACAAATAATATGGATGGAACTAAGATAAGTTACAGTAGATGGCGCCATAAGTCATGCAGACCTAGATTTTCAAAGATAGTTTATCTTTTCACAAACAGATGGCACTATTAATTCCATTTCTCATGATTCGTATAAACAAAACAATGATTTTGTTGCAGTAGTTAACTTAAACATGTGCGAATGACAAACAAAACATTTTTGCATTTTTCATATGCATTAATTTTGAAGTGGCGGACAATCGCCATTTTTAAAAAAAAAAACTTTTTATAAATTTTAATTTCTTAATATTTCTTGATCAGGCAATAATTAAACTAAACATTTAAAAAGCTATTCTCTTTAAAATAAATTTGTGTTTACAATTACTGTCATAGTTTGTTGTTGGCTAATTTCGATACTCTTACATATATTTTATAAATTCTTAATGTGTTGTTTAAAATTAATTTTTCTTAACTTAAATTAATTTAAAATACAGTTTATATTTCAAAAGTAAAAGCCACTTAAATAAAGCAGAAATTCTATTACTTTGTCGTGACTTGTCATAGTATACAGTATTTGAATATTGAAAAATTCCCAATCGAAACATTGAGTTAGGGGGCTGTCATAAATATTATCTTAGTTAAATCGTTTTGTGCAAGCGTAATATGAGAATTTTGATACAAAAAATGTGGAATAATTAATTTAAATCCCAAAATAAATAAAGTAATCGAAATGCTAAAAATCACGTAATTGTTATATTTTATTAGAAAACTTAATAATCTGAAGCATTTCTTTTGAACCATTTCTCTAAATATGGTAAACTTTACAAGGTTCATTTCTAAAACGAAGAAATATTTAAAATAAAACAAGCATAAAAAATAATTATTATGAATTTCTCACTATATTTCCATATTTATTTAAAAATAAATATAATATAATGCACACGTGGTGCATTTTTGTCATAAAACGTGGCGATTGGGGTAACGACTACCCTACAATTTCTTAATTGCCCTTTGTTATATTTTTATAAGTCGTCCGTCCTGTGGCCAGTGGCAATCGTTATTGTTATCGTATTGCTGTTAAGTAGCATTTTGAAATGAAAAAAGAACAAAACAACCCCCCCCTTTTTTTTTTTTTTTTTTGCATCTAAACAGAATTTTTTATTTTTTATTTATCTGATTTGTTGAGAAGTTTGGTTTCACCCATTTTGCCGATGAAAGATGAAATTCTTTACTAAAAAAATGTGGGTCAACGGTTTCTAGTTTAAAATCGGATAAGATTTTATCGAAATTCAGCTGAATTGCCTGTATTTGAAATATGTTGTACTTTTTTTCCAAGGACACGAACAAATTTGTTTTTCATTTTACCTAAATGCTGTGTCCACCCTTTTTAGCGCTCTTTGATATTGACCGTTATTTGTTTAAAATGCCAGGAATTAGAGCATAAAAGAAAGCAAAGTTCATCCGTCTCTCAAGGTCCTATTCAATCGGAGTTGTGTAAAACTGTGAGTTTTTTCCACAATATATAGATGTTGTTTGTGGGTTTTTTACACCGAAGTCATACCGGCAACAATTAGCCTTGTTTCCATACTATACTACTTTGTTATATTTCAAAATGGCCTGAAGCTTGAATTTAGTTTCGGTTGATTCAAAATCGAGAAAGTTGCTAAGTTTTGGTGTCACGAAGGAGGAGAAATTCGTAGTTCATCGTAACGATGGATAACGTCCTGCTGCTCTGTGTTTATTTACTTATTTATAAGATGTATCAATCGTCCCTCCATATTTTACACACACACACACACACACACACACACACACACACACACACACACACACACACACACACACACACACACACACACACACACACACACACACACACGCACGCACACGCACACGCACACACACACACATGTATGCATATATATATATATTAATAAAATAAATAAATTCCAGTTTTGAAAGAAATATGGTTAAAACAGGATCAAATTTTGCAGAGCTTGAAAGGTGTATAATATTTTTTTAATAATTTTCTTTAACTTTAAAATACGCCAAATATCTAAATATATTAATTATTAACAGGGTTGGCAAAATTCATGATTAAAAAAACTACTTTGATTTAAATAATTTTTTATTTATTTAAATCAGATTTTTAAATTTTTTTTAAATTATATTTACCAGCAAAATCATCTGATAAATATTTCAACAAAACTTAGTACTATTTAAAAAAAAATAATATGGCTGGAATAATAGATATTTGTTGCTAAAATGTTTCAAAAATTGTTATTTTACTACAAACTAATAATAAAACAATAAAAGCACTGTTATATTTGTTCATGTTAACGACAGGGAAGCAATTTGCCAGTTAGATATCTAATGAAGACTAAGTTAGTTTAGATCAGAATACATTAATGCAAAGAAAAGATTGTAAGTTTCTTTGGGGAGATATTGGTAATTCAATATTAGTAATTTCTTCAATATTGGTAAACACCAACAACGTGTTTAATACGTTTTAAAAGGGCTGAAAGTATTTAAATAAACTTAAAACTAAATGAGTATAATTGAAATATGTTTATTACCTGCAAATTATTTTACTTACAGCTAATTTAAAATTGTAATTTGGCAATTTAACATTACTCTTATCCACTTTCAGTCTCTAATTTAAGCTATTAAATTTATTTATTAGTCTAATTAGAAATATAATAATTTACCCTTTCATTATTTTTGGATAAAACCATCATGACTAATGAAATTAGACTTTAACAAGAATGATACCCTAAAGAATATATTTAAAAAAATATTTTCTGCTTAATGATATATTTTTTTTTTAAAAAGAAAATTGGTTCTTTAAAAAAAAATTACAGTTGATTCATAAATCAGTGATTTAAAAAAAAAAATAGAAGATTTAAATCGCAATTTTAATCATGATTTAAATCAAGTGATTTAAATCATACCAACCTTGATTATTAACGTATTAAATATATTATTATATTTTTAATAAATGTTAATTTTCCGCTGTTATTTATAAAATTGTATTACAAGCATTCTGCACCTCCTCCATATATTTTAACTCATTCTTGAGTGCTCAATAATTCCTTCAATTTTTAAATGATTTCATTTAAAATTTCACAATATATATATGACTTATCTTGTTTCTTTCATGGGTATCTGTTTAATAATCTGTCTCCTAACACTTGCGATTGTGAGTGCGTGTGTAATTATTACTGACCACCTGTTTATTATTAATTATTTGATATTATAATTTTAACATTTCTTACATTCAGTCGATTGATAAAATATCGTTTGAAACATATTACAAACTTTTCTTCGCCAAAGAAAATCTTTGTTTATATCATTTCCCTTGGTCAAACATAATTTTTCTATTTACTAATATTGCATTTACTAATATTGCATTCAAATACTAAAATTTTCCTATTTAACTAATATTGCAGTCAAATACTAAAATTTTCATATTTACTAATATTGCAGTCAAATACTAAAAAAAAAAAAAGATTATGTAGGTCGCTCATCCTTCGCAACCCATTTTCTCCTAAAATTATGGTACTTTACTTGGGTTAAGCTGAATGATATAGTCCTTTAAATTCTTCTAATCTCAACTCACACTCCTGACCACTTCTGTAGTTGCCACGTCATCACTTCACCTATAAATATAGTCTCTTCTAAGTAGTACTCATAAATTTCAACTTTTCGAGGCAAATTGGTCTGCAAAAGTTTTTTGTTATCCATTTTCGCTTTAAATGAAAAACGACTCTCAAATTTGGCAAAGAAACTTACAGTTATCTGGAAAGCGAGGCTCTGAAGCCCCAGGCTTTCACTTTTTTTTATTTTTTTTTATTTCACTGAGGAAAAGTAGTATGAAACACTCAATCTAGGATGGGCAGACCTTGACACTGTTCGGTGCTAACCGATTGATAGATATGTTTTTTTTTACCCATCTTTTCATCTCCAAATTTGCTCTGGTTTCTGGAGGAAAATTTATTGGGTTTTGTTTATTGCTTTTAAGTGATTTAGAACGATTTAATTTATTGTTGTTATTAAAGCGTATTTTTGGCTTCGTTCCTTTCTCAGAAATACTTGCAGTTTCCTGAAAGTTATTAAAAATGATTAATATTTCTTCTGATTAATATTCCTTAACATTACTCTGTTGATAAGTTAAGTATTAATTATTTCATTATGAATGGGTCATTCCATGCAGATAAAGAAAAGTTAAAAGTACATTTCTTACATTTCGTGATTGTAAAGTAATTTGAAGTATTTTAAAGTATTTTTGAAATAAATCGGCCTTTCTATAAATTATACGGTGAAATATAGGATGTAATGCAGTCTTTTAAAAATTTTAAATTATTTTCAATTTAAAGTTAAATCTAAGTAAGATATTGCCAGTTGCAACTATATATATCTAGTATTAAATGAGCTGTTAAGTTTTGAATTTAAGTTTTTTTATTTGAAGTTAGTGTATAGTTTTTAACAAAAAAAAATATATATATATTATTTGAATTTTTTAAAAAAGAAATTGCGTGCATTTTCATTTTATTCAAAAAAAAATTTATTAATCTAATCCTTATGGTTCTTTTCAAATTTAAGTTAGTTTTTTTTTTCCAATTTTGTACTAGAATTAAAAAATATCGTAGATTTCATACTAGATATCTCAGAAACACGTGATTTTACGAAATTAATATTTCGACTCAGCTTTTATATCAAATAAGGAAAGTTGAAGAATTGCGGTAAACTGCTATAGATGTAACATTTCAAAGCTGTAGCCAGATAACCTAAACGTATGCATAAAGGAATTTTGTAAAATTAGTACTATCTTTGCAATATAGCATTTAAAAAAAAAAAAAAAAAAAAAAAAAAGACTTAACGTCATTTTAAACATTACCCCCACAACCCTCCCAAGGGTTCTGAAGACATAAAATATTATAATTCAATTAAACACTTTCAGTTGAGAAATTTTTAAACTTCGCTAGTTTTTTTTATTTTTTATTTATTTATTTTTTTAAACTCAAAACGGTTATTGACAATTTTGACCTTTTGGAAAAGTATAATTTTTCCATCTGAGATTAATCATATATTATTAGGATGGAAGTTGCTAATTCTGTAAATAAAATAAAACAAATAAATAAAAACGAGTGTTTAACTAAATGATTTGTTCATTGATTCGGTTAATGGTCCATATACGCACCATTTTATTTTCTTAAATAGAATACTATCTTCAATGCATGAATTTGACTGTAATTTAAGCATATTTCAATGGAAATACCACGTTTTATAAAATTTATTATTAAAATCTTAAATCGGTTAGAACAATTTGTGTGATAATTTTTTTCTAATTTCCTCATAACTTTACAAATCTTTATTAAGCATCTGATCACAATAATTTGTCTGTGGGTTCTAATTTAAGACCGAAAAAATGATTAAATACTAGCTTTTTCTATTTTTATATAGTGTTATGTCGAACATATGCATTTGTTTGTGACGCTATTATGTATATGAAGTTTTAACAAACAGAAAAAAAAGTAATGCAGTGATATATCATGATGAGATTTATGAAAAATTTTCTTTGCATTTTTGTCATACTTAAACCTGGCATTGAATTAATATGGCAATATATCAATCTTGAGTGTTCTAGGAAATGAAGCAATTCCCTTATTGCTCTCTATGTGATTGCATTATAACCGTAATTGATAGCGATCCTTGAACAAAATGTTTGCGGACATGTTTAGCACTAAGTTTGTCCTTACTTCCGTTTACTGTTTAGAAGGGGTAAATTGATTTATTGACAGGACTAAGTTTCTGTTGTCTTCTTTTTCATTCTCTTGCGCGTGAATTATGTGATCTTTTAATTATTTTTAACGTCGCACTATTTGTAAATATGTTGGAGTATAAATCTAATTATGTATGATCATCTTAATTATGTTTACTTGTTAGCCAGTGAACTGTTTGCAGTGTGTTATTTTTGTTTTTAATAATGGCTTTATTATATAGAAGATTTAATTTTATAAATAGAAAGAAGATATATTTTTTTGAAGTTAAAATTTGAATACTTATAATATTATGATAGTAGTTTAAGAAAGAAATAAAAACGCTCAAATATAAAGGACTTATTATTAAAATTGGTCAAGTCTAACCTTCCATTATTTTGTGTAAAGCGAATATCTGCTTTAGATATGTGTAAAATTTTATGAAAAAGCGCGTAACAATAATTGCTACAAAACTAAGATTTTTTTTTAAACTTATGTTCTATATAATATTCAATTTAGCCTCTTTTTGCTTTATGAAACTTACTACATACGTGGCTATATTTGAAACTAATTAATTTTAAAAATGGTTTAACCAATAAAAATTGTCTATACGCTTTAGATATCATTTTAGTCAGTTTCAAACAAATGCTACTAGACTTCGCCAAATTTGAACTTCTTTTTACTTAATGTTTGCAATTTCTATTCCCCCCCAGCCGGATTTTTCTAATTTTAAATAAAATTATACCGTTTAAATAAAGCTGGAAATCTGAAACATATCTAAACGGGTAAATGATAAATTACATAAAATTATTTAATAATTTGCAAGAAAATGACTGGGAGCGCATATTTATGTATTAAACTAATATTTAAATATGGGAGCTTTCGCATTCATCTTCTTTAGTTCTTTTTTCCTATTTAAAGCAACAAACTAAATGAAATATATTTAGAAATGTAAAATGATTAATGTCAAATGATCAGTGTGAAAAAATGTATTTTTATGTTGAAATAAACAGATATATTAAAATTGAAACTATCGGTAAACAAAGGCCATGGATAATATTACTTTTTTTGCATGCGTTTAAAAAGAATTTCTGATACATAACTCAAAATAAAATATGTAATTCCTTAATAATTTGATTTCAGGACCGAATTATCACGTACTAAGAGGCGTTCTTCGAGGTTCGAGGGGTTGATCTTGAATATGTTAATTAATTTGTGTAGATGATATTTAAAGTTACAACATCGGACACGAAAACGTATTTTCTCTGGTTTCATCAGCATTGGATTAATCCCCATATTTTGAGGGCCAAGAATCAATAGGAAAGCTATGTTTATTGAGAAAATGTATGTTCCTCGAATGATTAAGATTGCATCTTGATACGTGTTAATCCGGTCATTAGATAATAAGTCATCAAAGTGTTTCGTTAATTATTTTGTACACTGCACAATATTGTGTATTTGGAATACGCAATGTATCTGGGCAAAATGAGAAAAAGAGAACACTCTTAACGTTTGATCTGATGATCGTATTTTCACGTACTATGAATCAATTTTAATCATTCAAGGGCTTAACCTAAATATGCTAATTAATTAGAGTAAACAATATTTAAAGTTACAGCATCCGCAGACTTAGATATAAAGAAAAGCTTTCTGCGAACAAAAAATTTCATTGGAAAACTTTCTGCAAGCAATTGATTAACCTTTGTAACTAGTTTCAACACTTTTGTCGCCACCTTATTTTGTTTGAAAAACCACAGATATTTTTAAAAACGTTTTGATTTTTGTAAAACTCTATATTGATTTATACCACAGGAATGAGTTAGGTAAAAAATCAAAAAAGATAAAAATAGGAATCCAAAAATTTTATGTGCTGAAACACTTTTTAAATAATCGAAAAAATAGCTGAAAATTGAACAAAAAAAAAGTATGTAGGAAGCATTTATCCACAGAATATCAACGTTTTAATAAAAATATCGATGTAAGATTTTATTTATTTATTTAAATTTTGTGAATATGTGTCTCAAAGTGCAATTTTTAAATCACGCGAATAATGAATCTCGATATTTAATTTAAAAATGGCATGAATACGAATCTCAATATTTTTTTTAAAAAATCGCTGAATACGAATTCCGATGTATAATTTTTAAGCCACTTGAACAGTGAATCATATTAGTGGCTTTTAAATCGCGTGAATACGGAACGCTATATTTAGAAATATCAAACACGATGTACGATCTTAAATTACGTAAGTACGAATTGCGACGTGTGATTTTTAATCATGTGAACAAGAATCGCGATATGTGATTTTTAATCACGTTAATGTAATTTTAAGTCTCGTTTGCATAGGTGGGAAAAAGTGTAAAAATGAAATTTCTTTTTTTCCACCCTGGAAATTTGAAAGCGATGAACTTTCCAAAGAAAGTTTGCAAGGCAGTTTTTTTTAATTAAATTGGGAAAAAAAAAAGTGGCATACACTCAACCAGTGCACCTGAATGTCAAATGCAATGACTACTTGAGGGAAAAGTGCGGGTTTGCGAAGCAAAGAAAAAACTTCTTACTTTGCCAGATTGACCTACGCGTTAGGGTAAGGTAATTTTGATTTCTTTTTCTTTTATAGTAATACAAAAAAAAAATATATATATATAAAAAAGATATCCGCGATGATGACTAATTTTCTGCGGCAAAAGCATATTTCCTCTGAATAGATATACTTTCTTTAATGTCGGGGATTACATGAAAAATTGGAGAGAACACCTTAAAATTATCTCTTCCGAAATTTTTAAAATTAATAACTCTTCCAAAATTTACAAAAGGTCTAAAGTTTTTTTTTCTTTCTAATCTTCAGTCGGGAGAGTTCGCGGTTGCAAAGAAATTATAGCTTTACTGTAATTGACTTATGCTCTAAATCGAAAAAAGCGCCGATATAAACTATTTAATTACTTGAAACTAAATTGAAATTTAAAGAAATTGAAATGCGTAACTAATCTTTAGGCATTATGAGTACGTAACTGCAAAAAAAAAAAAAAAAAAAAAAAAAAACACACATCTCTTCTGCTAATAATTTTCGTTTAACTGAATTACGTAGCGCAAAAATAAAAACTTTAACTTTGATATAAAATAACTAATGACCACATTAATGACATTTTGATATCAGAATGGTTATGAACATTTCTCTTGAAAATTACTAAGTTTCATATTGTTTCATTTAATAGTTTTTGAGTTATGCCAGTGCGCAGCAAATTCGGCGAAACGTTTCTGAAACAGCGGTGATAGATGCGCGGCAGTAACTTTTTTTTAAAAAATATATATTATATAAACAACTCATTTAATACTATTTATTGTACTGCTTAAAGTCTTACTCATCAGTTCTTTTTACAAGGTTGTTTAGGGTCTTATAAGTTTATAATAGATGTATTAAATTGACGTAGCACGAATTTTGATTTTTTAAAACCACTTTATCGTTTAATGTACTTAATACGGAAAATACCTGAAAAATTACTCTTGTAATAAGTCTTGTACTCTTGTAAAGTTACCCTCTTCTTCCACCTCGACCCCGAAGTCTTTGGACTTCGAAGTCTTTGGACCCGTAATGATTATGCTTAGCGTTTAAAAAAGGAAGTACGCAATTCCTGGTTTAGTTGTTAAATTTGGGTTGAACATTAAAAAGGCGAGTTTTTTTGCTGTGTCCAATCCCTTAAACATGCAGTTTGAGCTATGTCCATTCTCTTATATACTCATTTTTAGCTGTCATTTTCTTTTACGCGCATTTTGAGCGGTGTCCATTTTCTTAAGTGCGTATTCCAAGCTGTGTCCACTTTTTAAACACGCATTTTGATCCAGAATTAAAAGCTCGCCGATGATTTATTCTGATTATCTTTTTTTTCCTTTTATTTATTTTCTTTAAATTATAAATGAATAAATCTTCTTTTTCTGAAAGACGAAGTTTATTACTCTAACTTAAACTATTTCGTATTCATTTGTAAAGTAAGCTTTTAATATATTTACTTAAAAAAAAAGTCAATTTCGAGTTTAGGTAGAGCCTGTTGAACAGCATCTTAAAAATACCCGATAACATGAAAAGCCTATACTATAATTTATTTTATGTTTTTAAAAACAAAAGAAAAATATAAATAAATTCATCTTCTGAAAGTGCTGAATCCGTTTGATTTTATTTTCTTTCTTCTTTCGACGACAAGATAGCTTTACTACCCTTATTTTCCATTACTTTGTCATTTATGTTATATGGCAAAAACAGAAATTTTGCTGTCGTAGCTGTACTAGCATTTGCATTCTCTTTTCACTTTCTCTTCTCCCTACTATGTTATTTTAATATGTTTCCATTGGTTAAGCTATTTGACTCGGGAAAAAAAATATTTCGCATTGAAATTCAATTAACTGGTTTCCTTAAAATTTAAAATCCACAAAGCTTCAAAATGTAGGAAAAGTAAATACAATTACGTATTAAACTCCTGTTCGGGGGATAGTTGTCAATTATCTTTTGTTTCATTATAACAGACCTTCTCTTAACCAGTCTCCTTCTAACCGGTTAGAAAAACGAAGAACCTTTGCTCGGCCAGAACCGTTTCTATGTACAAATGCTTAACAAATAAATAAAATAAAATAAAAATAATAAATCGTAAATGTTTCGGAGGGGGGACAATTCGGAAAATTAATGCTCATAAGAGTGAAACACTGAGGTCCTGCCCCACGAACAAAACTGTGTATTATATACCTTTGTTTTATTTTTCAAATTATAAAGAAGTCTTATTATATAATGTAACCGCATTGTATGCTTTTGGATCTCTGAATCCACCTTATATTATTTTTACAATGGCTAAACGTTGTGGTTCCTGTCACACGAATGAATCAGCCTGTGTTTATTTTCACTCATTTTTAATTTTCCATTTACTATTAACAAAGACATTCTTACACTAGATTACTCTAATCTTTAAGAGAATATTTTTTATTTATTTATTTATTTTTGCTTGCTACATTATTTAAATTATTTAAAGTCAAAAGTCAGTCGTGGTTTGAACCAGTTACTTTAAATGAGTTGTTCATTACAGAAAGTGTGGTGCTTAAGTTTATTATTATTTTATTACTTTAGTTATGGAGTTGGGCCACATTTGTTTAACTGGCTTACTTTCGATTCCATAGGGGATGTACGGTGGTCTATAAGTGTTACTAAGAGATTTATTTTACTTTAATGTGATACAAAAGCAACATTTTTTAAATCATGTTTCGTAACTATTTTTATCGTTAAAAAATGTTCTGAAATTTTTAATGCATGTTGAATTGACAAAGCTATATATATATATATATATATATATATATATATATATATATATATATATATATATATATATATATATATATATATATATATATATATATATATATATATATATAATATATATATATATATATATATATATATATATATATATATATATATATATATATATATATATATATATATATATATATATATATAGTTCAAAATATAGAGAAAACAAGGGAAAAATTACAGAACAATGAAAAAAGGGGAAAAAATAAAAATAAAAAAAAACCGGGGGGGGGGATTGACAACAAATTTTAAAAAATCCGGAAAATAAAAGATATAATCTTTTCATCAGCTCACCGGATTATGTATCCCCCCCCCGGTTTTTTTAAATATTTATTGCTATTTTTCTTTTTTTCCCCTTTTTTCATTGTTCTGTAATTTTTCCCTTGTTTTCTCTACATTTTGATCTTATTTTATGAGTTCTAATTACTTGCGGCTTATGCGCAATAAATAAAACTTATTGTTTTTCTTGATTTTCTTCGTGTTTTTATTTATTATGCTATATATATATGTATAAATTTTTAATAAGTACTGTATTTAGAAATTAATAGAATATTTGTTTTACTATAGAAAGTCAGAAGTCACTTTATAATGCTGTTTTATTTCAAATTTATAATCTTATGCTCTTATTATTTTAAATTGTTTTTTCTATTTTTTTCGGTGCTTTAAGTTAGATTTTCTACCGAAAATAATTACTCTTGTAGTTGCTCGTATTAGTGTTTCTCTCACAACCAATATAAACTATTTTTATCAAAGAATTCAGAATGACTAGTTTAAACTACATTTTGGAGTGGAAACAAAGCTATACAAAATCTGTTTTATTGGCTGGCTATATTCTTTAATGTGTGCATTGTACTTCTTCAATTGTTCCGACTAGAAAGTAGAAACAATGGAGTGATAGGCATAAATAGAAATTTTAAATAAATCTTTTCGTGTAGAATTGATTGCGTTGACTTACAAAATGATCTTAACTTTTTTTTCTTCTTGTAGATGACAGCTCTTTGGTACAATTAAATTCCCACGATAAGCTTTCAGAACTGGGAAGTGAATTATGGCTTTTATTTCAATAGCGCTGACTTTTTCGAGGTCAAACATATTGAATTAAATTTTATGTTGACTTAATAATGAGCTTTACATTTAACTTTTCAATGCATGATAATATATTATTTCTCTTAAACAGAAATTGCTTTGATTTCAACGAAGAGGAAGGGAATTCGTGAACAGGTTTTTTTAAAATATTACTCAATTTTTTGATCGATTTAAAGAAAGAGCTACAAAAATGAAAAATGAAAAATGGGGTAGCAGAATTTTGCTTTTAAAAAATTTCAAAAAACAATCATAATTATTTACTATTATTCAGGGTGTGTAGCGTTTTTAAAAAGTGCTTAAAGGTGCTTATTTTCGATTTTCTTTTTTTAAAAGCTCTTGAAGGTGCTTTTTTCATTGAGTGTGTTTAAAAAGTGCTTAATTTTCCCTTTTTCAAAATGAGATTTTTCCTTTACTATGTTGATTGTCGCTTCGAATGATGCAAAAAGACACAGTTCACATTGTTCGATTCAACGTTTTCACAGTTAATTCAACCCCAATTTATTTCGGCGTATTGTCAGTCCGTAGCGTATAAAAATGCCATTCGCTATATATGATTCAAAATGTCATGATTTTTGACAATTGTCAAAAACAATGCCAAAAGGTTTTTTTTTTTTGACATGAGGGGTTAAAACTAGATCAAACCGACAATTGTCAAAAACTTTCCAACCCTGCCTAATTATATATTTTTAAAGTGCTTCAAAATATTTATGTGTGTGCTTGAAAAGTACTTAAAAGGTGCTTATTTTTTGTTGAATAATTTGGCTACGCACCCTGTTATTTCTTAAACGTAATTTAGTACAAGCGTTGTGGTCATCCGAGATTATAGAAAAAGTAGATTTTAAGAATGCTCTGGTCTTAGCATAATAACTTTGAACACGACCCAAAGGACTAGGGATTTCCTAGATCAAACATTGAAACAGACAAGCCTCTGTGGACGATTTTTGTTGGAACTAACCCACATTTGCGATATATGAAGAAAAAATCCACGAGCACTGTGGTAGGTGCGAGCTAGGAGCAGAATTCGAATTGACAAACTATCGCTGGGATTCGAACATGGGTCACCTCATTGCTACACGAAAGCTCTATCCTCTGAGTCACTGCAGCTCTCTGGTCTGTTATTGTTGCAAAGCTTTAAAAAAAAAAAGAATAGGTTAAACCTTTCTAAAAAATTGTGTTGGTCGGGCGTTCAGGTTTTGTAGACCCCTTGGTAAGAACATTATTAAAGATTTCAGTTCATTATCAGTAAAGAATTTATTGCATGTTTACAAATTGTGTTTATACATTTTAATTAAATGTTTTTTCCTTATTTCTGTGTTTCTGATTTGAAGGAAAACTCTTCTTAATTACTTTCTTATTTTGTTTCAGGTAAGCATTGTTTCCTCAATTCACTGCTACTATTAGCCAGGTTTTCTCTTGAATTGCTTTCTTCTAATTACCTTACAATGTTTATATACTGTAAGTACACTCTGTTGCTTTTTCCAGAAGTTTTCAAATTGATTGCTGTTTTTTATTGTCATAAATTTAACGAAGGTTATCTTGTAGTTGGGAAAAATAAAATTCTGAGAAGAGTGTAGGATTGTTGGCATAGCAGAAGGCGCAGCTCTTAACCTTTTTTTTTAAAAAGAAAAAAAAAGAAAGAAAACTCATTAATTAGCATGTTTGAGATCACCCCCTTGAACCATTAAGATTGAGTCTTAAAGAACGTGAAGATCCGATCATTAGATCAAAAGTTATTTTGTGTGATCCTCTTTTTTTCTTCCTTTTTCCCCCTTCTTTTTTTGTGTACTGTGCAAAGTAAACGGGTTTTTAACTTCATCATTGCTTATGTTCTTTTTTATTCTTTACGCTAAAATCAATCAAAATCAATAGAACGACCCGTACAATAGTTCCTAGCTACAATGAATCAATTTAAAACGGAAGAGAAAAAATTGATTATATTAACGTTTTTACACTACGCATTCATTTTCATATCAATAAATAAATCACTTAACTATATACCTTTTCAAGGTACGAAGTAAACGGGCTTTTAACTTTCATCATTAATGATTAATCATTTAAGCATTGCTTTGAAATTGTATTTTGTTTTAATTCCTTACGCTAAAATCAATCAGAAACCCTTGAAATTAAAAAATAATAAGTAATTTTAAAAAAAAGTTTTCTTTAGACTTTACATTCGAAAAGATATTTAAAAAAAAAAAAAAAAAAAAAAAAAGAATTCTTTCCTTAAATTGAGTCTATACGATTGATGTATAGAATGTCAAATTTTTAAGTAAATCTGAATAAAAATGAAGTTATTAAGCTAAGCGTTAGTAAATGTCTCTTACGTCATCAACTATTCACCGTATGATTGATTTTCTTACAGAAATTTTGACAAAATTTTTTACTAACTGCATTAAATATAGTTCAAATGTATAGTTAAGTATATACCTTGTAAAATTAATCCCTGTATTCCTTGTGTGAAATTAAATATATACCTTTTTTCTTTATTGTATGATTTCCAAAATTGCTTAGCAAGGCATTTCTTTCTTTTTCGAATTGTCTTTTTTCTTATCTAAATTTTTATATATTTTACTCTATATGTATCCTTCAGTGAGTAAATCTTCATTCTTTTAAACTCCCAAAATTGCTGAAGTAATTCTGTGGTTATTTATTACATGATTGTTTGCAGTTACATTTTGAATTCCATCTAATGTAGTTTTCGGTTACTGTGACAGTCGGAACAACTATCAACTCATGGTAGAAAATGAATTCGGCCTCGATTCTTTTTGAATCCTATTGATATTCAGGTGTTGTTGCTTCCGTAGGACCCTCTTCCGAAATACAATTGATGGCCTCGCACGTTCAAGGCTTTTACAAACCTTGCGTACACTATGCCTTCCTTATCTTTGCATGTTCTTCTTTATATTTGCATCGGTTAACAAATACCATTTAATCTGGATTAGATCTTATTGTATGGATTCATCTTATTCATTGAAATAAATTTGTTTACATCACTTTTTTGACGATGTTGTCTTGCATGATGTTTTTTTTTCGTTTTCTCAAATGGTAGTAGCGTATATAGACTTAAATGCGAGACAAGATTATTATGAGATTTATCACAAAGCATTTCTAAACTATAATATGAAATAATTTTCTTACCTCTTTTTATTATGGCTGATTAAAATCATGATCCCTTAAAAAATATCTGAAACTAAACCGAAAACTCTTTATTTACTTATTTATTTCAAAGAATGCTATAGGTTATAGATAATTTCGCGATATGTTTAAAAATTAGTTGTATATAATGGAAATAAATTATTTCGATCTATGTTTGGATAACTTGTAAAATTTTTAATTTATCAAATTATTCATTGTGCTGTGTTAAAATGACACTATTAATATTTTAAAATCATATTTTGATGTTTTATTAACTAAAAACAAATTCACTAATCGATTTGCGTAGCACCCTTATATGGTCATTGGAATCGATTTTACCGAGTGCAGGGGTGATTGTATTTTTCAAACAAGGAGGAGGGCATGTAATTTTTCCGCGAAATTCGTGAAATTGCTCGTATTTCAAGACCATTGGTTTAGACTTCGCGAATCAAAAATTTATTATCCGACGAAATTTTTACGGAGTTCCACTATCTAAAATTTAAGTTTTTGAAACTTTCGCTGAATCTCGTTAATAAGAAGCTTACATATGTGCGAGTCTTCCTCCAGATTTTTTTTTTTTCCTCTTTTGGTTTGGCGGATTCTCGCAATTTTGAATATTTGGAGCTGCGCAGGAATCTAATATTCATATTTACGCGATTTCAATAACAAATATCGATTTTAGTATTTACGTGATTTAAAAGTTACACATTAAGATTCGTATTTACGTGATTTTAAAATCGCACATCGCGATTCGTTTTCACATGATTTAAATATCGTACATCGTGATATGTATGCACGCGAATTAAAAATCCAATATCGCGACTCGTATTAACGCGTTTTTAAAATCCAATATCGCGATTCGTATTCACGTGTTTGTAATTTCAGACATCGATTATCATATTCACTCAATTAGAAAATTGTTTATCGCGATTCGTATTCCCGCGATTTAAAAATCCATCGAGATTTGTATTTTCGCAATAAAAAACTATATTAAACATGTACGGTATATAAATTGATATCGAGTTTTTGCACGTAAAATTCTCAGGGTTTTTCACTTAGTGCGACAATCCGCCTTGCAAGTGGTAGTAAAATAATGACTGGAGTGTCATAATAATAAAATTTTATAAAAATTAAGCTAATTTAACTGCTTTGAAAAACATGAATGCTAAATTAATGATCTTACATTCAGAGTACAAAACGGAACTCCTTTAATATAAATTCTGATCTAATCATCAGATTGTCACATTTTTAATGGTGCGAGGATCTAATCCTAAACATGCTATTTAGTTTGTATGCATGATATTTAAAGTTACAAAATTGGACATGAAAACGTACTTTCTCTGAATAAATATATTTCTTTCTTCGGCCGATTCTGATTCTTAAACAGAATATGGGGGTTAGCAATTGATAAGAAATTGATCCAAATTTGAATATTTTTAAAAGCATTCAAAACATCAATATAATTTTTTTAAACAATTTTGAATTTAAAACAAAATTTAAAAAAAAAAGTGTTTTGTGCAAATCAGTTATTGCATGTTGACATATTGAAATTGAATGTTAACTTTTCAGTTTTATTACTTATTTGTCTTTAGCTAGACCTGAAAATTCAAATTTTTAGTTAGTAGCCCGTGGCCGATAAACTCTAAAAACTTAGTAGACACTTTTTCCTCAAATCTAGTAAGTCGGTGACCGATACCGATAGTTTCTTCTCATATAAAAGCCACTTTTTGCAATTTTTTTGTTGTTGCTTGGATTAAATTATATTTAAAATAAATCATATTAGAAATAATTTACGAGTATAAAAAGTTGATTCAATAATAAAAATTTTATAAATATGTGACAAAATTAAGACAGAATATGACAAAGTTTCGACAAATAGAATGTAATACTACTATAAATAATAAAATATTGACTTTAGTTAAACATACTGAAATGTTTAAAAATATCTGGGGATGCAAAATACATTACAAATTTTAAATATGTGAATTGTTTTAGAACTCTTCTTCCGCATGGATCTTCCCATCACAAATTGATCGATTCTGAAGGATCAAAATTTCGAATGAAAACATTGGACATTTTAATTTCTGTTTTTCAGAGTCTGTGCATTGATGTATTTTCATCGTTTAACGAATATATTTTTTTTAAAGTGACTGTTTTTTATTTAATTGAATTCGCCACTTTTTTTGCTGACTCGCTACAGTGGTTATTTTTAGGTCTACGTTCTGCAATCAATATAATTACAAATATTTTTTAAATTTTCTTGCTTAATGCATTTCAGTAAATGCAAGAACAGTGTATTTTTCATAGTTGATCTAAAACATATTCGCTTATTATAACTAATTTTGCAATCTACTACATTTCTTTAGTTTCATGTCCTTTTATGTGATCGAAAAACGTCAGCAAAATTTTATAACAGTGTTTATTCTTTCTGTAGAAAATCTCTTTCCTGGAAGCTAAAAGCTTGAAAAATGGAAAGTCATAATGAAAGTCCATGATAGGACACGGTTTCAGTTAGGACAGAGACCGTAATTCAATGTTAGATTTGGGTCACTTTACGATTGTTCTTTTTTACTGGGACACTTTAAATCTCTACATTTTTTTTTTTAATGAGGAAATGCCATGTGCAAAAGTATTATAGAAAAGCGAAACAGGTCGTTTTTAAATGCTTTATGTTAGAAAAATCGTTATTTTTGTAGTGCTCATACAATAGCGGATTTTAATGCCGACGAACTTTAGTGAATAGGCTTAACAACGCTGATTGAGTTGGGTGGGGGGAAATGTAATTAGCATTGTTTTTCTTCTCTTTTCTGTTAGAATAAAAGATATTTTATGCCAGGTAAAGAAAGCAATTCTTACTAAGTTGCTTTAATCAAAACAAATTTGTTAAAATACGCTTTTCATTTGAACAATTTAAAATAAGTAATGTTAAATGCTTATTTTTTTTTTAATCCGGTTTTAAAGATCTCTTTAAAAATTATTTATGAAAATTATTACCTTGAAAACCATTCTAACCATTATTTTTATATTATGTGGCAACTATGCTCCTTTATTTAAAAATATTTATTTATAAAATTAAAGGGATGTGAACCTTAAAATGAATGTAATGTTTTTTTATTTTCTGCTGAAATATTGAAATTGATTTTTCTTCCTTTGAATTGCAAATGTTTTAAAGAAATAGTGTACAATAAGGCAGTTTCTTGAACTCTTAAAGCCTGCAATTCGTATTTCTTTATTTTTAACATTGAATATGGCTTTTAACTCTATAATTTACTGCGTGCCTCTATTATTAAAAGAGCATTACATTATACTACAACATGCTTTCCTCCTTTATTATGTAAATAATTTGAAAATTTAAATTTAAATCGGTCAGCTTCAAAGGAAAAGTTAGGAAATAATTTATTTTTAAATTATAAGTCGGAAAATTCATTTGCTCATTATTTACTTTTAATTAAAGTGAAAAACTATTTGTGATAAATATTTTTTTGTTACCTTGCTATGATGAAAGATTTCATTTCAAATTAAAATACCTTTTTTTTTTCTTCTTCCTTTTGCATATTTTTTTTAACTCAACTCATTTTCTATCCTAATTTGATTACGTCAGTGAGCTTCCAAAATATCTAAAACAAATGTTCTTGTTGTTTAATCTCTTAACTTTTTCTCACTAAGTGGATATATATATATATATAAAATCTTGGCAAGTTTTTAGTCTTAAAATCAATAGTATAAGGTAGGCAGTATTGTCTGCCTACTATCTTTATGAGAATTGAAAAAAATATGATTCTCACCAAAATATTTTCTTCTTTTGCTTGCGTTGCGTTATTATTGTGGTTAAAAATTATCAAATGAATTTTTAATCTGATTATTTGTTTCTTGTTTTATTTTCAATTTGCTCTTTTAATTTCCGGTAATTGAAACTTTAAAAATATATTTTTTTGTCACTTCTACTGTATCAAGTCATGTAACTTTGTTGGTAGGTATATTTTTAGTTTCGCATTATGAAGTTGGTTGAAACTTTCACTATTGTCTTTATACATGTACAGTGCACCGAAAGTAAATAAATAAACTACTTTGGACTACTTACGGATAATTACTACGGACTACTTACGGATAACTACTACGGACTACTTTGAATAATGTTTGATCTAATGATCGGATCTTCACGTACTAGGACTCTTTTTAAATGGTTTAAAGCAGTGTTTCCCGAAGTGTGGTACGCGTACCGCCAGGGGTACGGGAGCAGTTTTTCGGGGGTACTGTTCTTAAGCGAAGTATCTTGCAATAAACGAAAATTTCAAAACATTTTATTAAAAAACAAAGCTAGCCATGAAAATTAACGATTGCGCATTTTTCTATTGACTACTTTGTGGAGAGTTAACAATTAAAAATTAGTGGTGTCAACAGCCAGTTGTGATTTTTAACTTTTGTGCATTTTTTTACAGTAAAAAATCCATCCATTTTTTTATTAGTGGTACACAGAGTTATGAAAAATTTAAAAAGGATCACAAAAGTCATAAGTTTAGGAAACACTGGTTTAAAGAGTTGACCTCAAATATGCCAATTAATTAGTACAGACGAAATGAGTAAAAATGTCTTTTTTTTTAAAAAAAAAAGTGTACGGATTTTTGCCTCCCAAAATAAAGGGTGTAGCCGCTATCTTGGAAATCTGATCCCTATAGTTTTGGTCAGGGAAACGATCGAAAATTTGGTCAGGGAAACTGGACAATTATGAAACTGCTCATTATTTTTATAGAAGTTATGTTGAAAATTCATTACTATCAATTGTATGAGAAGTATTTTAATATAAAAACATTTTTATCTAAAACTAACTAAAGATTGCTTAATTTGTATTATGTTTCACTTCTCATTTATTTTAATATTTTTTATGAAAACCTTATGCCTTATTATCTCATGACCACTTCAAGAATGCTGATACAACAGTACATTGTTACTTTACCTAATGATATAATTTAATTTTATATGATCTAATAAAACTTTCTAAAAGAAAACTGAATTGAATTGGATCTGTCGATTGGATTGGATCTGTTGCCAGTAAAATAGAACAAACTCTGTTGCCCCTTATAGTTTGTATAAATCTAAATAAAGCTATTTTGTCTTCTTTCAATATTTATTAAGAATATACAAGATTATGGAGAGTTTTGTAACATTAGGATCCGATCAAATCTGAGCTATTTTAATAATATATTACCTAATGAAGATTTCAAAGAACTGTATTCGATGAAGTTTGGCAGCATCGAACAAACTCTGTTGCCCATTATGGTATGCGTCAGTCTTAATAAAGATGTTCTGTCACTTTTTAATATTTTTAGGAGCATAAGAGTAGTGTAGCATAATGGTCCCATCAAATCTGCAGAATAATAAATGTTTGCGTTCTTCATCGAACCATTACGCAGTAAATTAAAGTCAGTTTGACTTTTCTAAATATAAGACAAAAAAAACGTTCGTTTTTTACCGTTTTTTCTTCTTCTTTTTTTAAAGTTTCATGCTTGTCAATTTTCTCGTTTTGGATGACTTGGGCAAATACTATGAAAATCTAAATGTAAACGTAACGGATGAAAAAGTGAATTGATGTCGTGAAGTTGAGGGAAACAGAAGCCAAGGCCTCAGTTGCCGAAGTGCATCTCCGTCAACTGAGTCACGGATTTTGTTGACGTTTTCCTACACTCGTAAAGAACGTAGATTTTTTTTTGTCTTATGAAGGTCAATTTAGACTTTATTTTTCATTATTTCCCACAAAAGTTCTTTATCATTACCTTATCTCTTTCTCTACATTTTATGTTCCAACTAAATGAGCCAGAAACTTTAGTACCATCTGCTAACAAGGACAGTAATATAACCTGGATTACCAATTTCAGGGAAACACCCTTGTCGCATTAGCGTGATTTCAACTTTGTAAAGGTAATGGGGATCATTTTATTATGTTGAGCTCGCTAACTAAAGCCCATTTGAAAGTTAGATTACTAATTAGGTTATTGTCCTGTCCTTTTCCGTGAACTAAGAAAATACTTAATCTAATGATATTTACAAAATTATTTTATATGTAGCTTTATAGTTTGTATAATGATCTGTAATTGTTTTTCTCCCGTCAATGTTAGTCAGTTAATTAGGAGAGCGATACGTTTATCTTTTTCTCTCTTTCCTTACTTGAAAATTGCAATAAAGTTTTGTTATTATGATTATTATAGTATCTTCATTATGAATGATTTTGAAAAAGTCTCTTGTAATTGTATCTAAAATTTAACTTATGTTTCAAAGTTTGAATAAAAATACTCTAAGTTATTGAAACTTTTTTTTAAATTTCGTCAAAATAAGATTACTTATGCTTATGGGCACTGATGTTATATACATCTGGAACTGAAGATTATTTTTTAAGTGATAAAAATTAAGTATCGATTGCATTAAAGTTAAAATTTAACCCGTTGAATATAAGGCTGAAAAGAGCACGCAGTGCTTTCTCTATTCTAAATAAATTTTGGGATGCAGGACTATATCAAATAAAACAAAAATAAGAATATTCAACTCAAATGTTAAATCAGTACTTTTATGCGGATCAAAAACCTGGTACAACTTGAAAACAAATACAAATAGGTTACAAGCTTTTATCAACAAATGTATCAGAAGAATTCTTTAATATAAAATGGTTTCACAAAATATCTAACAATGAATTACTCAAAATCTGTTCGCAAAAATCAATAGAATTAGAAATCAGTGAACGCAAACATTTTCCGACATATTATCTGAAAACCAGAAAAATTCAAAGTAAAATAGGCGCTAGACTGGTTACTCCAAGGTAAACGAAAGAGAGATAGACTTAAATTGACATGGCTCAGAACAATTTTGATGGTTTTAAAGACAATAAATAAAACATGGCGAGAAATAAAGTGCTTGGCTACCAACAGAGTGAGATGGAGAGTCACGACAAAGGACCTATGTTCCCTACGGAGTGAAGAGATATAAGAAGAAAGTTAACACTTTATCATTAAGTTACCGTTCTAAATGCTTGTTACTATTTTATGACTATATATAAGAAAGTAAATTTTATAATATTTAGAATATATATATATATATATATATATATATATATATATATATATATATATATATATATATATATATATATATATATATATATATATATATATATATATATATATATCGCATACCCTCGCTTACTGAAAATATTGTACATTATTTTTTATTTCTTGGATTTAACTTTTTAGCATGCCTGCTATTTCCCTCGCATTGTGTTTATTTTGGTAGGTGATAGCTTAACCCATTTTTTTTTGTTTTGTTTATGCTATAAATTTTAATGATAGTTTATTTTCCTTGGTCAATAGTCTTTAAGATTTATTTAAAATTGAGTGCTATTACTTAAAATTTACAGAAGTAGTATAAAAGTTATTCTCGTTTGTCTTTCTTTTGTAGTTATAATTCATTTAAATATATTCAGGTTAATGTGTGTAGCAGTTAAAATGTTTTTATGGCATTTTCGGATTACGGACTAATACTAATTGCCTTTTCGGTAAATGAAATTTCAAAAGTATATTTTTTTCTCAATAGCAATATTTTTTTCTTTTGCGCAATATTTTTTATAAATTGCAATATTTTTTTCTTTTAAGCAATATTTTTTATAAATTGCAATATTTTTTTTCTTTTGAGCAATATTTTTTATAAATTGCAATATTTTTTCTTTTAAGCAATATTTTTTCTAAATTGCATTATTTTTTTCTAAAGAAGGTTGAAATCTTACGTTAGTTGCTCATATATGAGGGCTCAGTTATAAACCCTTTATTAAAGAAACCTCGTATTTGTTACTAAGATGCATACGTATGTGTTAAGAATGTTTCCGATGAAATAAAATATCTTTTATTTGATCAAAACTTATTATAATGTCAAACTGTTAAATTTGCAAAACTACTCACGCTTGTATGTATTGCTGCAGAAAAACTTTCTTTGATAATATTTCATTCTAAAGAAAGGCACAGAGGTATACCGTTTTATTAGAAAGTGTAAGTGATCTTTTTACTTCTCTTTGGCTGTCATAAAGTGACTGATAGTTCACGTATAAACAGAAATATAGAAGGTAGAAGATCACGCAGTAACGAAACTTTTAACAAAAGTGGATTTAAGTCCAGATGATATTCTCGTGCAAATGGGGACAATCTCCCCTCCTCTTCCTTACCTTGGCGATCCACATCATCAATAACTTCTGCCAAACTTGGGTTAAAATAATTTTGAGGTTACCTTTGATGCTACCGTAAGATGATATCCATTTACTGAACATTTTAATTTTAACAATGCCTGTACTTGCAATGGACTCACTTAAAAGCAAGAAAGATAAGACGAAATGTGACTTCTTTGTGAACATAGTATCTGTTATTGAATGATGATGGTTAGTGAAAGATTTTTTCAGCTAGAGATATATATACCCCGTAACAGAAAGCCATCCAGCGCGACTGCACACGCCATTTTCAGATTATTTTCCACTTCAATATGGGGAAAAAAATTACAAACGCAAAGAACAGAACTAGTGAAAATTAAAGACCAAGCGGAAAGAAATATGAAAGAAATATCAAGCGAAATTTCATGAAATGAAAAATAAGGAATAGTTTTAATTTTTTTTGAAAATTTGGTACCTAAAAAAGACATTTAATGTTCATTTTTCTGGTTATTGTTTTATTTGTCTGCAAGTTATCTGTAATGGTATGATAATGAATTTAATTTGAAGAAACTTAAAATTAAAATACTATAAATTGTAATTATGTTAATTTCTTCTTTAAAAAATGAAAAGAATTTATTTTGATATCATTATCTGCAAGTTTGACCTTTCTTCCTGTTTTCTTTATTGGGCTGAAATCTAAGAATATATTTTTTCTCCTTTTAGGTAAAAAGCTACAGTATGGTTATATGAATTTCAAATTAAATTTAAGCATAACGAAAATTTTTTTATGCATTTTATTGTATTTAATTTTTGCAAATTGTGCTAAATATATGCTGGAGTAAGCTTAATTTTTACTATAATAATCTTTGCTTGACTGCTTTGAAGTTGCAGAAAACTTTCATTTCTTGAAGTTAGTGCTGGTATTCGAATCTGTAAATTCTGCTACCAGGGATACGTACATATTTAAAATATGGATTATCTGTTAATAGGCCCTCACATTTTCGTGTTTGATTTGTATAAACAGGGTTTGCATTTTTACAAGTTTCTATGGCAAGAGAATGCGTGCCTAGGATTCCTACTAAATGTTAACTATACATTTAGAAAACTCAACTAACCTGATTCCATAAGTCCACAAATTCCAGAAAGCATATATACATAAAAATAAATACTCATCTAGCTTAATAGTCCTTAAAATATGTTCGCTCAATGCATGAGCAGTCCTGCACTTAGTACAAATACTAAACGTCTTCTGTCCCTGTATGTATATGAGAGTCACCTCAAGACTTTAAGAGAGTTTAGTCAATTATATAAAATATTGTTTATTTAATTAAATAGTCGGTTTTATTGATTCTGTGGCAAATTGGAACATAGCTATGACTATGTTTACTATGCGAAATGCAAATTTAGTTGAGTTTTCATAAAAAGTTAAATTCCTTAGTATATTTCTTTTTACTCTTTAGAAGTTGTCTTTTCTTTGCAGCTGATAGAGTGCTGTATTGAGTTGTCAGAAACTGAAACGACAATATTAACTCGTTTTGTTTGTGAACGGTAATTGAACTGCATTCACGAGATATTTTGAGGCTCACTTTTTTGAGATTGTGATCGTTGTTAGTTCAGTTTTGTAATTCTAATTAAAAAGAAGGGAAAACAGTGGTCAGGAATCGTGGTTCCGAACGAGCAGACTTGCGAGCATTCACATACTCTTCTTCCTTATCGTGGACAAAAGGGAGGCTGCGCTCTGATACACTCAAATAGAACAGGAAGTCAGTCCCAAACAATGACCTAAACTACAGAGAATAGTAATTTCCCGAAAAAAAAAATTGCTGGCAAACGGAATGACTGAAAACCAACTGGACACGAGACCTTAGGAATATCCCTTTTTTACTTCTTAATCCGATTTTTCATATTTTCTGGTTCCGATGTTGTCATTTATCTTCGTCAACTATTATCTAAAAAGGCTTTCTGATAATCATCCTTGGATGAAGTTCGTTACCTCCCAACTACTACTTTGATTTCAGACTTGAGTTGGTTTTTGCAAATCTTTGTATAAAACGAAAGAATGAAATGAGATTTTCTTTGCTTTTTAGGATGAAAGGTGGTCGAAAATACATATTTTATATATATTTGCTCTTATTTCAAATTTAATACTCTTGCTTTTCTTTATTTTATGCACATCTTTACAACTAGAAAAAAAATTCACTTTTAAGCTTTTAACAATAACACTGATATGCTGGTATATCGTATTTTTCTATGTTCGTATTACCTAGTAATTTAACCTGTAGTTCAAATGTTTCTTGGTCGGCAGAATAAAAATAATCCAATCTATTTTTTTAAAATTTTTTATTTTATTATCCTCTAAATTATTTTAATAATTGTAATTTTAAAAACCCCCCATCTCGAATCAATAAGATGGATAATGTAAAGACTAAAATCATTATGACTGTGATTGAATTATCATCCAATGATCTCTGTTTGAAGGGCTAATTTTGCCCTTGATTTGGTAGGGAAGCGTTAATTAACCATTACTAAGTAAATAACCATTGAAAAATTCAATTTAAAATTTATTATTTTTTAACGCCTGATCAATATCGTTTAACAGTTGAACGTTAACACTAATTATCAGTTCGACTGATAAATATCATTTATCAGGTGAACTGTTAAATTAGAGGCCTTTGAATTTCCTGACCATATATTTGCTATGAAAATCCGAATTTTTATTTATTATTATTTTTGATCTTTTAAGTTTATTAATTAGGGATGTTTGTACCTGTTATAAAAATACATAAAATATTGTGAATATTTTTATACATTTAAAATTACTTTATAATTACGAAATAAATTATTAAGAATATTAAAATTTGTTTATGAACGATTTATGCAAGTTTCGGGCTTAGTATTGTGCTATAGGAAAATCGATATTAAAAAAGCGTTCCTAGGTCTACTACTACGACAAAATTAAAAATTATATTTTCTAAATTGTTCGGTTTTATTTTTAAATATCTTTGTTGCTAATATTTGTGCTATTTTATTAGTTTATATAATGTTGACCCTTTGAAGACATAAACTGCGAATAATTTCGGGAATTCTGTAGATATTTTTTTCTTATTTCGCATGAACATTTTGACGCAGAATTTTTATTAAAAATATTTTTCATACAATTTTTACTATTCTGTAATAATTTATATTATCATTATAATAATTGATTTATCATTTTAATAATTTATATTATTATTATAATAATTGATTTATCATTTTAATAATTTATATTATCAAATACAGCATGAAACACTCGTGTCTTTTTCTGTATTATAGGTAAAATCTTCCAAACAGGGCTCATTTTCAAACAATACTTTTTCAAATTTGCACTTATTTGTAGTTACTTAGATCTTAGAGAAACAATTTTTCATCAGTGAAATTTCTTTAATTTACAAAATCAATTATTTATAATTTTTTTAATATTAATGAAAAAAAATTTCAAGCTATTTTTTTGGATTTTATATTTTAGTTCAAATATCATTCCGATAATCTAAAATTTTTTTTTTTTACTAAGCATTAGACTTTTTTATAATAAAAAAATACAAAAATATATTTTTGCTTCTAATTAAAGCTTTGCAACAAAACAAATAAAAGGGACACCAGTGGCCCATCTTTGTCAAAAGCTTAATTAGTGCTCATTAATTAATATTTATTTTTATTTGATAATTCGTCTTAAAACTTTAATTTTGAAAGCATTTTAATGATTACTCTAACTCGAAAATAAGTCAGGTTACATAACGGAAACGACCTTTTAAACCGTTAAAAACATTTCAACTTCTCAAATATCGAAAACTGATTAATTCAGATTTTGTTCGAAATGTTGAACCTCTCATTATTTTGAGAAAATGATACGCTTGCGGGGTATTTTTTGATCGCAAAATGATTATGTATTCTGAAATGACTGAGTTTACATCACCGTTTGTGAATATTAAAGATTGTTTAATGTCCCGCTGGTCATTCTAACGTCTCAATTATGTTAGCCCAATTAAACAAGCATCGATTTCCTTTCTAATGAGAGAGTTGGGAATAAACTGCAAGTTACTGGAAGTTGGTGGCTGTTTTCGTTAGAATTCATTTTAATTTGAATTTGGTCGGTGTATTGCAAAACGCTGGGGAGCCAATTTAGGATTATCACGGAAGTGGAAGACTTAAGTTAACCTTCTTCATTTCCTTTCCCTCAAGAAGTTGAGAATAGATAAAACGCACTTCTCTGAAAATCTACAAACAAATTAAAGAATTTTAGTTTGTTTGATATCGCTGTTGTGGTATTATAATTTGGAATGATATATGGAAATATTGTATACCTTCTATTTCTAATTGTAAATATGAGTTAGTAAGGTATATTTCACTGATCGATTCATTTATTTTGGTTGCTAATATAAATACATAGGCTTAGTGCTACGTACTGTGTTCTGCGAAAATCGAATATTTATGAGCCCGTATATGATATTAATTATGTTACGTTTGTTTGTCCGGATAATTTTTGAACATCTGCTGCTTTTTAAGATAATCTACCTCGAAGAAGTCCTCTCAAAATGAATGTAGTCTTTTTCTTTCTTTCTTTTTTTTTGTCTTGTTTTGAAGGAGAATAATTAATTTGCCTGGAACAAATTTAAGAGCTCTAAAGTTATTGGGAGTATTTATATTAAAGAATAAAGAATGTTCCCAAAATTTCAATTAGTGTTTACTCTTAATTATGCTTTAATAGAAAATTGTAATTATAAAATTTTTTTAACCCGAATAATAGCTTTAAGAAGACTTGAAAAATGCATTGTAACGATTCTGGAAGAAGTAAAATATTTGTTCGTCCAACTACCACTGTTTTCCAGGTATACAAATAAGCCTCTTTATGTAAATACTATTTCCCGCAGTAGACCAATCGTTACGACATAGTTCCCAGTAGACTTCTGAAGTCAAGCATCTCTGGCAGCAGTCAATGAGCGAGTGGGTGACCACTCTGATTCAGTCCGTGAAGGGACCGAGGGTATGCAGTACCGGTCTCCGTTAAATTGTTTTACCGTTAAGTACTCGACTTCTTAACACAGATCGTTAGGCTACCAAAGTGGGGAAGCCATCTCTTCTGCAGAAGAACAAAATTGTGATGGCATGCCATTGGAAGCCTCAGAGATGTTTTTCAAACAATCGTCAATAGCTCGATGAGAAACCCTAGTGCGACTTAAATAACGTACAAGTTCTGATTCATAAATACTAGAAGTTTCTGAAACAGTAGTAAGGTTTTATTCATTCTGTTGATCTTCATCAGAACGGTTGGTGGTTTGGAACAACTTGAATTTTATTTTACCGATTTTAATCTAACAAATGGCGAATTATGATTTGTATTCTGATAAATGCCCTTAGAAAAATTACCCTATAAACAAAGGCATCAACGGCCATAACATCAGATGTTTTGTGTAGATATCTAGAAACTTTAGTCACAAGTTTTTTTTTTTGAAAATCCCATTTTCACTGGTCAAATCCAAGTATTTTGCGAATTGTGTGTTCTACAGAACCTTCTTTATATCGAGTTAATTTTGTATTTAAAGCTAGAGAGTCATGAAAAAGGTCTCATCTAAAAAGATATATATATTTTTTTGACTAATTTATTTTCTGAGTAAGTACTCCTTCATAGTTTTTATTTCTTTTCGAGATAAAAAAAAAAAAAAAATCGAGACATGATTTGTTTTCGAGTTGCACCAAATTTCAAAGCTTTATGTAATTTTCAATCGCAATTTTTATTTACCTGACTTGAAATTTCCGTTTTATATTTTTATTTAGGTTTTGTAGGGTTCGTTTAAAACAAAGTAGACATATATACCTGGAACATAAATTGAATTCGTATAGTGTCATCTGCCAAAATTTTAGACAGTCTAGACAATTAATTAACATTAAGCATTTTTGTCTGCCGAAAACCGTTATTTTCTGACTCTATTGTAATTTTAATTTGCAATTTTTTCTTTCAATAGGTTAAAACTCGCTAATATTCGGTTTTTGTTTGCATCATTACCCTAACGACCTTATGACAATGCGTTTAGAGTTCAGTTTCAAAGCTGGATTTATCTTTTATTTATTTATTCATTTTTTATTTTTTATTATAGATATTTGGAAAGAGATGGGAAAACTTTTATCTTCTTTTTTAATTCTATTTTTTTAACAGATAGACGTAAGTGATTTTAATGGAAACACTAAATTCAAAATTTTAAATTTATACATAATTTGGCAATATGTGCATTTGAAAATTTTGTCTTAACAGTTCAAGCTGAAACTCTCAAGAAACGATACACCGCGTTACCCGATTAAAAACTTCATTCGCTTCAAAAATATAGTAATAGAAAATAACAGTCGGCGTGTTTCAAGCACTCAAAAGCAAGCACCCATTTTCAGAATTTGCCAGACGCGAATGAGGAGAAACAAAAGTGATTTGGAATATAAAAGGAAAATTTGCCAACGGAAAATGGAAAGAAGAAAACCTGCGTTATTATCAGAACTCTTGGATGATGCTAATAAAAATGGTACACCACGTGAACCTGAAACAAGTGTATAATTTTTTTTTCCCTGCCTTCAAAAAGTTTTCATTTTTAGAAGAAATTAGAAAATATTCTTAACACTAGGGCACTGATGCATTTTGATTCATTAATTCTCTACCATAGACCTACTTTTAAATATCTTATCTATTCTGAGGATACAGAGCACTTAAGATTTCGCTTGCTATAAAGGTGAAATTGCTTCACACATTCTGTTGCACCTCTACCAAAACAAATATGAAATTTGAAAAATCGATTTACGCCTTTGAGAAAGAAACGAACAATGGAAGTTGTGTATACACAGAGTTCTTTATTGTGTTTTCCTTGATAATGATAAAATCTTACTATTATTTTTTATTTATTTATTTCTTTTTTTACGTTCGTGAAAATTATTTGTTTATCGTTGATTGAGTTAAAGTTTTTATGCTAAGTTTCATAGCTTTCATTTTGAATTTCTATAGCAGAATGAATAACGCTGCTTTTTTCATTTCCAGTTATGGGTTTTCTTTTAGGAAAATTAAACAACTTCTATGATAAAGAGTATATATATATATATTCGAATTAAATATTGTATCAATTTAGGTGGTTATTCAATAATTATTTCAGGTGAAAAAAGCCCGGGTTCGTGTAACGGCTCTGGTTTTCTTTACTTGGTTATTAAGTATCATAAAACAACAACATATCCTAACATATGCCTCAGAAACTTGGACAACAACACAGAAAGATGAGAATTCCTTGGGAATCTTCGAACGTCGGATCCTAAGATCCATTTTTGGGGGCAAACAAGTTGATGGTACTTGGTACAGACGTTCAAACTCAGAACTCTATCGGGCCCTTAGAGAGCCTGATGTTGTCAAGTATGTAAAAATCCAAAGAATTAAATGGGCTGGTCACATCATTCGAATGAACAGAGAGCGTTCGACAAACATAATCTTTTCGGCTCAGCCCATCGGATCAAGGCCCAGAGGTCGACCAAAGCTGAGATGGGCCGACTGCGTGGAACGAGACTTTTCAGTCTTAAAAGTCTCAAACTGGAAGACAACTGCCAGGCAGAGGCAGGCCTGGAGGAAGTTGATTGAGAAGGCCAGGGCCCACCCGGGGCTGTCGTGCCATTGTGGAAGGAAGGAAAACAACAACAATCTAACTTGTCTGATTGTATAATATTATACAATCATAGTCTCTAATCCTGGTCAAGAGCTGAAATTTAAACATCGATACTGAAGAGTAAAATGTAAGAATTGTGTGTTGTAATGTGATTTTATACTGATAAAAATTTAATTTCTTAAAAAGAAAATTATAATCAGAAATTTGCAAAAAATTGTTGCAATATGTAGCTTATGGTGCAAAAATGCATTATATAAAAAAATTTCAATTTTAAATTTGTTGTTGCTTACGTTTTCATATACCAAGTCACTAACTCATGTCAAGGAGAAAAAAAGATACTCAGTATAATAACTTTCAACGAAATAGTGAAACTGAAATAAAATAGAATTATTCATTTATCCAAAAAGATTTTAATTAACATAACATTTTCATGGTATTACTTTGCAAATGACTTAAGTTTACATACAATTGATTCACTTTTTAGTAACGTCATCAATTATTAATTTAATATTCCTAATAAAATTTCAGCATTGTGAGATTCATAACTTTTACAGTATCTTCTTAGAAGAAACACTCCTCTCCAATTTCATTTTCCTTTTCCGCTTATTACCTATTTTGCGTCCATAATGCTTAAAAATGAAACAAAACAGATCTCATATCGCTTGTTCTATTTGTAGAATTGGCAATGCACTTGAAAAACTGTTGTTGTTAATATGGTCATTTAGGATTTGAGATCTTTTCCATAATAGCTGATCTATTTAGAAACGCATTTTTGCGTAAGGTCCTCTTTAAAAGAGTTTTTGATTGTCGCCACTGTCCTTTTCCGCCCTCATAACAAAAAGTCTTTATGCCTTGTCCCGACCCTTAACCAAATATTAAGTGCCTTTGCTTGCGTCATGCATTCATTGCCCTTTCTTTCATACCGGATCTATTGCATTACTTTGAGGACGTAGTAATTCGATTTAGTGATAAAGACTTGGAGATTTCTTTTCTTTTTTTATCCCTATTTTCGTAGTGGGCTTGAAATAGTTGGAGACGTCTGGACGCTTCAATCTCTATGGAATTTCCCGTTATGATGTTTTTCTATCTAAAGCCACATTTAAATATATATTTATATAAGCCCTTTAATATGCAAGCGTTTTATCATCAGCGAGTATATCATTTTTAGTTCAGTTTGCGATTAGCGTTCCCTCAAATTTGGTTTCGGGCCGCTTGGGTAATGGATAGTTGCGCGCCAGGTTTTTGTGGTCTTGCAAAAATAAGTCCGTCATTTTCATTAAAAAAATTAATTTAATAAAATATATTTGAAAAAAAAAAAAAAAACTGGAATTCGTTCTCAGTGTATAATTTAAAATGCCTCACTTAAATCATGATTGGATATTTATAAATTTGGTTCGGTATTTTCTTTTCGTTTTTTTTTAACACGTTGAACGCCACGCTAATTTTACATGGCTTGCCCATCTGGCCAAGGTAAATAACTACAAACTAAACTTGGAAATATTAGACGGATTTTGCTATTTTTTTTAGATGGTTTATCATTACATGTCTGACAAAAGTGGTGAATTATATAAGCCTACGAATTGTTTAAAAATAGTGGTGGATAAAAATCTACTAAATTGAATTTATTAAACCAAGAATCACAATAATTAAGTAAATTTTGAATAAATTTTCTGCAACTCCATAAAAGAGTGTAAATTTTATAGTTCTATATCATGTTATACGCTGTCAGCCAGCTGTTTTTCCCGGCCTATGTGAATGGTCAGTGTCAGCAAGCGGTGGCAGACGCAGTCTAAATGTAATTTCAGTCTCAGCCACCGGTGGTTGACGCGGACTAAATGTAATTTCAGTGTCAGCCACCGGTGGTTGACGCGGCCTAAATGGAAAGTCCAGTGTCAGCCACCGATGGCTTACGCGGCGCTCAACGTGTTAAAATAATCAATAAAATTGAGATAATTATAACAAATTCAGAGTTTTGCGAACCGATATTTAGGTTTTCAAAACAAGTTAGATCCGATAAAGAAGTAACCGACACTTTCGGTTTAATTAAATATGTTAAACTATCGAAATGAATTTTATGTAATAAGTAATTTATTACTCGTAAATTTATTTATTGGTTTCTTCAAATTTGATTGTAGAAAATTTAATTCTTTCAATCTCAACAATGGCCATCATTTTATACTCATTAGAATACATTTGAAAATGTAGTATATTCTAATCATTAATTTTTTAAGTAACAGAATAGTTTATTTTGCCCGGACTTCGAAAGTTTGTGGCGTAGACGCGAAAATTAGAGGGAATATAGGTATTCGAAAGGTGCATAATATTTTAACAAGGTTAAAACGTGTGCACATTTAGTTTGTTATTCATAAAATGTGTTTGTTTTAAATTGTGGTAATAAAATAGTTTTTTTCTCCCTTTTTTCAATAACGATCGAGAGCTTTTAATTCTTTTTAAAAAGTGTTTTAAAAAAAAATGAAAATTCTCGATGTAAATATACTACGTGTGATTTCATAAAAATAAAATACTTGACATTTGATTTGTTTTTACTTGCATATTTTGGCTTGATTTTGTTTTCAACTTAAGTTTACACTAAGTTTAGTTTGAAATTAGTCTTAAAACCGATGTTACTTAATTCCAGTAAAAAATACAACGAATTCCATCATTTATAGATGAGAAAAAAGTTCAATTCTCTGCTGTGTATTTAAATAATCGATGGAAAAATACAAATAACCATAAAAAATACGTATGGATTTTTCATTTATGGTGAGATGTAGGCTCTAAAGTGAGTTTCCTGTTTCAACTTAGAGGTTATTTCTAAGAAATAATTAAAATAATTATAGTGTAAGAACTTCTAGTATATTTTTGTCGTTAAATGAATAAATTGTTTTTGCGTTTTCGTATTTTACCTTATGAAATAACACCTTTTGTTCTCACTCTTATTTCGTTTTATTTCTTCAGCTATTCGACGTTAATATTTACAATTACCATTTATATATATATTTAAAAATAAATAAACAAAACCCCAATTTTAAAATAATTTTTTGTAAACAGAAACTTTTTCTAGAAAATAAAACTTTCAAAAGTTTCTGATGCTTCTCAGCTGTTAAATCTTCCTCTTAGTTTTCATTCATGAAACATTTATTCACTCTAGGATTCTTAATCGTCGTACAAAATATCCCTTATTTAGCTCATTTAAAGTTTGTTTTCTTTAGTTCCTGAAGAATATCTTAGATCAAAATGCTACTTGAAATACAGTTGTCCTCAGAAATTTTCAATCGAGATATATTTAACGTAATTCTTTTAGATTAAGTTGTTTAGATCTTTTATCGTTTCTTAGTGTTATAAAAAACTATAAAAAGTAATTTTTTTCCTTTTACTTAAACAAATCAGTTCTTATTGCTTCGAGTTGCTGAGCTCATTATTAAAAAATAAATTTTTCGTGTTAATAAATATAAAGTTGTATTGTTCGGTAAAACTGCTTTTTTTTCCATATATATAACCTTTATTTCGAATATTAAGTTTAGGTTCCTCTTTGGACTGAAAAGGAATTCTTTTCCTTTGTTAACCTATTATATAAACGCTATTTCCTTATTTATGTAAATACTAACATTCTGAAATAATATTTTTTGTTTCATTTAATTTTTTAATGGTGTTCTATTGAACCTAGTTACTAAATTTTAAGGCTGCAAGTATTTTAAAATCCCTTGAACTAAATTGATCTGTTTGTTTTCAAACAAATCTAAACACTTCTTATTAAATAATTTTTAGTTAGTTATGTATATTGCGGAAGTGTTACTGTTACGATTTATCCTTAATTACTTCGTTTTTGTTATGATTCTGCGGTTGAGTAATAAAAATTCGACCTTTAGACAGAAAATGTTATAGAAATACTTACAACTTTAAAAAATAATGTAACTGTTTTGAAAAAAACACGTTTCAATGTATAAAATTATTTTAAAAAAACATTTCAAAATGTTAAATAGTTTCATTTTAAATAATTTAATTGAGTTCATGTAATTCTGTGTAGGTTAGCATGGAGTAAGAAGGAATAGAATACTTTTTTGACTGAAGGACCGGGCCCTTGAACAAAATCGATCTGTTTGTTTTAAAACAAATATTAACACTTCTAGTTAAATTATTTTTAATAATGTATGTTACGGAGGAGCCAACTGTTACGATTTGTCCTTAATTATTACGATTTTTTTGTCAAGATTTCAGTTTTACGGTTGAGTAATGAAAATTCGACCTTTAAAAAACTTATAAAAAATACTAAGGAAATGTAAAATAATAAATAAAATAAGTAAAAGTACTTACAAATTTAAAAAAAACATTTCCCTGTCTTGAAAAAACACATTTCAATGTATAAAATGATACAAAAAACATAAAAAATATTAAATAGTTTAATCATGAAGGAAACTGACTTCATTGGATGTTAACATGGAGTAAGTAAAATTCTCTTTCGCACCGGACCTTAAAACAAAATCGCTGTTCAAGCAAATATTAACACTTCTAGTTAAATATTTTTAATTATGTATATCACATAGGTGCCCACTGTTAATATTAATCCGTAATTATTACGATTTTTTTAAAATTTAATAGTTTATTCATGCATAATTTTGTTAATTTTAGGCATGTACCTAAATAGAATTGGTTGTAAATAGAATTGCTTCCGATTACTGATAACTAGTTTTGGAAGTTGGAAACTGATATCTTTGTAAATAAAAACTAACTAGTTTTTGAAGTTGGAAACTGATATCTTTGTAAATAAAAACTAATGTTACCCATTATTGCTTCATTATTCTAAGTAATTTGCCGAACTAAAACAAAAATAACAGTTTCTTCTTTAGGTGAGCACACAAATGACCGTCTACCTTTTTAAACGCACTGTTGTGTCACCGATGCGTGCAGTGATTCAGGACGTTTAAAAATCTGTACTTGCTTTCTCGTCTGTGACGTCTTTTATGGGTTTTTAAGGTTTATTCCTGGAAGAAAAAAAATCCCGCTACAGCAACCGTAGCATTCTATTATTGGAATGGCTTTGTGTTGGAATGGTCATTTCGCGTTGATTCACTGATTTCTTTTGTTTCGTTTATCTAAATGAGTGTTTTGTAATTAATCTTTTTCCTCATTTGTGAAATCTTTTTTGACAGAAGTATGATAAAGTGATATTAGTATTTAACATTTAAACGTATATTTATGATGTGCCCTATTTTAATTTAAATTGTCCTGACTGCAGTTTTACATTGTTTGATTTGCTTTTAGTTAGTAGTTTTTATTATTACGTAAGATCCGTAACATACAGGAAACCGGGGCAAATGTGCCAAGTTTTTGATATGTAATTTTTGATGACCTGCTCGATAAAATTATCTTGTTTATGGTAACTTATTTCTAGTTAATCATGTAACTTGCTTATTCTCAAATTAATATGTCCTAGAACCTAATATGTTCCTGATCTAATGCGTAATACATTAGAACAGGAATCTTATGTATTACGCATTATACTATCATGCTCTAATACTTAATTCAAGAAAAATCGTTTTTATATATTTTTCAATTTTTATTTTATATCATATTTTATATTCACTTTTATTTTAATGAAGGAAAAAAATGATAATTATTCTTATTAATATTTTAATTCTTCTTATTATTAATTATTTGTTTAAAATATTTATTTATATTCGAAACTACATTAGCTGAAGACACAAGACGCATTTGAAAAGTAATCTTTAGTTTCATTTGCTTATCACATAAAAATTGAATTTATTTAATTATTTGCTGAAAATTTTTTGTAAAATTAAATATATATTCTTTTGAAGACTAAGCAAACTGTCTCTTTATCTTTTTTTTCCGGTGCGATACCATCTTCAACTTAACAGATCACACAACACACCCTCTCTTTTTCTTTTTCCTCCCTTTTAACGGTTGCAAAATTCAGTTGAATATTGTTTTCTTTATTTATTTATTATTTTTGTCTCTTTAGCTATTTTAGAAGATAGCACTTCAAATTCTTATCATCACGCAGTAAGCAATGTTTTCCTAAATTCATGTTTCAAAATTAAAATTAGTATAAACTTTTTGCCCTTGATAATTAAACTCAGATCAGTCTTTCTTAATAACTAATTATTTGACTCAAAAATTGCAAATTTAAAAAAATGCTTTGTTTTATATTTTCTTTATTTATGTCAAAGCTATGACTTATGTTTTTATTAAAATATTGATAATTGATGAAATATAACATTGATGTTAAGGTAACATTTCGAATTCCCTTAACTGGATTAAGTCGGTGATGTATTAAACGAATGGTAAGTTATTAGGGTCTTCGAAACTTTGCTTTTTATTATATAATTATCAATTTGAACATATCTGATGATTAAGAAATATTTATTAAATTCTTTATATTTTTCACTGTGCCATAAGGTAGGTTTCTATAAATGTTTATTAGTGACTTAGTATAAATCCTATGTATAAATAAATAGGAAACTTCTGTAATTTTTTCTTGACGTAAAAACATTTCTCAGATTAGAATAAATATTTTCATTTAGATTCCAGAGCCATCTTACCTTTAGAATATTTCTGTGATTTTAACTTTCTCACTAATAAAATCCACTCTCTCTCATCCAAGTCAAAGGTCATAGGCTCAAAATTGGATCGTAAACGAAACTTTTCTAAGTCCCCGTTGCTTGGGAATAATCCACCTGGTTGATAAGATAAAGATAGTCGATTAATATTCCCCAAAGAACCATTCTATATCTTCTCTGCGTAAATAAGTAAGTCGAAGATAGCTAAGAGAGCCTAGGCTTTTAGAGCCACTTATACCTACAAAATAAACAGCTCTATGCCGCGATAAAAACTTGTGCCGTCACACTTTTGGTAATAGGCTCGGTGCCGTACCTTTGCCGAAGCTTTTGATGGTTATTTCGTGAATTGATCTCTTCAACTTCCAATGTGCATGGATCGGTTTTTGGTTTTGTGGTTAAAGTGTACGTCCTATTCCAATGGATTTAAACAAAGCTTCTGGTTCGTACTTTCTCCCATTTTAATGTCTTTACTACAAAGAATTGAATTTCTACAGGCATGCTTGTAAAAAGTAGAATTTTAGATCAGCATCCTGCTATCTTTTATTTATTGGAATTGTAATCAGGAAAAGTTCATTCGCGTCGCCCTATACGAAATAGTTAACGATTATATTCGGCTATATATTTTGATGGAGATAAGATCTTTTGAGTTTTTGTTGACAAATACATTAGGTTAGTGAATATAGCGTACCTCCGTAATTCACTACTGGTTTTAAAGGGAACTTTTAAAATTACACAACCCTTAATCAACAGCATGGATTTGTTTAAAGCACTTTAAAATTTTACAAAAAATTATACAGATTAAAATTTGAATTATTAAGTTAAAAATATATTTAAATTTTTCTTAAAAGCTTGTTTGTTTAAAATACATGTTCAGTTTCTTTCTTTTCTTTCTTTTTTTTTTTAAATGAACACGTTATTAATTTTTGGGTTTTACAATTTATTCATTTGAATAAGATGTAACTATGCAATTAATGTGTTTTGGTTTAATAGAATTTGGATTTGACCATCCGAATCAAATTATGCGTATTTGTCGGTAGCTTCAGCGTATTACACTTCATTTAGAGAAAATATGAAGATAATGATGTGTATAAAAACCACCTATTTTTGTGAATAATTAATATAAATCTTATTTAACTCTTAGAAATTTTTTTTCCTCATATATTTAATATATTTTTTTTTTTATCAAGTATTGCTTTAAAGAGAATGAGTAGGTTTTACTCTCCTAAATAAGTTATAATTTTGCTTTTTTATTTCCCTAGACTTTTGTTTCTTATCTGCCTCATGGGGTAGTAATAAAGATTATATCTTGACCTTTTGAAAATTTTTTTAAAATTTGAATACAGTGAAATCAATAATAGCTTTAGATTGAGTTTAGTATAATGACAATAAACGTTGAAGTAAGTTTTTTTTTTTTTTTTGCTTATGGTGTTTATGTACTTTTTTTTTCTCAATTTTTTTTTCTCATTTGTTTTCCAGAGGGAAAGAAATGTTCTTTTTTTTAAAAAAAAATTTAGGAAAGAATTGACAATTTTGTTCAAATAAATAAATAAAAATTAAAAAAATAAGTCTGAACTAATTGTTTTGATTAACTGTAAAATCAGATACAAGTTCTTACTCTATTTTAGTGCTTTTACTTAGTTTATATAGTAAAGATATTATTAATGACATTGATTAGTTTTTTAATTTATTTATTTAAGCTAATGTGTATAATATATTATGTATATAAATATACGAAGGAGGAATTATATTTGCAAAATTCCTAAATTGTTTATTGCTCTTATTTGTTTTTGTTATTTCAAAGTTAGCAAATTAAACACAGGATATTTAATCGACTATTTAGAAAAATTTAAACTTTAACACACTTCTATTTTCGAAAGATTTATAACTTAATTGCAAAAGTCGCAATATGCACTAGTTCCAATGAGGTGAACCGAGTTCAAATCTCAGCAATGGCAGATCGATTCGAATTCCGCACCCGGCTAGCACCGACCACAGTGCTGACGTAATATATCCTCAGTGGTAGATGGATCATGGGTTAGAGTCCCCTTGCCGTCAGGCCTACCATGGGTTGTTTTTGTGGTTTTCTCCACCATGTAAAGCAAATGCGGGTTAGTTCCATCTTAAAGTCCTCTACGAAGGTAAATTTCTCATAAGACTAGATCCAGGAGTTCCCTTGTTTTCTGAATTGAGTTCAAAATTACAAGGCTGCGGAGTTGAACATTAGTAATCGTAAACCCCAAAAATTGGGTCGGCTGTTCATCGACAGTTATAAGACTAAATAAAAACTAAAATATGCACTAGTTCATTACCTCTGGGGATAGTGATCCAGGAGTTCCCTTGTCTTCTGTCTTCTAGATTGGGTTCGAAATCGCAAGGTTACGGAGTTGAACATTGTTAGTCGTAAACTAGACTCAAATTTGGGTCGGAGCCATGGCGGCTCAAAAGATAGAGCGCTCGCTTCCAAATGAGGTAACTCGGGTTCGAATCCCATCGATGGCTGGTCGATTTGAATTCCACACCAACTACAGTGTTGACTTAAAATATCCTCAGTGCTAGACGGATCATGGGTTAGAGTCCCCTTGGTGTCAGGGTAACCGTTGGAGATTGTCGTGGTTTTCCTCTCCATGTAAAGCAAATAGGGGTTAGTTCCATCCAGATGTCCTCCACGAAGGAAAGTTTCTCTAAATACTTGATCCAGGAGTTCCCTTGTCTTCTGGATTGGGTTCAAAATCTCAAGGCTACGGAGTCTAACTTTGGATGTCGTAAACTCAAAATTATGTCGGCTGTTTAGTAACGGTTATAAAATAAAATAAAATATATAAGATGTTATCTTTATCTAATATTTTTTAAAAACTAAAATAAGCCTTATCTTATTGTTGAAAGTGTAACTAATAAAAATGAAGCACTCTTTCCCGATTCGAAGGACTTTTAGTAACTCAATTCGCAATCAATAAAGTTTAGCTGTAAAGTTAATTAACCTTCTTTTGTTTACTATGAATGCCGCCTTGCTTTCTGATGAAGAGGACTATTTTATTTCAACTGTAGATCCGCCCCTATAGGTTCATTAAACTTGAATAAAAGACTTTCTTCCTACTTTATGATTTCAACAGCTTTATTTGATTCCGGTCTCCATTTTCGGGATTTTGAATAATAATAGATTGAGAATCCTTGGATGTCACTAAGAAATAGGCACAATTGGTAAAACAGTAATGAATTTTACTTGCTGTCTTCAAAAAAGGTAAATAAATAGCACGTGAAATATTAAAACTCAGTGAAAATCAAAAGTTCAAGTTTTTATTAAGAATATAAACTTTCTTGAATTTTTATATCACGCCGTATCTCGCTTAATTGAGGTTTGATTTAAAATTTACACTTTGAAATCAAACTACAAATTTAATAAATGTGTTGTTAAATATTTTAGTCTCAGTATTAGATTTGCACTTGTAAAAATCTCTTATCACATTCACGTAAAATCTGCTCTAACTTCGGAACACGTTCAAAAAACGGATTATCTCACTTAATTGAAATCTGGCGCTTTCAACAAATCTGCTGTTAGCCATCAAAAGTTAATTGCTCAGTTCCTGGCCAGAAAAACATAATTTCCATTCCTCTGAACCTTATTTTATTTCTTAAAATTTGAGAACTTGTTCATAAGAACTATGAATATTTATTTGTTAAAAAATAATTCGTAAATTAACTCAATAAGTAATTTTTTTTTTAAATCTATGATATATGATGCAAATTATGAAACTAATAATTGGAGCTTTCGACATTATCTGACAGCTTGTGTTATTTGACATTGAGATATTTTTTTCCCCCCTCTCTCTCTATAGCTAGGTTGTTCATTTCGATTATTGCCATCTAGTGTGCAATTTTAAATAAATAATTCTAATACATAAATCCAAAAATTTATGGTAAATTTTATTTAACAATAAAAATATGCGTTATAGTAAGGTAATGCTATTAACTATTACAATTTTGTGTAGTCCGATATTTAGTTACCAATTTTGCAATATTCTGGTTAGCTTCACGCAATCATGTTTAAATTGCACTAAAAGTTAATTTTCTTGTTGTTAGAGCCTTGAATTGCTGTGAGTAATAAATTATAAACAATTATTTAATTCTGTAAATCCGAGTAATATTTTATTTAAGTATAATACAATGATTGTGTCCTGCTATATCCATTAGAAAATCTGGTCATGTATTTATCACAGATGTATTTTTCTAAATAAGTTATGTAGGTCTAAATAATATATATATTTTTAATAATCAAAAAAACTTGCTTATCACATATTTTTATTCACATATTTTGCATATTTTTAAATGTGTAAAGACAAATCTTAAATAAAAAGTATAATTTTTTGAAAAAAAAAGCACGAGATTTTGAACTTGTTTTATGTATGTTCAATGAAATAGTCATAATTAAGCCTTCAATCTTTTTTAAACTTTAAATATTGTTAATCTTTGAATTAATTTCCCTATAACTTATTTATATTTTCTATCTAATAATTATTTCCTTTGTGAAAGTAAATTTTTTTTCATTGCGAAAATATATTTAGATCTTTATAATACGTTGAACACCAATTGCAAGTTTTTGATGAAATATACCATATTTTATCAGTTGGTTTCATTCAATACTGCAGAAACGCAAATAATTGCTCTTTCTAGATAAGAAAATCAGCTTTCAATCAAAATAAATCTCTTAGTTGAGTTTGAGAGCAGGTAATTCAATTAAGTATTTTTTTCGGGTAAAAACTTTTAATGTATCATGATAAAATTATGAACATTTTGATAGCATATCATAACTACCTCATATCTATGTATTTTGGAAACCTATTCGTGCCTTTTAAATGTTACTTTTACATCAGCGTTACTCGAATTTTAATATTTCGTTTAATCCGTAAAATAATCAACTATGTTCTTTTTCAAATGGGTCATAAAAGAAAACCAATTTAAATTAATTTTTTTTCAAAATAAAATCAGGGATTTTTTAAGAATGATGTTTTGTTTATAAAATACATTTGAGTCCAGGTAAATAACCTTATTCATTAAAAATTAGTAATGAAGTAGGGGAATTTTTTATTTTTTTAGTGCATTAAAAATCGCATTTTCTAAGACTTGCTAGAGTTCTTTCCTTGTATATTCAATCATTTGTAAATCTTCTCATTGATCTTTCCCTACATAGTTTTTTATTTTATTTATATATATAAATATTTTACTTTGGTTTCTTAGAATTGCGTCCCTTGTAAAAGTAGGACCGTAGAAAACGTTTTATCAATAAAAGAAAAAGTCCGAATATCTTTATTGAAAAATATTAATTTTATAAATCTCCTCCAATGGCAAATACTTGAATAAAATATCAACTTACACAAGTATAAGGCGCTGCTAGACTTTTTCGATAACTGCTAAATTCTAATTATTGCAACTGAAATTCTAACTAATTGTGCACTAAATGATTCTTAGTCTGAATATAGTGCGCAAAGTTTCATATGAACAATACTCAAAAATAAATAAAATAAAACATAAACTGATGTCCTTAAATAACTTTTGTTTTATTGATTGAATTTTCACTTTCTGAGACTCAATATTAGTGGTTTAAGAGGGTATGCTCATATATACTAATTAATTAGTGCATACGATATTTTAAGTTACGAAATCACAGACAAAAACGTATTTTCTCTGAATAAACATACTTTTTTTTCGCCGGATTTGGATTTCTGATTCCCAAAATATGGTCTCAATAGTTCAGTCAGAAAAGCGGTCCAAATTTTGAACCCCTTAATGTTAATTTTACTTTTTCTGAATTTCACCATGTTTCGGAAACTTTTTAAGCGAATTTAAAAGTTTTTGCACACAATTATAAAATTCGTTTACCTAAAGATAATTCCATGTATAAAATAAACTTAAGTGGATATTTACTTAGATGCAAAAAATTTAAAATTACAAATAATTACAAAAAATAATTTTTAATAAACATTAATTTTTTATTACTTTATTTAAGTCAAAAAATCTTTGAATTGCAAAGTATACAAATTTTGCATCATTTTGAATGGCAAAATACAAAATTTGAGCGAAATCGTTCGACTAGTTTCTGAGAAGTCGAATTTAAAAAATATACTTTTTTCAAAATTCCATTTCTCAGAAACTATTCGATCGATTTCGCTTGAATTTTGTTAAATATCGTCTGCTCTATTTAATTAAGATATTTGAAGCCACCCCCGCGAACCATTAAGATTGAGTCCTAAAATGTGAAGATCCGATCATTAGATCAAATGTTATTCAGGTTCGTCCGTTTCTTATTTTGCACCCTGTTTATAGCCTTTCTCAAAAAGGGGAAAAAAAAAGAAAAATTATATATTTGAAAAACTAAAAGCTTTTAATTCTTTTTAGTTTTCATTTGCTTTATAATGTAGTTTTGCTATGTGATATAATATTTTCGATAGCACAAACAATTGAAATGTTTCAATGTTTTGCTATTGCATAAGTAAAAATATTAGTTTAATAATTAGAAAAACCATACCTTGCATAATTTTAGTAAGCTAATGATCAGTAAAGCAATATAGCATTAGAAACGGTTTATAGCTTTCTGAAATATTTGCGCTATTATCTCATATCTCTCAAATAGCTCTGGTGACTGAAACAGTATGAGCAGTATGCAGC
The DNA here is from genome assembly GCF_982258835.1 of Parasteatoda tepidariorum. Classification (NCBI taxonomy): domain Eukaryota; kingdom Metazoa; phylum Arthropoda; class Arachnida; order Araneae; family Theridiidae; genus Parasteatoda; species Parasteatoda tepidariorum. Next base: position 43,925,454 of record NC_141765.1, read on the forward strand.
TCCTTTTAGACAAACTTAACATTGAACTTTATTTTTTCATAAATTGAAAAAATTAAAAACTTTTTTTTTCAAGCGTTGAGTTGCTTTGAACCTGCATTGATTTACGTTTAATGAGGAAATAATGTTTTTACCAGAGTCGCGTAAAAGAAAATAAAATTAAATATTTTTTAAATTCTTAATTTAGGGTTTGTTTTGGAACTTAAGTCTGCTCTGCTAGCTCCAAATATCTAAGATAACCTTTTCGGTCGTGAATATAAAAAAGAAGTTAGATAAATTAGAAGTTAGATCTTCAACGTGTTTATTTGAGTTTTTTTTATTTTTTTTTATTTGGTCGGGGTGAGTGTCTCTTTGTTGATTCCAAAAATTCAGGGTTCAAAGCTTTCTATCTTTTGATTGATTTGAAAAAAAAAATGAAAACTTTAAAATAAAGTGGATGGTTCAAAAGAATTTAAAAGCTATTAAATAAAAATAATAAAAAGGTTTGTCACTAGAAGTTCAACCGAAACGTTTTTCCTTATCTTTCGTCTTGGGTGTTCATTAGTCTACTGAACTGTGCGTTTAACTTTAAAAAAAAATCCTTATTTCCTGCAACATTTATTTGATAATTAATTATCAGCTTCAGCAAATAATTATTTTTAGTACTAAGCTGTAATTTTAGTTTAAAAATTGTAGGAAGGAGGCAAAAAAAACTTAAGTCTGGGAGAATCTCAAACTTTTCTTTAATTTTATAATTCAGTTTGCATTGTATATTTATATAAAAGAGCAGAATACTCTTCATTATGTAATTAAGAAAAAAATGATTGTTCTTAAAGTTTTATTGCTTGTTTTAATTTTATTTTTAAATATTGTCATCATATAATTTAATTTCCATCTTCGGAATAATATTTTTCGTTTTTTTTTTAAAAAAAATATTTTGGAACTACTACTTTATTTTCAAACTACAAAGATATAAATTTATTATTATATTTTTTATTATTGGTGTCCTCCCGGACCCCTTTTGTTATTTCTGGGGGGATCACGTCATCATGGATGGTCATCACATTTCACACTGCAGAACGCTTCGTGGGAGTTCCTTGGTCGAGCGTTGTTGGGAGGCTCGAGACCGAATGAGACAATGACTTTTTTTTTGTTCATGTCTTTTTTCCCCTTTATGTCAAGTTCTCTGCCATTGGAAATAAAATTAAAAAAAGAATATATATTTTTTTTATTTATTTTTAAAATTTAGTTTCGAGGATGTTTACTAAATTAAAATAAACTAATATATGTTAGGTGTTTTATTGCTTTAATTTTTTTGAAATCTGCACAGTTTTTGATAAAATTATAAGTAATTATTTGCGCAAATAGTATTTTTTAAGAGTTGCTTTCAAGATGGGAACATAAAGAAGAAAGAAAAACCAATGAGCAAGTCATAAATTCATGTTGACGTAGACATTTAATGTGTAATTCAAGGACCTTGGTAACTTATTGCAGATATATTGTGTCAAAAACAATTTATAATTTCTTTAAGTGATAGGTAAATAATTTAAAAAAAAAATGATCTTCCAAACATACTTGCAACTACATATATGCATAATATAAATGAATTTAATATGAATTAATTCAGATAAAAATCTAAATCCATTTAAAGAAGTTTCAAAGTATCTCTATATTGTAGGCAATGAATAAGGTTTATTTCTATGCATTTAGTCATAATTTAGTAAGATGAAAAGAATCAATAGGTAACTGAAGATTAATTTTACCATATTCACTGTAGTTTCCATGTACTAATCTTATTATAAATTTATAAGAATAAAATTCTGTTGATAAAGACATTTTAAAATCAGGATTAAAGATGCAATCATTTGTGATATTTTTTTAACTATAGTTTTTAGGAAAATGAGTGTAATTAATTTTTCTTCCGTAATTAAGTTAAAAGCAATCTGAAGAAATGCCAGGCTATCGATTAGTTTGATTGCCAAGAGTTTCAAGATAAAATACAATTCACTCAAAATTTTATGTTATTTGATTTAAAAAATTATTTTTCTTCTGAATTTGAAAAGCCAATTACAGTTTTTTTTTTTCCTGCTTGGAGTCGTGGTGGCTCAGGGGATAGAGCTGTCTCCTCCCACTGAGGTGAACCGGATTCGAATCCCAGCGATGGCTGGGCAATGCGAATTCCGCACCCGGCTCTCACCGATCAAAATATCCTCAGTGGTAGATGCATGTTAGTTCTACAAAAAAGCCCTCCACGTAGGCAAGTTTCTCCCAATACTTGACCCAGGAAGGAGTTTCTTTGTTTTCTGGATTAAGTTCAAAATTACAAGGCTACGGAGTTGAACATTGGTAGTTGTAAACTCAAAAATTGGGCAGACTGTTGAACGACGGTTATAAAATATAAAATCTCTTGCCTCAAACAACAGCAATAGCAAATGCATGCTAAATTTCAATTATATGTTTGCATTATTTGTAAACTAATAAGTATTTTATTGATGTCCTGAATTTATTCAAAAAAATAAAAATAAATCTAGAAACTAAATTATGAGGATTGAGAAAATTTTTAAAAATAAACATATAATAATTATTAATTTTATATAAAAATAGTCTGGCCAAAAAAAAATGTACATGTCTTGTAGAGTTGAAATTAATGGCATGTGTAGCTATTTTGTTATTAAAAAAAGTTTCCATACCCGAGTTTGATTTTCACTTGGAATTTTTTTTAACGTGCCCAAAATGTATATTGTTCTTTGTTTTTCCCCCCTCTCTTCTACCTACTCGAGTATTCTTTACGCAACGTTCAGTGATAATAAAACACGGTAGCTTTCCTTACGCAACAGAGACATAAAATTTCGTCGGTTAAGAGTAACTTCCATTAGAACTTTTATTTTTTTCATGTAACTGGCTTTTATTTGGTTTTAAGTTTATTGAATAAGTTCATAAAAATGATAACCTCTTAAAGACTCACGAGCCAGTTGACGTTTGCACGTGTCACTCTCGTTTACTTATTCCAACACCTTAGTACACCTCGCCAAGATTTACTCAAGTTTCTAATGTCGCAATTCAGCAGCAAACCATTTTTTTAAAAATAAAAATAAGTAAATAAATAAAATTTTCCCCGGTAAGCAGTGTCGTGAAACGATTCGAAGAATTGTGAAAAAAGTTCAATGAAAAAGTTCAAATTCCGAACGTTCCTTTTTTATTAATTTTATAATTGATTTTTTCTCACTATCTTCTCAGAGCTACTTCCTTAACATTTGATAGTTAAAAACGATGGGAAAGTATTGTGATCGATTGAAAAAAAAATTTTTTTTGTTTTTTTTCCTTCATTGAAAAAATTAGTTTTAACACTAGAATAGCAAGTTCTTTCTGCGTCACGGGCATTTATCTTCGATGAGATCGATTGGAAGGTACGTTGCTAGCCCAACTAGATAACATAGTCCTGGCGACCAGAATTTGCCGGCCCTTAGTAGTTGTTTTTTTACTGTGCGCTTTTATTTTGGGTTTTAACTTACTATTTCATCGATGACATTCGATACACGACTAAAACGAAGGAGCAATGGGTCATGGACTAACCGCGTTTCGCCTACTCGAGATTCTAAGAAACTGTCAACATCATTAAGGGAATTTTCTATGATGACTGTCGTAGATGCTGTACGAAGTATTGTCAGGTAGGTGTACCTTTCTTTTTTTTTTTGTTTCTTGAAAGTACAGGCAGTATTGCACCTATACTGAAAAATATTTGTTTTGAGGCGTAAAGCGATTCTTTCTTATATATATCTTGTTGTTTTCTTTATATTAATTGTCTTTTTACTTGTTTGCTTTTTAAATGCTTCATGATATGTAAACAAGTTTTTTTTAAGAATTTGTTTTTTATCTTCAAGTCTTAATTTATTTTCTGGATTTCAGGAACAATTTTATTTTCTTACTATTTAATTTTTCTCCTTTTTTTTTATTTCTTTACTATATATCTATACTTTTGTTTGATAATGTTTTTCAGAATTCAAATTTCTCTCACAATTCTAAATTTATTTAACACTGATTTACTTTCACAACAATAGTAAAAGAATACGGCTTCAGTGGTCATATTTTTACTTTTATTTCCTTCGTTTTCTTTATTGCTATAATTACTTTCACAACGAAATTTTGAGCTGATCTTAAAAAATTTGTTCACTGTTACAGACAAAAGGAATATTCTAAAGAATTTTTTTTTCAAATCTCTAAATATTAAGCAATAAACAGCGTTGAAGTACACAGAGCACACAATTAACTGTATCAAATTCAGTATGAGCGTTTTTTTCCCCTTAATTTTTTCGATATTTTTTACTGTTACTATTATCCCATTTTCTACTTTTATCTTACATATCATTCATCTAGGACAGTTTGGTAAAAATTATTTGCTATATTCCTAAATTCTCTTGTCAATTATATATATTATATATTGCTAAACTACAAATGTTTAGCGTTTGGTTTTCGAATTAGAAACACGCGATAGTAACTATATTTTATGAAAATATAACTCTGTTTGTTAGTAAACTACAAAAACGTAGATGAAGATATCACTTTTTAAACTTAATTAAAGTTAAATCTCTTAAGATTTATTACTTGACATTTTTTAATTGTTCTTCTCATAGAAATAAAAAAAAAATTATGAATGAATTATATTTTCGTATTTTAATAAAAATGTGATGAAATATACAATATATTAAGTTCAACCAATGTCTTTGTCGTTTATCTTTCGTTGTTTTCTCTGAGCTATATCCCAAATTCTTTATTATAACCATTAGACGTGCATAAGAAATAATGTATACGCTATTACATAAGAAGGATGATATTTGCAATGCTTTGTAGTACCGACTGTTTTAAAGATATGTCAGGAAAAAATATTTGATTAGTAGCGATTTCTTGTCGGCGAAGCTATGCCTGTTATTAAATGAAAATCTATTAAGAATTCGAACTTTTTATCTAGCTTTTGTGATTTTTAATTTAACTTTTTGAATCAGGTCGATACACTATGATTCATATATCGCATTGATGTAACCGCTCATATACACTGCCGCAGTATAATCTAATTTCGTAATTTACCTCTATATAATTAACTGTTTTTTTTTTTTCTCAAAAGAAAATCTGGTAGTATTTTGTGCGTGTGTAAAGCGTTCTGAACTTGCTTTAATTGCTTTAAATTATCCAGAAAAAAAATTTTTTTAAACATCTTCAATATGTATGGGGAAGTGTTTTTATTTTTTCTTTGCATTTTTTTTTTAATTCTCTCTATATTTTTTATTTTATTTTTATTTTTACAGAAATCAAGTTTATGCGCAATTTCGCAACATTTATTTACCTGTGAAATGTAATTTCCTTTGCAATTTATATACTAATATTATTTCTGTTCTAAGGCATATGTCAATGCATGCATATGTTTTAGAGCCTATGTCAATGTATGCATATATTCTAGAGCATATATTAGGCAAATTTTGCAGATTATATTCCATATTCTTAAAATTAATTTGCTCACTATAATTATTATATATAAATTCAGCGGTGACAAAACTTTATTCTAAAAAGTTGAGGCGTATTTTATTTATTTATTTATTTTACTTATTTATTTATTTTACTTATTTATTATTATTATTATTTTTTTTGCGTTACAAAAATTATAAGGTTTTGAGATGATTAACCGAGTTTTAAAATGATTGAGATTTTTATTCTTCAGTAAATATGTAAGATATTTTAAAAATATTTTGGTAATTTTTGAAAATTCAGTATGAGTTGCTTTTCATCTAATAATATTTTGATAATTTTTCATTAGAGCAATATTTTGACAATTTTTCAACATAGCAATATTTTGATAATTTTTGAAAATTCAGTGTAAGTTGTTTTTCATCTAACATAACCATCAATAGTAATTTAAAATTAAATATTATAAAGATTCACGGCAGTTTTTAATTTATAAAATAGTATGGATATCCACTGTGTTATGCAAAAGCTTCCTGCTAGTTTAGGAATTATAATTTCTTTTACTTTTTGGTTGTTTATACATAAAGCTTTGAAATGATGCATAAAACTTTTAAAAGATACATATAAAAAGTGGGCTGTTTTGACAACAATATTCTCGTAATTTTATTGAAAAATAATTTTTAAAAATTTCAAAACTTTGAAATTTTAAACATTAGCATTATTTTTTAGTTCTTGCTATATTATGAGTTTTCGTTTTTAGTAATATGTATATAGTTTTGCAACTATTCTTTTGTACTCGTAATCGTTTTAAAAATGATATTGTTTCTTTCTTTTAATTATATTAATAACGGAAAATTTTATATCAGTTTAAATGAGGACATTGCATAAAACAAAAATTTAAAAAAATCTTTCACTTAAAACCACATACACCGAGGGAGAGGGACCAATATTGGAATGTCAAAATTTTTTGATGTTGGTTCTAGAATGGATTTTAATATTAGGCATTAACATTTCTATATAGGGGATATTGGTTGAATAATGGGTATAAAATATTAGGTTCTATATAGGGCTGATATTGGAATAACATCGTCCCTCGTTACCCATATTGAGTCAAGATTAATTAATATTGGTCCTAATGAGGGTTGGTTGTTTTGCTGCTAGGGTATGTATTTTATTCATTTTAAAATTGAAAATTTAAATATTAACTAACTTAAAACATAGTTTTGTTAAATTCGATTAAAATAATAACTCGTAATTTTTTTTAATTAATAAACCTAAATATTAACTAACTTAAAACATAGCTTTGTTAAATTCGATTAAAATAATAACTCGCAATTTTTTTTAATTAATTAACTTAAATATTAACTAACTTAAAACATAGCTTTGTTAAATTCGATTTAAATAATAACTCGTAATTTTTTTAAATTAATAAACTTAAATATTAACTAACTTAAAACATAGCTTTGTTAAATTCGATTAAAATAATAACTCGCAATTTTTTTAAATTAATAAACTTAAATATTAACTAACTTAAAACATAGCTTTGTTAAATTCGATTAAAATAATAACTCGTAATTTTTATTTTTTTAAACTTTTAACCATGTAAATCCTGTTTCCTTGCCTAGCGTACTAGATATTGATAATTTTAAAACAAATAAGAGATTTCTATTCCAGAAATTAAATTTTAACTTTAAAAGAAAAGTTAGCACGTTTAAACACGTTTTTCAAAACTACGTGCGAAATAACTGGACCCCTTGCTTTTCTTCATCTTTGTAGTGAAATGCTTTTGCGTAGTGATTTATGGTTTAAATGCGTTTCCACATCTCACATTCTGGAAGTCATTTTTGCACTTTTGTTACAATATATATTTTGCAAATGTAGATATGGTAAAGGAATTGGTGCAAATATTTTATCTATCGTCGCTTTTCCCGAACATAATTTCGGTTTCGCTTAAGATTGCCTAGAGTTAACGTTCTGGTACCACAGGAAGGAAGGAAGAAAACTACTTTACCTAAAAAACTTGTGAAACACGATTTATGCTTCAATTTTTCATGATGTGACAAAGTTTTCGTGCCTTAAATTTGTTGCAGTTTTTTTTTTTTTTCATCTTTCCTTTTATATCTGTTGACGTTTATCTAAAATAAAATTTTGTTCTCTTTATATTTTTAGTTTCCATAAACTTTAACGACATTTTTTTATATTCAATCTTTAATGTGTTCTGTCATCATTTTAGTATAATTTTAAAGTAGTTTTTAAGCATTTCTTTCCTTTCTTTCTTCTTTATTTTATTTTAATTTTAACTAGCACGTGTTCTTAGATTTGGTTGTTAAGAAACTAAATACATTTTATATTCGGTACATGTTTCGTGAATTTATTTATTATCATGAAATTCTGGATTATTTGTAACTGTTATTATATCTCAGTGTTATTATCAGTGAAGAGCTGTACAAAAACAAAATTACAACACAAAATAAAGAACAATACTTATTTTTGAAAAACAATTTTTCCAATTGCATCGCTGACTTATAACTGAACTATTTTAATATCTTGCGATTGATGCTTTTGTTAATTTCTCTTCAATTAACATTTAAAAACGATTCCATATTTAAATTTTCGTGAAAATAATTTTAATTATGTTGCGAAATATGCTTGCGACGTTATTATTTTATTCATTGTAGGAATTCCGGTAATTTAGTTCAAATGCTCTTAAGGTAATAAAAATAAATCTTTTTTCATTTTTAAAATGAGCAAATAAATTTTCTTTTCTTATTTTTTACAGTTCTGTAGAACTTTATTTTTCAGTTGTTTATTTTGCACTCAAGTTTTTTAATTTTATTAAGGTTCTATAAATTTCCCCTGAAACATTTAAAAACGCTAAATTCAAGTTGTACCAACTTGAATTTTGGAGAATTCCATGTTTAAAGTAGGATATTAAGTCATTGTTCAGAATATAATGTGTTGGGCTGTACTTTTTCCCACATATCTTTTTCAAGTTCTCGCATCAAATCTGCTTTCTTAATTTAATTTTTTAAAATCTATAATAGAACTTGCTTTATACATATAACAATTTTTCTCTTTTCGAAGATTTAATAGTTTTACACTTTGGAAGATTGTTTTGTTAAATAAAAATTTTTTAAATCATATAATTTAAAAATAACATTGAATTATTTATTCTAGGTGCTTAAAAACCGTTAAAATAATTATTATGCTAACCCTTCATGTTTTAATGACCTTGCATTTTTTATGGGTAAGATTGCTTAAAAACTGCATGTACTTTCACAAGTTGGTTTATCTAAATATGAATTAGATTACAATCGGTGTATTCTTTTCCACATTTTTTGACGGATTGTTCCAAGGTTCATTATTTTCTAATTTGAATGCAATGGTGATACAGATTTGGTTATCATTTTTTTTTCATTGGCCTTTAAAAACCAGACTTTATACCGATACATCTTTTTTTGTTTAATTTTATTTTATTTGATTTGTCACTTGTTTGTTTGTCAAGTTAAAAAGGCCAAACATGTAACTTTTGTTATCAGTCTTTAAGTTGGCAAACAGTGACGATATCAAAAAGGAGGGTTGATAAATTTACCTGTGTATTGAAGAGAGTGAAAACACAATTTTTGATACCTTTTATTTATTGCTGATCGATATGGTAACGACTCGTGGTCGATAACACCCCCATATATCGATCACAGACGATATCTTTCTTCTACCTTATTTTATATTTGTTTTTCCTTTTCTTTTTTTAGTTTTTATGCGGGTTTAGTTTTATTTGTATATTTTAGATATCGTCTCGAGCTCTTAACCATTTTTTTTTCTGCTGTAATTTTTCAAAATAATTTACTTTCGAAATGTCACTTGTTTTTGCGTAACTGATCGATTCTGTGTAGTTTCATTTGTTTTAGGAATGTTCTTAAATTGCTTTTATTCGATTCAGCGAATGAAAAAAAGACTAAAATAATTGAATCACTATTTAAATCGTGTTTTCAAATGTTATTAGAGGAGAAAACAACATTCAAAATGCATATAATAATATTTTGAAATATTTTTTTCGATATTAACTCCAACGATTAAGATTTTGATATTGCTTTCTTGGAAAGGTCAAGAACATTAAAGGTTGTCATTCTAAAGTAAAAACTATAAATGCAAAATCTTGTCTTTTATCTTTAGAGCAAATATTTTTTTAATAAACTATTGCATTATTAAACGTATATTTGAAACGAATTGAATTTGAAAGCTTTTAAAATATACTGTAATACTAAAATATTTTTATTGCACATTATTTTTAATGTTATTATTTTTCTTATTAGATGACAAAAAAAATCATTTTTTAAGAACAAAACAGGTTTACACGTAGTAGTATCGGTTAAGATAGTAGTACTTAAAATATTCTCATACTAGAATATTTCAAACCTTGGCCAAAGAATACCTAAAGTGTTCACGCCAAGTTTCAAACACTGGAACCAAATTCCTCGTTATTATCCTGGTATTCGATATTTCAATAAGTATGAAAAATTCTAAATTTGGCTAAATTGATTGAATATTCTACGTAGGGAATGCTGTATGATTATGTTTGCGGAAAATTTTATGTTTTGTCGGTTTTATTCTGTTTCATTTCCAAGTTTTTCTAAGTAACTCAAAATTGGTTGCAAAATTGGTGTTTTATTTTAATTTTTACCAGTTATTTTAATTTTTTAAAATTTAAGCCAGGATAATGCAGCATTGGAGTAAATATTTAAATATTAAAAAATTAGATCTCAAGCTATTTTTATTTTAATTGAAACGGTGGCTTTTCTCCATATTGACGTTTTGCGCCATTTTAAGAATTAAAAAGGACGGCTCTGACTAAAGATAGGCTAAACTTGATCTAACAGTCATGTTGCAAACTCACAGCCGAAAATAGCATATTATTCGGTAAATAACATCATTTCATGCGACACAAAGTCTTTTAAAAACAGCCTTAACTTTACGGTCGTTAGGATAATCGTAGATTTAAATTTACTTGCTGTTACTTTGTTTCAAAGCACGCAAAGACTTATTAAAATGTTAAAGAAATTAAAAATTATCACCGCCAGGAAGTTAGTCAAAATACGTAAATTCCTTGCTGCTCAAACTATATTGAATTTTGGAAATTTACACCAACAAGCTATTTCCTAATTTATACGATTTAGTTATCAGATATTAAAGACTTGGGCCAACGTATATTTGCGAAAAATTGTTTAATATTCTTAATACACGCATGCATTTAAATATATATGTATATAATTTATTTCGTACATAATTAATATGTGATATATATATTATGAGCATAATAAAATACAAATATTGTCCGAACTGATATGATCTTAATTCATTTAATTTTGCATTTTCAGGAACTAATCTCCTAGTATCGATGATTTGGTAAATTCAAATGCTACAATATTTAATTATCGACTGCTTAAATTTTTGTTTGTTTCAAACTGTTCATTTTCATTTTAGGCATAACCAACCTAACAGTTACTAAACCTTTAAAAACCTAAGCGCGTACTTTTGTTTTATTTGTTATATTATTTTTTAAATCTTCACTACACAGGCTTATATGAACATTAAAAAAGTGCTTTTAGCATAAAAATCCCACAATCAGAGTAAAAGTAAAAATTTTTCACCTTTTTATATTTTTAAAATTATTGGTTGGCCACTTTTGTGATGTACCACACAAATGTAACGCTTATTTCATTTAATGAAAAATTCCACCAAAAAGATGATTAAGTACCTATATTTGAATCATTAACCCACTATGTTATCAGTTAGGTTCAAAACTTAGAGGTTACTGAATTGAGGCACGTGTTATGCAATCTATTTTGTTATTTAGATAAATTAACTAAATGTAGTAAATTGAACAGAAGGAATATTTTGATATGGTAATACATGGAACAAAAACAATGTTATGTAATGATAAAAATTTCAAGACTATTTTAATATGTTTATAATAATTATTAAAACATAATCCCATTATACTTGAAAAAAAAATCTCTCTTTCTCTGCACGTGATTCAAAGGCGACCTTGTCGAATTTACAGCTGTATAAAGTGAACATTTAAATATACTTCTAAGAAAACAGCCGTTAAATTTGTTCAATAATTGACATCGAAGCACCTGCTACGTTTGTATATTTCCAATACAAATCAAAATTTTGATAGACAACTCCACATTTTTTATCTGTTTTTATTGTATCGTTCCCTGTGATGGCTTGCCGATCCTTTACGTCGTATAAGGACATATTAATAAATCATGAGTAAGGTGCTCTGCAGTCGTTTGCTCGAAATAGTGATCGAATTTATTTCTGTATCCATTTATTTCGTGATCTGCATGACGTGTGCAAATTGCATAAATGGTGCCCTTCAAATTTTGTCCGCTTTATTAAATTAAACACGGCCGTTTGAAATCGGGGTAGAGGAAGGGTGTGATGATCCGATCATTTATAAAGCGCAGATGTCTCTTGGGTCAACGTTACTGTTTTGAATGAAAACCCTACTCTAGTGTGTCTTTTATACCTTCCTCTCTTAAGTGCTATCGATTCTATGAATTGCGACGCATTTAATCTTTAACGGTCCGGAAATATTTCACGTTTTCCACCAAGTGAAATTATAATAATTAACTATGATATTAATTTTAATTAAGTTAATTGTAATTATGACAACTATTAAACAACAATAAATTATTAGGTTTTGCCGCCATATAGGTAACAGTGGAAGCAGTAAGTAAAAGGCCATGCCGCATATATGGCGCATTGGTCCGTTGAGGGTTAATTTGTTTTGTGTTTCGTTTTGTTGCATTTTGTTACAAAAATACTAATAATACTTAATTTGTTACAAAATCGATCACGAGCCGTTCTAATCAGCTTTAACTTGTAAAATTTGAGAATTTATATCCATACGTACACATTTGTAATAAACAAACTTTTTTTTGTTTAATAATTAAATAAAAAAAATTCAATTTTAATCGCGTTATTTTTGTAAAGTTTTATTACTTCAGATATTATTGCGCAGCTGCCGTGAATAGTGCTTAGAAGTAGTACAGTTAAAATGGTTTGAAAACTGACCTGTTCAGTAGTTGCTCTTAAATCGAACAGATTCGTACAGTAGGTGGGAGTTAGTCCAGAAATAGTTGCTATCCGCGTTTCGGCTGTTAAGATGCAGTATAGTTAAAATGGCTTGGAAATTGTTCAGTAGTTAAAATTGATATTGTCGCCCCGAAATCGTACCGGTACGATTTCGATCAAACAATCAATCGACTCAAACAATAGTTAGCTAATTAAGAAACGAGTTGAACATAGAGTAAGTAGCTTAACAATTAGATAATCTGTTTACTAATTTGTACATTATTTTAGTTCAGCGAAATCTTTGCACTGGATCTTCAAAAATTACATTGAAAATTTGTAAAACCGATTAATTTAAATAAAAACTCAACGCAAAAAATACACAGCGACTGGTGTCTTCTGAATGGATCTCCACGTCTGAAAAAGCTTCCTAATTTATCAGTTAGAGCAGTGTTTCCCAAAGTGTGGTACGCGTATCCCAGGGGTACGGAAACAGTTTAGCAGTACGCGTTCTTTTGCGGAATATCTTGCAACAAACGAAAATTTCAAAGCATTTTATTTAAAAACAAAGCTAACCATGAAAATTTACGATTATGTATTTTTCTATTGGCTATTTTTTGCAGAGTTAACAGTTAATAATTAGTGGTGTCTACAACCAGTTGTGATTTTTAACTTTTGTGCAATTTTTTTATAGTAAAGGCTTGTAATAAATTCTACTTATTTTGATTATTTTTATAACATAGAATATAGATCGCTGGTTAGTATCTACTAAACTTTGTACCAAAAAAGAAAAAGAAACATATTTAAAAAAAATATATTCATTTTTTTTTATTAGTGGTCACAGCGTTACGAAAAATTAAGAAAGGGTACAGAAAAGTCATAAGTTTGGGAAACACTGAGTTAGAGCATTCTGTATACTATTTAAGCGACTCTCCTCTCATCTGTTATTAGGTAAATTATTATTATATAAAATGTCTGCTATTGCATCAAATAAGGTCAAGCGAAGTATTTTTTATGGCACTTGTTCTGTTCATTTGAACAAAATTAAGCGCTATCAATGTCACCTTTTTCTCATTTTTCAAGATCTGTTTTTTGGTTTCTTTTTCTACTTTATATGAAAAGTTCTACTCCATCGAATCTGTGGTATGTTCAAGTATTCTATTAGGAAGTTGCGACATTAAGTACATGATCACAACCTGATGTTCAAGGTGAGAGACGTAAAATAATTATAATAAACTACTTAATCTTACGCAACGTATCCATAACGCCTCGCGCAAATTGAAATGTTCTTTCTGGCTGACCTCACATCTGAAGCTCCCAGGTAAACAATGTATTTTACACAAGCATACGAAATCGAGTTTTATTTGATATACAAGTTGTCATCATAATATTTTTTCTCCTAGTTATCATTCTGGTCACGCGATGCAAAGATGGCTTGACAATTTTTTGTTCTTTCCGCTCAATGTAATCTTTTTATCACCTTCGTTGATTAATGCTTGAGTCACGATCAAGAATAAAAAAATAATGTTTAACGAAAACAATAAAATGCTTTATCACGTGGTGTAAGTGAGTTAATTCAACCCCATGATAGAATATAATGTTTGAGGGATGGTCGGATATAAAGCTTTATTTACTTTTGTCTTAGGTGTCTTATGAGGTTTAAATACATTGTTCGCTGGTGTTAAAGAGTCGGCCCTTGAATGTGTGCATGAAGTCATTAATGTTTTTAGGCATTGTTATTTTCTTATCGCTTTGCGTAATCATAACTGTTTGGTTTAATTTTTATGAGGAGAGGAGACTGTATATCATAGTTTATTTTACCTTTGTCGATACTATGTGCAATTATCATTAAGAATAGTGTCGCAATTCATTACGCATTGAGTCATAATGATTACGGAAGTAACTCAAATCAGTTCAAGGTGGTACCATATTAAGGGTACTTAACACTATGTAAATATGCTACAGTTTTTAAATGTTGAATTTGTTCCTTATTGCTGTTCCGATATTAAATAGTAGCAGAAACTTAAAAAATATCGAGTGTATCCCGCCGCTCATGTTGAATTTACGAGGCAAGTTTAGTTTCTAAAATAAGAATTAAATTTTATACTAAATCTTTTCATTCATGGAATTTTCAAGTTTTATGTGTTCAATCAGGTTGCAAAACATAAATTGAACTAAAAATATTTTTTACGAATAACACTGGGGAACAAATTTTTTTTTTATTTATACAAATACTCGATCTTGCCTAATTCAGGAATGACATTTTTAGTCTTTTTTTTTGTCGAAATGTATAAGTTTAAAACGCTGTAAATAACAAGGGGTCGCGAAAATATGATGACGAACTTCTAGCTGAGTTAGTGCACATCATCAGGATTAAAATTGCATAGGAATCCTTTGCCCGGAAATGTCGTCATAGGCTGCTAGGGGCGCTTCCTTATTATGACCTGTTTTAGATGTACGCAAAGAAACAGTTCATAGTATGTAAACGTTTCTAACGGCGTATGGGGGCATTTCGGAGCGTGGATTCCTATGCAATTTTAACCTAATGATGTTCCCTAACTCCCCTAGAAATTTGTCGCAACATTTAAGCGACCCCCTGACGTATGAAACGTTTTTAAACTTGTTCATTTTGACAAAAAATATACTAAAAATGTCATCAAAAAACTGTAGTTTGGAGAAACCGAACGCAGATTCGAAATCAACGATACGAAAGTATCTGTTAAATCTGTTTAAAAAAAATCTCATAGAACAGAAGGGGTAAAAAATGTTCCCCAGTGTAATCAAAATGAAAGGAATGACAGGATATCCTTTGAGTGTTACCCCTTATTTCATCTATTTATTTGTTTAAGCATAAAATTAATTCATTTTGAGGTTTTTTCTTCTTCCATATCATTCTAAATAAGGACAGAAAAACAGTCTATATTAAAAAAAAAAAGCAGCCGCAAAAAAGAAATACGATTCCTGAAAATTGGCGCGATGGCGGAAATTCTAGGCTTTTGCTTGAAAATAATAGAGAATAGTAACTCTTAAAAATTAACTTGCACGTTAAAGTGGTTCAACTTTACTCTTTACTAAGGTTGCAGCATATTTGCCTCATATTATATTTCAAAATGAACCAACATTTTAACACTTTATTTAAATTTTGAAGCAAATTACATGGTGTTTTGTTTCTCAGTTCTGTTGTTGGCTGAAAAATGGGTCATGTTTAACTGTTGATAACGCTATACAGATTTTTTTGTTACACCTATAAATTATACCGGTCTTTAAATATTATCGTATGCATAGTTCTTTTGAATGAATCCAACGTAACATTTCTTTCTTTTTCCCCCCTAATATCTTGTACAAGATTTATTTATTTTGCAGTAAAGGGTATTAAGGTTCATTAGAAACCGATCTTGTATATTGAATGTTATATATCATAGTAGCTAGGTTAAGTAGAACGTATGATTTTTTCCGATATATTTCATTGCCTTACATGGAGTTTAATACCTTCTGCAGTTTACAATATGTATGAAATACTTAAATAAGAACTCCAATAGAAATGTTTACATATGTTTCCAATTTGACATCATTTTCTATTTTTGTGAGATAAATTATGCGTTTTCGATATTGTAAATAGACATTAAGAAAAGATTTCATTTTTTTTTATACCTTTTCTGGTAACATAAATATGATTTCTGATTTAAAGTACTTCTTATTTAGCATGGATTTTTTCGCCTATTTGTAACGGCCAAGTCAATTTTAATAATATATTTTAAATTATAGATTTTATTTTAAAATTTATCTGGCTCCTGAGAAAGTCTAATCATCTAGGAATCTTAATCATTGTTGTTTAACTCTGTATATATACATGCGTGTGTGTGTGTGAAATATCCTGTTTTTTTATATTTTTATTTTAGCTAATATATTTATTTATTTATTGGAGGAATTATTCAATTGCTGCTGTAATTTCGGCAAGAATTCGCGTTTTACAACTTCTTTAATGTATTTATAAAATTATGAAAAATATTTAAAACTTTGATCAATTTATTCGGAAAAAAAATTAATTGCATTGTACATTATCGAAAAAATTTGTTAATATTGGTGCTAAAATGAAGGAATATTGTAGCGCAAGAAACACATTTCGAATCACAATATAATTCAAATATTGCAATTGGCAGAAATTGCGCTTATATCACTCACGTTGATAAAATTTTTTTTTCTCGATTGACCATGAACCGATCTAAAGTGGACGATCGGAACCTGATAAAATAAATTTTAACAAAATTTCAGTTAATATAAATAAACTTTATTAAAGAAGATTGTTAAACATTTAGCAACAACTCTCCTTTTGTTTATTTTGAATGCATAAATAAACTATGAGATTTGAGTGCTATAATTGTTCAGATAAAAAGGAAAAGAATTTCTTCTCTTTGGAGAAACAGCATCTCCTTTCATCCCAACTGATTTGTGGATCTAAAGAGAATCAAAGATAACCTGAATGAAATTAGGAGAATGGCAAAGCGGTCACCAGGTGGCAGCACCAAAAACTACCAGCTGGTCGTCCAGCGACCGTTACCATTCTTCAACAGTTTCGTTGTACCTTTCATAGAAAACAGTCATACAATCCTCTCCATCCGTACAGCTGGGAGAAGGATCCAAATTGCGTTTTCTCTGTTCACCTGGGTTTATCTTCCTCGTGTTAAAAACTTACGGATTTTGTTTACTGTGATCATCTTTGTGCGCGTGTTGGGATTTATGTGAAACGAATTTGCGTTTATGTGTCCAATTCCTAATATATTGTTAGAGTGGATTGAGGTTTATCGTCATACATGAAGTACTGGTTCAACAGCATGTTTGTTTTGAATCTTGTGTGGTAAGTGAAGCATATATGAATACTATTATTTATTGAATTTTTTTTCTCCATAATGACACCAAAACGGAATAACTTTCGAACTCTTCGCATCATATGATTTTGTTTCACACGTGGATAACTGTAAATACCTTAAAAAATGAATGGGGGGTGTTCTTAATCCTGAACTGTTATAAATGGAAGAAAATTGTTCAATTTTACGTAAATTGAACGTTTATTGGTAAACTTTAAAAGTAAACGAAGACCTCATTAAAAATTATTTTTCTAGAGTATAATAATATTCTAATATATTTATAATAATTTGACTTTCGCTTATTTAAAGCCTCTCAACTTTCCCCTTTATTCTTCTTATATTATAAATCTCCTTAGAAAATTTAAATAAGTTTTGTATTTAAACCAATGAGAAATATGTACTTTAAATAAAAAAAAAGGGCTTCTGCAGGCACAATTCTTTTTAATAAACTTAATTGTGCCAAATTATTTTATGCATTTTCCTTTGGAAATGCTTTTTCTGTTAACTTTCAATGGTGTTAAGCTTTAAAATGCGTTTCATATACTTATGCCCGCTAAATCTGTGAATGTCCAATAATTTAAAATTTTTCGTTTTCTTCTAAATGGAGAACATGTTTTATTTCTTTTACTATTAAGCAATCACTTGTGTAAATATATATACACACGAAGAAACATAAGTATTTCTGGTAAAAAATATTTGTTAAGCAAAGTGTCACCTTTTGTTAGGTAATTCATCAGAATAACTAAGTTTTTCTGTATCCCTTAAAAATAATTAGCACTTCGATATTTCTTCTCCATTAAATCACGGGTTCCACAGTATACAGTCATTTTATGCCGCGATGTTTATTTTTTTCCCCTATCCCTTTTCAATCAGACTTAATTTATAGAATCGTTCGATTTCGGTATGGTGTCGTTCAAGTTCGGCACAGTATTACTAGTTTCGGCTCTTGTGTCGGTAAACTGGATTGTGTTTTTAAACTGAACGGCATCAAATTCTTCAATATTTCCTTCTTTATTCCAAAAATAAATGATTTAATATCTAGTTGAAACACAAAGAATAATTTATATTAGAAAATAAATATTAATTTAGCAAATCTTGTTTGAAATTACAATGAAAGCGAGAGGTTGAAATAATATTTATTGAATTTTGTTTCATAAGGACCATTAATTCCGATCCATACCATTAAATTCCGATCTTCACAATTCATCCACCGATTAAATTCTGAAAATGATTTCAATTATTTTCTTTAAACGAATTGTTTGCTTTGTATATAGTTATTTTCTACGTGCAAAGTGGAGCTCAAATGAGAAAGAGTTTATCTTTTGCATAGGGTGTTTTTTGGCAAAAGTGCAACTATTTGTTACCCCACCTCAAGTTGTGCCATATATGCCGTTGCAGACCTGTTTTCGAAATAATCAACATTTCCCCTCGGCTACTTACCTATTTTGATTTTATTTTGGCAATAGCTGACTAAAAGTTTATTTTAAATTTCAATCCCCCTCTTCGTCTGATAAGTGACTCTTATCGTATACTAGGACACCGACCTCCTGTGTTGAAATTAAGAGTTAAATGACTTTTTGTAAAATGAAATAGTATTTGGGGTTGAAGCGTAAAATTCTAATTTGCAATGTTTGGCTTCCATAAATTTCTATTGAATAAAAAAAAAGATTTTAGGTAAGAAAATGTTTTAAGAGTTAATATTTATATTTAGGTGTCTACAATTCACGGACTCTTGATACTCATATAGCTCATAGAAATTTTGAACATAAATAGGCTCCAGTTTATACTTACTCTTTAATTCTTTTGCACAAGATATTTTATGAATGGCTCTTTCTTCAAATAACATAAATTGGATTAAAATTTCACTTTTCTGTTTCAATAATTGTGTTGAATTCATAGTTTGGTCCGTTAATTGATACTCTTATTTTTGAATTTATATTATACTTTAATGTTTTTTTAAGTGTTAATTGTATTAAGTATATTTTTTTAGGTTGATTTACAGTTTTCTGGTTAATGAAATTCGCTTTAATAAAATTTTGTTACATTATTCTGATCGTTTAGGAGTATGCCCTAATAGCTACTTACTTCCTTAGTTTAAGCGGGATTTTTTTTTTTTCTTTACTATATAAAGTAGAAATAAATTTTAAGATTTAAGATTTTTTTTTGATTTAATAAATTTGATTTACAATGATTTTAATCACTACTTGGACTCAATTTAAACTATTATATATAAGACCTGTGAGACGGAAGTAAAGTTAAGTTTTGCCAGAAATGAATTAATTTAAATATTTAATTGTAATCTCGATACCACATTAAAATTTGTTATTTACTAGGAAATTTGATTGATCTGATTAACATCTAAGTTTATATGTAATATACAAATTCATCTAAAAGTATATAGGTGGAAAATATTTTTATTATGCTATTTCTATCTTAAACTTATAAATATGTTTGCAGTTATTTAACGTTCTGCTTGAAATCCCATCGAATTGATTTAAAATGTTAACATAGCATTTGGAAACTGTATTATAATTAAAATTTGAGAGAATAATGTCGACATTTTTAGGCAGTGGTTGGAAATATTCTTCCTTAATGAAATGTAGAAAAAGATATTAAGTGCTCCATAGTCTTCTTGAAAGAGTTTATTTTAATTGTTTTATATTTTGTTACATATTCTGTAGACTATAATAAAATAATAGCTGTTGGACTGTCCATCTGATTGCAATGCTTTGAGGGTTAAAATATCGAAGCTTCATAATAATTTTTTATGAAAGAGATTTCTAGTGAGGAAAGTTAATTGAAACATTATTTGCCGCATGTTGACTATTCGGTGATGAATTATTCGTTTGAATGAAAATTCCACTCAATTTGAGGATTTTAGACATACTCTAAGCGACATAATAAAAATGCACCCTTCCAAAAGGTTTTGACGAATGTTATAATTAGTTATAAGCCCCGTAGTAGAAACCCTTCAGGACGATTATTACAATGTCTGCAGATTATTTTATTTTTGTTTATCGTTCTTTTTTTTCCGTTCTATCTTATCATAATTTCTCGCACTGCTTTTTTTTTATGCACCAAATATTTATCCTTGCGTCGTACAAATGAAATAAACTTCAACCAATTGATATGTTAAATGGTTGCTTAATGAAACGTAGAAAAAAATGTTAAGTGCTCCATAGTCGTCTTGCAAGAGTTTGTTTTAATTGTTTTATATTTATTTACATATTCTGTAAATTATAATAAAATAATAGCTGTTGGGCTGTCCATCTGATTGCAATGCTTTGAGGGTTAAAATACAGAAGCTTCATAATAATTTTTTATGAAAGGCAGTTCTAGTGAGGAAAGTTAATTGAAACATTATTTGTCGCATGCTGACTATTAGGTGATGAATTATTCTTTTGAATGAAAATTTTACTCAGTTTGAGGATTTTAGTCATACTGTAACTGTAAGCGACGTAATAAAAATGCACACTTCGGAAAGATTTTAACGAATATTGTAATAGGTTATAAGCCCGGTAGTAGAAACCCTAAAGCACGATTATTACAATGTCTGCAGATTATTTTATTTTTGTTTATCGTTTTTTCCCCCCGTTCTATCTTATCATAATTTCTAGCACTGCTTAATTTTTTTTGCACCAAATATTTATCCTTGCATTTTACAAATGAAACAAACTTCAACCTATTGATATGTTAATTGGTTGTAGACATATTCTGCTGTTATTGACTCAATAAAAATATACATATTAAGAGCTCATATACACATATACACACTTATCGTCCTGAGTAAAGGGGGATATTACTGTTTAAATAAACACGAGGTCTATGAACCGCTGCTGCCCACTATTATCTATCAGTTGTGCAAAATCCTCTCAGTTTCGCTCTTTTTTTTTCTCCATTACTCTCAGACCTGTTTTGTATTGTTATCAAAACTTCAGTTTCCTGTGTTGTTCATGGATCTAAACTTTATTACTTCATCTTTTTTTTATTTTTAAATCTAAGGAACAATTAGATTTAAATTAATTTTTTTATGTTGTATTATTCTGTCAGTGATATTTTCATGGTAATTTGCCGAGCAGTCTTGCTATGTAATTATATTTAAATTATTTGCGCGAATTTCTAATTTATTTTAATGTTATTTTGAATGTTAGATTCTTATTTTATTAAAAAAATGCAAAACCGGTGTGTAACATATAATTTTAAATTCATTATAGTATTTACAGAACAAATTAGTTTTTGACTACTGCTTCCTTCGAAACACGTAGCTTTTTTAAATTTAATTAAAGGCATTCAAAAATTCATAATCTTAATTTAATTTCTTTTCATACTGAAATTAAGATAAATTTTAATGCGTAGTTGATATTTTAAAAGTTGATTGAAATTGTATTTTTGTCATTTATGCAATGGTGACTTTTCTTTTTCTAAAATAATTGACAATAAACCATTGCATTTTTGGAAACGTTGGTAACTGGTGTTTTTCTGTTTTGTATCCATCTGTACTTGCGTCAAAAATAATTATATTCTACATTATCTATGATATGTTTAAGACGACAGGTAATCGAACGTGGATCGATTCCAGTTTAGCGATAGTGCAACATTAAATTAAATTCAGTCAAAAGTGTAACGTTTTGCTGTAATATTAATGCAAAACATGCATCAATATTCCATGAAACGTTTCATTTTGCATGTGCAAATGGGATTATTTCGG
This sequence comes from Parasteatoda tepidariorum, assembly GCF_982258835.1. Taxonomy (NCBI): domain Eukaryota; kingdom Metazoa; phylum Arthropoda; class Arachnida; order Araneae; family Theridiidae; genus Parasteatoda; species Parasteatoda tepidariorum. The sequence continues at coordinate 43,947,537 of NC_141765.1, forward strand.
AGATAAATAAGCTTTCTGTTTTTTTTAAAAAAAAAAAAAAAAAGTGTTATATATACGAAGGAGGAAAGATGTTCACTTTTGTTTTCAACGTTTATGATTGGTTCTTGCAGGAAACTCACGAAATAACGATTAGGAAAACATCTGCCCATGTAAAAAATCGTCCAATTTAGTCACTTCAATAGATATTACACCTAGTATTAGTGAAAAAAAATATATTATTGCATCATCATTTATAAAATGACAGTTTTCACCTTGGCTGATGAACTTTCTTTTGAAGTGAACAAATGCACATATGTTACCCTTTGCTATTAAACAAAAGTCGAGTACATTTATTGTAACAAAACTTTGTAAAGCAAAGGTTTATTGACGGGAAAATTTACTTAGCTGATTGAGCAACCATTTAATAATCAAAATGAACTTATTGATTTGGAAATTATCGGACAAACGCTTTATATTTACAGAATAAGTAGTGTAAATTATTATAAATAGAATTGACTGGTTTTTAGGTTTTACTGGATTTTATTGGTTTTTTTTTAAAGATTTTACCTAAAATAACACTTTTTTAGTTTAAATTTAAATTTTTTTAAAAGAGAACAGTTTTAATTTGAAAGAAAAATTTCATAATGAAATACTATTTCAATAATTAATTAAAATAAAAAAAAATAATTTGGTAGTACAAAATTTTCCTGTGGGTGGGTATTAATAAAAGGTGCCTAATTTATTTCTTATTATGACCAGAGCATATTATTATTGGGATCTGAGAAATATGCTGTCTTCGTTAGATTATTCTCTATTGTTTTTTAAATTAATAAAACCTTTTTACCTTTCAAATTTTTAAGTTACAGTTTCATTTTATTAAAATAAAGTCAATAAACCCTTTGCAGGCCTACTTACTATAGAATTACTGTTTATTTAATGATATTCATTATAGTTATTTAATTTACGCTAAAAACTATTTATCAATAAAAGTAATTTTTCTTAGATTTCAGGATCTTATATCTGAGATTAATATTAAATCCCTCATAAACAGCCTGTATTGAGTTAGTTTTCTATTTCTCAATATTAAAGTTATGTACTAAATTTAGTAGGTATATATTTAAAGTCATATAAGAAATAACAATTATTTGAAAGAAAGAGCAGAATTTGATTATGGTTTTAAAAAAAAGAAAAAAAAAATTTGGGGGGGGGGTGAGTGAGTCGAAACCCTGATATCAACAACTAAATATTTGCCTCATTATAAAAATAAGACTTACAATTAGAAAAGATTTTTTTATTTATTTAAAGAAAGGATTTTTTTTTCTAAATTTCCATCAGTCAATAAAATGAGTATGAACTTATTCAGCATTTCTTTGAGAGCAATATTTCCTAGTTTTTTCCCCTTAATGAAATTGTAAGAATATTTTATATGGCCATTGTCAAAGCTAAGTTTTCATATTTGAGGCATGCATTTTTGAAAGTATGTGCAAAGAACTTTCCTTTTTCTCAATCATAAAAGAATTTTAGTAGTTTTTTTTTCCTTCTAAAACCAATTGTTATTTTTTTAAAACGGCTATTAATCAGAACTGTTTCTTCTACAAATTATAGTTCTGACAAATTTTGCATTAAATTGAATATCCTAGTTTTTAAAAGCTTTGAACCCGGCTTTTCAAATTTTCTCTTAACTATTTTGAAATATAAAATGTTTTAGTAAAACTCCTCATGGCTTTATGCAAGAGCTCTTTTTCATGCACATACAATACAGTCGCAGACGAATTTTTGAGACTGACTTAGCCTTTTAAGTATTTGTTTTATCCATTATTGTGGTTTTTATACAAAATTATATCCGAGCTAATCATTCTATGATGTTAAATAATTAATATCTTTCTATTCTCCCCACCCATATTCTAAAGGTCGTAGAGTGAATGAAAATAGAATCTCCTTCTTCATTAAGGTGATGAGGTTGGGCTTTTCTGAAGTTTAACCACCAGATTAAAAGTAGGTTGGATTTTACGTAAATCTCCTTTGCGCAATTGCTGGTCTCGATACAGTATTCTAATGCTCAATTGATGCTTTGAATTCTTAACGAGATTTCTTCGCAAAAGGCTTGCTTCATCAAATGAATTGTAAATTCATATCTTCGGATTGGCATACTTTTTTTTGTATTCTTCTAAAGACGTGTTAACACAGTCTGTGAAACAACGGATTGTGAAATTAATTATTCCATTTTTGAAATTTTCTTCACCTTCATAAACGCGTTTACTGCGTTATCATAACGTGTTAATATCGAGGATATTTCAGACATTATAAGGTTACTTACATATATGTTTTCATTTTAATAATATTTTCAAAATGTGATTTGTTTAAGTACTATTTGTTAATTTCATTTTCAAGAATCGTTGCTCGCTTTTATATAATAGTTGTCACAACTTGCTTTGGCAGATGTCTTATGAGATAGTTAGGTTAATGTAATTCAGACTAATTTGACCTAGTTATTTTTATTTATAGATTTATTTATTTTTTTAGACAAATATAAATTTATCTTAAGATTTTTGACTTAGTTTTCTGACGAGCATCAGCAGGCTGACCCAGCTGTCTGTTAATTTGATAAGTGAAAAAAAAAAATCTTTTTTTTTTTTTTTTTTTTTTTTTTTTTAATGGGATAGGTAGTACAGAGTAAGTTATAAATTAGGCCTCTTATTTGTTCGTGTGCCTTCACAGTATGTAATATTTTTAGACTAAATTTACCTCTAATTGTAAGGTACAAACCCACGGAGTGGATAAGCAGTTCCGCTTCTTTGATATGGAATAAACTACTCAGTTATTGTTTAGAATTTTTCAAAATTAGCATGTTTGCCCCCACAATCGGACTTAAATTTTATTACTTTATTATGGTTTAACTGTTATTAGCAATATCACGTATTTATTTTATTAATTTTTGCGCTGGTATCGAATTGTATCCTAAAAGGAGCATTTGCTCTTAAAATGTTTGTATACTTTCCAAATTCTAGAGTTGTAGGTTTGGCGTTACATAGCATTGCCAAAAACATTTCATGTTTTTTTTTATTGAAGTGTTTTAAACAAGGCTATTTTAATATGAAGTACTAATCGGGTTATCATTTTTCGAATATAAGAGTTATCAAATGCACTTCATTTACGTATTCTTTAAGTCATTGGGAAAAGAGACATTCTAGAAAAAAGATTTTTCAATGCATTTATTTATTTTTTCTACTAAAACTTAGAATGCATTCTCTTCATTTCTAAAGCGAAGTCAACTCTTCCTTTCTAAAGTGAAGTCAATTTTGTGTCACAAAATCGAGTTAAGTAGCGTTATTGAAGGTTAAGATGATGCAATAGTTCATTGCTTCAAAAGTAGCGCAATTATCGGTATTTTTCATAGATCACGAATTCGAAAAATTTAACTCATTTCGTGTTGCATTTCAAATTTGTGGCAAATGACTTCTTCCATTAGATTAAGGAGCTCCATGGCGTGTTTGAAGTTAAGGTCGCACAGCGGGGCATTGCCCTCTTACGGAGATCTTCTCATGGATGGTGGGAGTTGCACGCCTTTTATAAGATGGTGGGCGAGGCAATGCGCATACATGAGTAAAGTACCTATTTTTTTACTGATTCACCTTTCTTTTTATTTGTGGTCTTGCTATTTTTTGTTTTGAAATCTAATCTTATATGCTTTGATTGCTTAACCCAAGTTCACGGTGTCTCTCTTGCATCATTGTGTTAAATTTGAACTTTACTCCTTTTTTAACCTCCTTAAAGAAACAGATAAATATTGTTCCATTTTTCTGAAGTTATGGGTCTTTCCAATAAAATTAACCCTTGAACCCTTGATGATCCGGAAGTATTTCAAGTTTATTTCCCACCAGGTGTAATTATAATAATTAATTATAATTAACTTCATTGTATATATGACTACAATAAGAGTGATATAAGTAATGAAAGAATTTTTGTTTGCTCTAATTTGTTCTTCAGTTGTTTTTCATCTTATATAAATTAGAATGAAATGTTTCTATGATATTCATATAAATGTTTTTCATCATCATATGGGTATTTACTTTTTTTCCTTCTGACTCAAAAAATTCGATTTTCTTTTAAAATAATTTCAACATGTGATAACATGTGATTCTTATTTCTAGTACTTTTATGAGTTAGTCAAATAACTTTTGTATGCATCTACAGCATTACCTTTCTTAATTAAAACATTTTTTTCAAAACTAGTGTTTATAATTTTCAGGGCGCTACATTATATATCAACTACATGGCAATGAAAGGCAATGGCAGTATATACATGGCAATGAAAAGGAGATAGAAACTGAGAAAGAAAAATGAGGAACTAATTTTTCCCTCGACAGGCTGTTAAATGAGGAAAAATCCCAAATAAATAATGCTATTTTAGATATTTAAGGTGGGGGAGTAACTTGAGTTATTAAATGAGATAATTTAAAATACCATTTCCCGGGTAACGTAACCTATATTTTTATTTATGTTTTGTATTAGTATTAAAGTATTCCTAACTTATTAAATATCTAATTTCTATTTATTTCGAAATTGAAATTTATATAAAGTATCTAAAACAATGCAAGTACGCTTTGTTATCTATTAAAACTGTCTTGCAGTTTTTAAGAACACGTGTTGTAAGAATAAGGGGATTACTGCCATTCCTTCTGAAAAATTTCCAAGAATCCCTTTGTTACATACGTGAAACTGACACCTGAAAAGTTGAATCCTCATGTCTTGACGGTTTGGAATGTAAAATGGGGGGAAATTAGAGGTTGCTACGTAGTGGGAAATAGTACCTTTCAGTTGAAAAGGGAAAATGAATGTAGAAATCGCATTCATTTCTGGAACTGAAAGTCATGCTCCTCTTTGATTAAAAGGGTCACTGCTGCAAACTGGAATCTCTAATTGGACTCATTAGAAATCTACTGGAATAGTATATATAAGTGTTGATTCTTGTGGAAATCGCATGGTCTAGTGGTGTTATGAGCAATTGTTTCAAATGTTTTTTTTTTCTTTTGTTGTAATTCGGTGATTCAGTTAAATTCAACCATTTAATTAATCTTTGATTTTCTACCGAAAAATAGTTTCTCCAGATTTACGTACATTTATCATTCATCAGGCTTTTTAAAAACAAGTTTTTGTATGGTTAGGAATATAAAGGAAATGATTTTTAGAACTAAATATTTGAAATTATGCACACAAAAAAAATAATAATCAATAAATAATAATAATAATTTTAAAATTGTATAAAATATTTTGTGTCATAAAACCTAAAATGCAAAGTCTATTTTTTTTTTCAGATAAAAAGCCAGTTTATGTCCAATGCAAGTTTTACTTGTTTTAAACCTATAATAATTAAAATCTAGGTACAAAGAAAGGAAAAATTTAAGTAACTGTTATAGAGCATTGTTTCTCTACCACCAGTTCGCAAGCTCTATTCACAGGTCCGCAAACACTATTACCACTATTTATTCACGGTCGAATAAACTCCCCACCCCCTATTTTTTAGCAAAAGGATAAAAAAGACTCTAATCCTATTTTTTTGTCCTTCGGTAGCAATTTACAGATTTTATGATACGATTTTTAAAGATTTCATTACCTTTTTCTTCAGCTTATTTATGTGAAACTGCATTTTCGTTTATAAGTGTTATTAAAACAGAACATCGAAGTCGATTTAACTATGCGCCTGCTTTACGTGTTGCTGTACCTAGGTTTGACACCGAAAATTGACAGGTTAGTCAGCAATAAACAACAACAGCCATCAGATTCAATTCAATTATTTATTTTTTTGAATGTTTATTGTTTCCTTTTTATTTGTTTCGTATTTACTTGTATTATTTTTCTAACACATGGTTACTTAATTTGGTTTAACTATTTTGTTACTAGAATAGCAAAATTAATACTTGTATTAGATTTCTTATAAATCTTATTGTCATTAGGTTCAAAAAATGTTTCATTGTAGAGGGTATGTTAATGATCAGAAACACGCTTGTCAAAAAATTGTTTAAGTGCCACAATTTTGAATTAGTAAAAATTATGAGAAGCCGTGATGGCTCTGAACTATCTAAGGCACTGAACTGTTGTTGTGAAGAACTAAGGTTAGATCCCCAGTGACAGCTTAAAGTCCACCAAGCTACAGATCGGTGAGCAACAGCTCGTTTGGGAAGTAAAGTCGGCCGGTGCGCAGTGCTGACCACATTGCCGCAATCATGCCGTTGGTCACGAAATTGTGAAGCCTTACCCTCGTCGAAACCTCTGGTCCACAACAGGCTGTTGCCGGAATGTTTTTCTTTAAAAATTATGCCAGTAATCCAACATTATCAGTTCGCGATAAGAAACCTTAATATTATGCTGGTTCCTCTAGTAAATTTGGTTTTGAAACACTGTTTCTGAGAAGTTGTAATGTCATTGATTAATATAAATATTCTTAATTAATTTTAAAAAAGAGTGAATTATGTTTTCTTTTTATATACAGTCGATAAAAAAAATAAAAAGGTATCACCCTGAATAACTTTCGTTCTAATGATCGGACTTCCACGAACTAAGTGTCAAACTTAATGGTTCCTGGGGGTGACCTCAAATATGCTAATTAATTAGTGCTAGCTATTAATTAAGTTACGAAATCAGACACAAGAACGTACTTTCTCTGAATAAATATATATTTCTTTTTTTACATATTTGGAATCCTGGGCCTTGAAATAGAATGGGTAGACAAAATTTTGAAAAAATTGGGTCGCAGTAAAGGTTTATATATTTGGCGATAGTCCAGAAAACAGCCAACGAAAGTCGCCCCCACAAATGAATATTTTAAGATAACCCATAGACTAATTCAAAAGAGGAATATTTAATTTTACTCGGTTGCTAAGCAACCAAGCTCTGAATGTAAAAAAATTTTAAATAATGTTCTGTGATTGCTTGGAGAGGTTTAATTAATAGTTAATAGAAAATATCTCGAAGTTTCTAGGCAATAGACAATTTTTAACAATATTCTGTCCAAAAAGCAAAGTTTTTTTTCTTTTAATCAATCTCCTTTGAAAATAAAATTTGAATCGATTTATAAATTATTTATGATTTTCTAACCTTTTAGAATTTAAATACATGAACTTTTTATCTAACATTATTTAAATTTTTCATGTTGTTTTTACTATATTTATACGATGATTTCATACTAAAATAGAATTTACATAACTTATTTTAAAAAGTGCTTGATAAATAAAATGTAGATTGTATAGTAATTCTAATGCACATTCACAAGGTTTTCTATAATTTACGATATTTCTTTTTTCTATAACTCAAGGAATTGCTGAATGTTAAGTGACATTTTAAAACATTGAAATATGTTATGTTCATGTTTAAGATATGGAAATAATATGTTGCATATTGTATGATTCATTGTTTAAAAAATTGCTTCATTTTGCTAGATATTTAGGTTACATGGTTTTGTTTGGATAAGGATGATTTGCCAATAGCATCCTCATGTTTCGATAAATTCTGAAACTTACGTTCGCAAATTCACCATAAAATGTTGCACTGCATGTTCTTCAATTACGATAAACTACATTTACCACCAAATACTGCTTCTAGTATAGTTTTTTTTGTTTTTTTGTTTTCATATCTGAAAGAATACTCTCTTTTTAAACAGAGCTCGTAAGGTCCTTAAGATGCTGAAATGGGTGCACAAAAACTAACTCAAAATATCTAGTCTCAAAATTTTAATTTTAAAGTTAAAGATAACTCTTACTACCTAAATTAAAGTACTAAAAAATTGATAAGTATATTAATTAAGAAATAATGTACTTAGTTGCGTAAGGAATGAGATTTTTAAAAATGTTGAAATTTATTTAATTCGCTGGTAAAATAGTTGTGCGAAACTCTCGTGAACTGGTGATAAAAAAAAATTTATTTTAAGATTAAGACGATATATAAGATGTTGAGAAATTTTAAGATGCTTAAAAATGTTGACTACGTATTCGTATTAATAATTATAAAATATATATTGAAGAAAGTGATAAATGTATTATTTCAAATCTATGCATACATATGTATATTATTGAAATTGTATCACTTATTGAGTAAACAGAATAAAAAATAATCGCATTAAATAAGCACAATCTGGTGTTTAATCATAGTCTATCAAAAGCATGCTTTTATAAAATTCAACTTTCGTTGAATTAAATGTTTTTTATTCAATAAAATTTTTATTCTAATTTCTTTACTAAATTGCAAATTAATTATTAGACGACTAAAAGAGAAACATCGTATTTTATAGTTTTTTAAAAAAATAAAATAAAAGCAATCGGTTATTAACGAATTAATTTTAATTTTTTCTCAGCTTCTACTAGATAAAAACAGTTGAAAATTTAGATTTTTAAATTGAAAAGTTTGTAGATTAATATGGTATTAAAAAAATTCATACCTTATAATTCTAAATTTTTTCATCCTCAATTTAATTAAATAATAAAAAATAATAAATAATTGTTAAAAATTATTTTTTGCATGAAATTATATTTGGGTAAATGCTTTTATGAGTGGGTGTAATTTTTTTTTAATTGCTTAATTAGTTTTTAAAATATGACTAAAAACGCAAAAAGGGAAATTAACAATAAGGGGTCCAAACTTTGAATCGCTCTCCTGACCAAACTATGGGAATCACATTTCCCAGATTGCGGCTAGCCCCTTTATTTTGAAGATTAAAAATCCAAATATGTAATATATATATATATATATATATATATGTTTATTCAGAGAAAGTGCGTTTTTGTGTCCGATTTCGTAACTTAATTAATAGTTAACCCTGAATAATTTGTATATTTTAGGTCACACCCAGGAACCATTAAAATTGTCACTTAGTACGTGAAAATCCGATCATTTGAACGAAAGTTATTCAGGATGGTATCTTTTTTTTAATTTATTTTTTATTTTTTCGTGGTCTGTACAATGCCAGTTTAACAAGTTAATGTAAAAGTTTGAAAGAGCTACTGATTAATACAAATTTGAAGTGCGAAAGAATTTTTTTCGATCCTAATATAGTTAGTATCCGCGAATTTTGAAGTGGTTTTTATGTATCATTCAGCACATTTAATCAAGAGTACGCAGTAGCTGTTTAAATTCTTTGACTCGATAAAATACTTCCTTTATCGGTTACATCCTTAAATGCCACTAACCTTGAAATCATTAAAGATATCTATTCCAAAACAAAAATATATACTTTACTATTCTTATCAATATAACCTTTCAAACAGGAAGAATTGCTAATAGAGATATTTGTTACATATAGTGCCGTTAACAAAATTAAATAAATAAAATTGAGGAATTGTTCACATTGCTAACTTCTAGTTTGAAGTATTTTGCCTGAAGCTTGTGTGGGTTCATTCTCATTTATCAAAGATTGGCATTGTGATATGATTTACTTTTCTTTTTGTGTTTCAAGGATGAACATTCTTTTAAGATATATGCGTTTCGTTTTGATTTATTAGCGAAAGAAATTTTCTGTTTCTGTTCTAACAATGTTTGTTACACACCTAATCCGGCTATTTAACGATTTGGTAGACAATTACATGGTTTTCAATGCGTTTAAAAGCATTTTTTTAAAAACATTTTTGGTGTTGTGTTTGTGTAATTTCATCGATTGCCTTAATAAATATCAAGAAATTTAATACCAATTTTCAATAACTAAGAAGGGTAAATAACAGAGTAACTAACAGGGCAGTCAAACTGTAAAGTTATAATTTAAAAAAAGAAGAAAAAAGGAATGGAAATACTTTTTGTGATGGATAATAATAATAAATTTCCCGTTTTACTTTAAGCATGCTTATTTATATATAACACAAATTAACTTCGTAAAAAAGTGTTGTTTTTATCATCGGTTCATTAAGATATTTTTTTTAAAAAAAATTGAACATTGTAAGGTTTGCGTGTATATATTTTTTCGAGCTGTTACTGTAAAATGGATTTCCTTTTGTATTTCTTTCTGTCTATTGTCACCCTTAAAGACATAGGCAGCCTACATTATATTTTTTTTCTCCAAAGTACCTATCTGAACGTAGTGACTCTAAGCTGGCGTATTTATTACCATGTTACTTCCACAATTATTAAATTTTTTAAGTTTACTTTCCTGTTTGCTAAGGTACCTTTTTGGAGAAACTTGTTGGTCAAAGGTTTATTAGTTAGTAAGGAAGACTAATTTTGTTTCTTGGTTCAGTTTTTTTTTTTTTGACTTGTTTTGTGGGTAAAAAAAAACTTATAATTTGCTCCAATAGAATAATCGAACTTGTTCATTAATAAAAACTATCAATTAGAAATTCTTAAAACCAAATAAATAAAAGAAAATTTTTTCTTGTGTTATTTTTGACCGGAATAAAAGTAACTACCATTCCATCTCAAAATTAGTTCTAGATGAAAAATGTTTTCGTTTTAGCTAAGAAATTAAAAAAAAAAAATCTTAAACTACTATGCATAACGAATTTTCTAAAAAGTATTCATAATGTATTGAACTATGTAGAATTTAAGGTCTACATTTTTGTTATAGTTTTAATTATAGACTTTTGTATAGTATATAAAAAGGCTCTTGCGCGCTGTATAATTTTCTTTTTCGCAATACTTATTCAGTTGCATTTTATCCAAGCAAATCTGGATTTTACTACCTAAATGTCATAAATTAATATTATCAACCCTTTTCACTTTTTTTCAATCCTCTCTCAAAGAATCAACAATATTGTAAAGAAATTTTTATGTAGTTTGATTTATTAGCCAAAGATATTTTTTTCTTCAAAAAATTCTGTTTTGATTATGCATTCGATGCCGCTCTCAACTGTGACGATATTGAAAGTAATCACTTCTTTTTCGGCTGTTTCGCCTAATGTTTCCGTTCTTTTTTTCTAAGGGGGCGGTGGGAAGTCGTTCGTATCTCTTTAATTCTGTGTCGTATAACGATAAAAATGGTTCTTTATGTCTGAACGTTGTTTATGTATTAGTTCCGCTACCTTTTTAATTTATTTTTTTATTTCACACTCTTCGTTGAATGTTTCCTCATAGCAATTTAACGATATCTTAAAATGCGGTAGTAGTAACACAAGAGATACTTTCACCCCAATTTTACTTATACGATCAGTTTAAAAAAAAAGAAACTATGGAGGTATTTTTCAAGGTTTATTTACATGCATATTATATTGAGTCTTTGTAAAATCTGCTTCCTTGTAGAATTTGAATAATTGATTGGCGCTTTTGCGAGGAATGTAGTAATTGTTATATCTAATGCTTAATACTTAAACTTTTTTTAAAAAACTATCGAGTCGGAATTTTTTCAATGTCTAAATTTTGAGCCGCGATGGCTCAGGGGATAGAACGTTCGCCTTCCAATGCGGCGAACCGGGTTCGAATCCCAATCGATACGAATTCCGCATCCGGCTTGCACCGACCACAGTGCTGACGTGAAATATCCTCAGTGGTAGACGGATCATGGGTTAAAGTCCCCTTGCTGTCAGGCTAACCGTGGTAGGTTCTCGTGGTCTTCCTCTCCACGTATGGCAAATGCGGGTTAGCTCCATCAAAAAGTCCTTCACGAAGGCAAATTTCTCCCAATACTCTATCCAGGAGTTCCCTTGTCTTCTGGATTGGGTTCAAAATTACAGGGCTACAGAGTTGAACATTAGTAGTCGTAAACCCATAAAATTGGGTGGACTGTTCAATGACGGTTATAAAATAAAATAGAATGTCTAAATTTTGGTTATGTCAAGAGGAAAATTAATTATTTTCATTAAATTAATTAATTTTATTGAAGCTTTTTTAATAAATGTGCACTTTCATTCAAGTTTAAGCTAATTGTCTGTTTTTAATGGATTTTTTTTAAAAATTAATAATCGGATAAAAGTGTTAAAAATAATGCAAATCAGTAAAATGGCATGTTATTTTATATATAGAACTTTGACGATTTCAGGCAGAGATAGAGGGGAAGATTTTAGGGTTACATAGGATATGCTTTATTCGATTCTACATTCCTTAATACTATTCACTTTTTGATCCTTATCTGTTTTGTTATATGTTTGATGCACGCCCAACTGGGTATCTGCAACTCGAGAAGAAGGTCGCTTAAATTAGCTGGGTTGTTTAATCAAGATGGCGTGTTAATGTTGCAGCTATTAAGCTTACTTTGTTATCACGCTGAATGAAATTTTGGTTCAGATTTAATTAGGTACCTGCAAGCGACGTCACTCGTGAGTTGCGATCCTCGAACCCGATTGGCTGCGGAATCGTGGTATTTGTTTATGCCGTAAATTCAGCTGCCAATCAGGTTCAACATCTACGCGTGTTGTTACTTGGAGGTACCCAATTATGAAGCAGAACACAATATTTTCCTTTTTTTTTTATTATTGTAAAATGTCTGAACAATAAAGTGGTAAATTAATTGTAGCTCAAAACACTGAAAACAAACAATGTAATATTATGTGAAATTTAAGTCTCAGTTTTTAATTAATATATCCACAATGATTTTTTTTTTTAAATCTGCTGTAATTTTCCTTATATTCATTTCAAAATAAAAACCAAGACATGTTTGAAATCCTATTATTTATTCGTTTCAATAATTTAATTATTATTAATAATTCGATATTTTAGAAGATACTTTATTTCATTCCCTAAAAGTAGACCTGAAAATTTAAATTTTCAGCTAATACGAGCCAGTAACCAGTAGACTCAATTGAATTTAGTAGCTACTTTTTCGTCCAACTTAATGAGTCTGTGAACAATATAGATAGGTCCTTTTCATTAATAGCCAATTTTTGCAAACTTTTTATTTTATTGGATTAAATTATATTTAAAAAAAAAAAGAAGCATATCCGGAACCATAAAAGCAAGTAATCTACGACTATAAAAAGTAAATTCAACTTTAAAAATAATATAAATGTGTGACAAATTTTAGTTCAGAATTAAAATTTAGATAAAAAATTAGGACTATAACAAATTTATTTGAAAATAGTTTTGGGAGGCAAAATGCATTTAATGTATTAACAACATTACAACTTTGAAATATGTGAATTGTTAAAGAACTCTTCTTCCACTAGAATCTTTCCACCACAAATTGATAGATTGATGATCAAAATTTTGAATAGTGATATTGGATATTTTATTGAAAATTCTGTGTGCTGGTCTTTCTGCATTGCATTGATGAACAGTGCGCAAAATAAAAACGGACCACCCTAAAGGACTTTTGATCTAAAATGATCGGATTTTCACGAAAAAAATTTTGAATTGTAAAATATAAGTTTTTTTACATCCAAATGATGTAATTTTATAGTGGCAAAATGCATATTTGGACCGATTTCGTTCAAAAATTGTATTTTGCCCAATAAAATGACATTATTTAAAATGATGTAAAATATTGTATACCTTACAATTCAATTTTTTTTCGACCATTATTAAGTAAAATATTAAAAAGCAATAAATTTTTACTGAAAATTATTATATTTTGCATGAAATTTTCTTTGGATAAACGAATTTTATAATTGTGTGCAATCTTTTTCATTTCACTTAAAAAGTTCGCAGTAGAATTACTTTGATTTTGAACAAACTTTAAATTTTCTATTCAAGTTGCTATTATTTATAATATATTTTCCTAATTTAAAATGCCTCGCAATATCTGTTTCAAAATAAACTTATCAAGTTAAAGTAAAGCACTCCCGTTAAATTATCGGCCTCGAAAATAATAGAGGATAAAGCTTCATAATTTCGATACCGTTATATTATGTACTTTTATTCTTTTAAATGATAAAATGTATTTTCATTGATAGTTTTCGTTAAAATTATTATTTATATTCTAAAAAAATGTAAAATCTATTTTTGATAATTAAATCGGTTAATTGCGAAATGTTGTGTGACAAATTGGCTATAAAATATGATTAATTCATCTTAAAAGTGTGATAAAATAAATTTCCCGTTTATTGTTCGTAACTATTTTCTTTTAAGAGCAAATAAAAAACGAAAATAGTTTGACTGTGTCGGACACGAATCGTAAATTATAAGCAACTGTTTCTATTTGACGCATCTAACAGACATTTATTTGAGTTGTAAACTGAAATTAATTCCCGTTACTGTCAACTTAAAAAATATTTTTTTTAGTATTTTAGTATTTTTAATTTTTTTAAACTGTATTTTATACGCAATCGTTACAAAATTAATTGGGATTTATTCAATTAGTCAAACCCTTATAACTTTCTAGAACGTCAGAAATAACCGAAGATTTTTTTTTTTAGCTATCGCTATCATTTATATATATTTTTTGTCAGCCAGAGACGACGTATCTTAGTTTTTGCGACAATTTTTATTGAGAGACACGATTAAATCGTTTTTACGTCTGAGTTATTTCATGGCTGTAAAAGATTTATGAAAATTATTTATGCTATGTGTTTTTAATGTGTCACGCAGGGAGATTGTTTTTATTGTAATGGAAGATTGTTAGCTTAGTTAACCTTAGACATTTTTTTAAAAACATTCTGCAATAGCCCACACGGGAACGGAATACTTCTGTAATATTTCGTTTTTGTACCGTTCATGTAAACTTTGAAAAGGAATTTGTGTCAGTTTTAGTTTAGAAACACCGTTTGATCTTAATACTTAGATCATTAGTAAATAATTAAATTAAAGCTAAGAAATTATTGCGTTTGGCAAATAACATCACGATAAAGAAGTGCTTCTTAATATGAAATATAAATATTTGTTATAATTTAATATATTCATTTCACTTTTAAAAACTTTATATATTCTTATATTTTTCTTTTTATTTATTTATTTTTTAGTCTTGCTCTATTTATTTAAAATTAAAAAAAAAATTTATTTTTTCAATACCTTTAAGCTAAACAAAAAAAAACTTTTTTCTCTATCTCATATGAAATAGATATTTTTTTCTGAAAAATGACGCGTCATTCGGAAATGACCATACACAACAATAGAACAGATCACCTCAATGCCAGCTGAAAATTTAAAAAATAATAAACATGAACTCCGCCGAATCGGTGGATTTGGGTCATGTTGGACTTATAAGGAGGTTTCTCGTAAGACCACTTTCCAACACTATCTTACTTCTTCCGTTTATTGTTTTTAGAAGATGTAGATGTATTTCTTGCATACACCCATTCTTATAATTATGGCAGTCACGTTTTGGCTTGTGAATGAGTTGTCGTCCTCTCCCCCTTTAAGTATAAAAATTTGCATTCCCCCTACTTTCTCCAAAACAGTGTCACGACTAGAATTTTCCGGTGAAGAAAAAATATTTTATTGAATACCAACTGTGACATCGTGAATTGAATTTTCTGTGTTTATTACCAGCTCACATTTATCACGCGAAGTGAAGTAACTGTAAAAGGAAGTTGATAATATTTTGATGTATTCAAATACAATCGTATGATTTTTTTTTTTTTAAATTCACCCACGCAGATTTCTCTCATTGATACATTTTATCTCTAAGACTCTCAAAATTGGCAAAAATAAGAAGATACTATTATGGGCAAAATACTAATAATTTTTTATTTTTTTTAAAAGAAAGAAAAAGTAAACTATAGCAAAATTTTAAGTGTAATGTAATACACATTTCGTTCGTGATTTTTAATAGAACAAAAACGGCGGAAAAATTGTAAATTTTCTTGATCCAAAGTGATTTTAGTCACAATATAAGACAATCTCTGCTGTTTATTTTTTTCATTTTTACCATCTAGCCCAGAAATGGCGAACCTATGGGCACATCTGCCATTAGGTGTAGATTAAGTGTCTTGCACTTGAAGCAAAGTTTTACTTATATGCCATCTCCATTTACTTATAAGCTAATTTTATACTGTATATGCCATCTTACTGTAAAGAATTACCTGGAAAAATAACTAAAATATTTTAAACGCTATTGAATTTTTTTTTAAATTCGCCATTTAGGCGACATTTTTTCCACCTAGAGGGAAATTATCAAAATCAATGTCTAATTGGCGAACTCATAAATATTTGCATGAAATTTGGACGCATAAATATTTTGCAAAAATTTATGAGTCCAGAGACCACAAAAGCTCTTTATTTTCTCAAAACTGTGACGTTTCTCTATATTGACGTTTAGCGCCATTTTTAGAATAAACATGAGGGCGCGGGCTAAAGGCAGACTAAACTTAACCTTACAGTCACGAGTAACTGTTTCAAACACAGATCAGTTATGAAAATAGTATATTATTTGCAAAAAAGCATAATTTCATTCGACTACTGGGCCTTTGAAAAACAGCCCCCAAAATTACTTATTATGAAAAAAATTGCACAGTGTGTAAGCAGGTGTTTTCATCAATCATTTTGTTTTTCTACTTAATAAATTTTCTAAGAATTATTTATTTTTTAAATTATAAAATATAACCGAAATAAAAAGTGATGGACTGTAGATGTTTACGAGCTTGTTGGTTTTGGTTCGCTTCTCGAAGTACGCAATAAAATATACTTAGGCGCTTATAGCATGTTCTCAAACTATTATTTTGCGTTTTGGCTCTCTGGAGATTGGAAAGAACTGGTAACGTGTTCATTGCTAATTGGAATTATATTAAATGTTTCATGACTTTCTCTATTCGCTATGAATGAAAAGTTTGAAGTTAAACTAATAACGGAATTTAACAAATGACACATATATGTTTTGTAACCTTTTCACTTTACCTCGTCAGATTTTTAATCTATACAGCAAAAGCTTTGTATTAACTGTAAATAAAGTAAAACTTTTTACCGTTAAAGATATAGCTAATATTAGATTTAGTTTGTTGCCTCAAGTATTACAAAGATAATAACAATTCCGCAAAAATTCTCATCTTTTAAAAGAAATGATGGGAAAAAAAGTAAATAAAGCTGGCAAGATACTACCGAAAGTTAAAGGGAAAAATGATTGCGTCGTTTCGAAAACTATCGAGGCATTACAAATGTTTAGATTAATCTGTTAAGGAAAGTCAACGTTTGAAACTGAGTGAAAACGCCTTCTCCATGCCAATATGCGCAATTGCAAAGCCGTTTGTTTCGCCTGAAGCTGTAACGTTAGTGCATATTAAAAAGATACAGTGACGCTTCATAATTGAACTGCCATTTAATGTTTGGAAACTTGGTTGTTTGATATGCCTCAACTCCGTTTTTTTCTGCCAAATAGTTTTTTCAAATTTTCAGAAATCTCTTTTTAAGGAAACGCGTTTTCACTCAGAATTAAGTTGCATGGGAATTGCTGATTATTTATTTTTTACGTCCATTTGACGTGACTTAAATGATAATTAGCTTTTTCTGAAAAAAAAATGCCTGGACATTATTGTACAAAAATAAATTTGAACTTATATGATTCTACACTTTTTAGTTTAATTTAATTAAACTTGAATTGTTAGACAAGTTAATCAACGTTACCCTCTATCATCAGAGTGATTATTTTTTACATTTCAGAAGAATGGCACGCATGAATTTAGTTCTACAGTAAACTAAGTTTTAATTAATTTTTTTTAAAGGAAAAATAGAACTGCGTAAGAAGTAAAAATAAGATTTTATGCACAAAATTATGTCATTTCAGAAAAGAAACTTGGGGGGTCTCTTCTCTTAAACTTGTAATAAATATGTATAGGGTGCTGATTATTTTCTGAACTTTAAATCATTTAATCAGTGTTGGAATTGGTTTTGATTAGCTTTGGTAATGGAGATGATACAGTGGCACACGAGATGTTTTTTAAAATACATTTCCATGCCTTCATTTTTTTTTGTGTGTGTAGTTTTGATATCCATTGTTTCAATAAGTCTTTAATTTCATGTAAAGTAAGTTAAGTTGGCGTAGTTTGCTTTAAAAAAAAACATGTTTTTCCTTCATGCCGAAGAATATTTAAATATCATAAAACGAAGGTTTTTTTTTAATGTGAATTCTTTCATATTATGCTGCCATTAAACCTTTTAATATTTAAAACGCGTTTTCCCTGAAATAAAAATCTCTTTTTATAGTGGCTTCGTAAAGATCTTAATCATGATATAGAAATATAACATCATTTATTTTATTAAAACTGTTTCCTGGCAAAGATAAAGTAATTGTTAATTAGTCAATTTACTTTTGAAAAAAAATAAAAAAATAAAATAGGTTTGCATTGCAATTCCAGAGTTTTACAGTTCTGTATGGGCGTTATACGAATACAATGAAATTTTTAAAATTTTTTTTTTATTAGAGATCTCATTATCATTTACTACCTTCATGCCGCCATTGCATTAATGTTATTGCTTTCTTATTCTAAACAATATGAAAACTCGCAAAAATATTAATATGGCGTCGTTAAAATGTAATCTTTTGATTTGAATGTCGGCCGTTGTTGAATACGTTTGTCAAGAAGTACACGATCGTGCGTGCGTAACGTCTTTTCTTCTCCTTATTTTGCGATTGTTGTTTAGATTTAACATGAGCGAAAATGTTTGGCTCGTGACTTAGTGTCCTGCTTCTGCTGTAAAAATAAAGCAACTTGTGACGTGCTCAGTCTTTCATCACTTATCTGTGTGGCATGGTGCTGGGTAACGCTGAAGAACAATGCTTTACATGCTTCACGTTATCTGACTTTTCTTACAAGAAATTCACCTTCCTGCAACTCTTTCAAACATGTATTCTTTTTTCAAATCTTGAACTCTTGGAAAGTCGTTACACTTTATTTTTCTCTGTTTTACTCGTGTCTCATTTATTTTCTGCCTTTTTCTTGTCGTCCACTGTATTGTTTCATTTTTATATGTAAACGTGTTTAAAATTTATTGTGTTTAAATTGTATATTGTTTGTAAATGTTAAAAAAAAAAAATTATTTAAACGTAAATGTAAAAGAAAATTCTCGAATTATTTTGATCTTCCATTTCGCTTAATTTAAAATTTGTTGAAGATATGCCTTGATTTCTACCTGACTAATAGATAGCGCTGTAATCATTAGTAATAATTCTGATTATGTATCATTTGTGTAGTAGGCAATAGTTTGGAATGGCAGGCTTATTGCGTAGCTTAACAAGTATTACACCATCATTATTGTTTGTTTTTATTGTTTACTTTATTAAATTCGATTGTTATTAAATATGACCTTTTTATTCATTGCACCATTCTATACTGAACATTCTACAAAAGATACAGCTCCCCACCTACCTGTGGATGCTACTTTTTAAAAAAAAAATATTTATGGTATATCACTTTTTTTTGGAAGTTTTTTGTTTAATTAATTTTTAAATTATTTAACCTTTGATAATTGTACTGATCATTGGTTACTTATTATAATGGCTGCTTATTCTTTTTATTAAAATCTAAGAGAGGAAATTTCTCATTTGTCGGTTAATTATTTCACTTGACTGACATACTCAAGTAAAACCATTTAAAGTTTATATAAAAGTTATAAATCGTGAAGTGAATTAAAGCAAAAAGGAACTTTGGCGGAGCCAGCAATTATGATAACGAAATACTTCTCTTTCCTTTACATCAATGTTTCAATCAGAATTGCGAAAAAATAATAAATATTAATTTCACTTATGGTTTTTGTTTTAATTTCATGTAAAAAAGCGAAATTAATTTATTACCAATTGTGATTATTTAATAGATATCAATAGATTTATTAACATGTAAGAGAATTCTTCATTCTTAATTTTTTTTTTAACGAGAGAAAAAAAAACTTTTTTTGTTTTAAATGTAAAGAGTGACCTATTGAATTTCGTAGTTATCGCTATAAATCAACAAAATATTGAAATTGGCACAAACTTCCCATTATTCTATCGGAATTGGTGTTACATCTACAATCATAGTGGTAGCGGATTCTTCTCTATAATTCCACCCTGTATTGTGCTTGTTGAATATTCGTGGTGGTATAACACGGCTGAATAAGTTTCTGATGCAATTTACTGCTATCAACCCAAAGGAAGAAAAAAATTTCAATTTTTTTTCTTCCTTTTTACAGAAATTGAAATTTCAAAGAGATATTGTTAGGAAATGAAATCTGTTCCATTGTAAATCAGGTCGTTTGAATAACCAATGCTCACGTTTGAATATTTTTAGATAACTACAATTTTTTTTTCTTCCGTGTAAATTTCGATTGTTTAAATTTTTCGAAGCTAACTTAATTTGTAAAATTTTATTTTGAATTATGATTTGCGGTAATTTTTATTTGAATACCACACTGTTGGCTTTCAATAACTACACGAAGAAATACTTTTCCTTGATTCTTTTTTTTTTAAATTTACGTAAATTTTAAATCTTATTACTTTTTTTAAATGCATTTAAAAGAGTTTAATGGGGTTTTTTTAAAAAAAATTTTGCATTTATGTGCAATATTTCGATTATTGCTTCTGATATTAACGTATTAAAACTAGTAGTAGTTTTCAATAATATTTTGTTGAATAAAAAAATATGAGATCAACTGGAAAATTACTTTAAAAAATTCCAGCAGGAAAACTGTTTTGTTTGAAAAAGAATAAAACATTAGTCAAGTTTTGAGTCGCAATTCTAAATTAGTATATATATGTATTCCAAGATAAAAAAAAATTATCACTATCTCATCAGCTACTTTTTTTTCTTCTGGATATTTCAAAAGAACTCTCTGTGTTGGCTACTTTACTTTCTTCAGCTAAAAATATTAAAAATTTAGAAATCGGTCTTTTAATGCATTTCTAAGATCAAGCTAATTAAATCTGAAAAGAATATATAACGTATTACTCAAGTCTGTAATGTCATTTAATTGAAAACTATTCAACTATATTTTTTAATTGCATAATTTTAAACTCGTTTCTTGGAAGAATGCGATTCATTTGGAATAGATTCGTAGGAAAATATTTACATTTTTCTCTTATGCAAAACTGATGGATATGCAGAATGATTTATAGAAACATGTCCATTCAGTTGCAAACCTGAGATAATTTTAGACCTGATGAGGAAAAATTATTTCCGATATGTTCCATTTGCTTTTAAAACTTGTTTAATCCATTTTTTTAAAAGAATTAAAATGTTCAGTTTCATCAAGAGTCATTCTAGGAGAAGTGAAAAAAAAAATTTCCTTCTTGAAATTTTTCTTTCATACAGCGGACCTTATTTTCATATGTTCCCAAAATTATGAGTTTGTATTTCACAAAACGGACTTTTCAATAAAAGTTTGGAATAAATCCTGTGCATAATTTTAGGGTCGGTCAAAAAGTAATTGGAAAAAAATTGACTTTGTTCTCCAAAAAATGAGCCTCTTTCTGATTTAATACTGCTAGACTCCGTATTTTTCAGTATGCTGTTTTTTTTTTTCGTCCTCTCTCCCTTAAAATCTGGGAACAACCATTGGAATGTATTAAGCTATGCAATAATTAACTGTTCGATTTATCTATTATTTGATTAAATTCAAATTAAGCAGCTTTCGAGCAAAAAAAAAAAAATCTCGTTAATTACATGACTGTGAATCGAGAGCAGTGAATGTACTAAATTGACTTCTTTAACGCGAATAGGTTGCAATGAGAATAATTGTTTAGTTTTATGACTAATGACCATGTCCAAGTTACCTTCAGATGATGTCAGTTACGAAACACTGAGTCAGCGACCGTATTATAATGAATTCATCGCTCTCTTCTAGTAGCCGCCAAACCATTTGGGCAGCTTTTTTTCTTTACTGTTCTAATAGCTATTTAATTGATCATCTACACGCCACCTCTCTCTCGGTCATTTCTCTTTAACTTCAACTACCCCTTTTAACTAGTTTCATTGACTCTCTAGAGTAAAAAATGACTTGATGCCTTATAGTTTTGAAGTTCGATGAAGTAATTATCCTAAAAGCGTGTTTTTCCTTTTCTCTTTTCATGAAATATATCTCTATCAATCAACCGGAGCACAGTATAAATGTGCTTTATAGTCTATCAAAAAGAGTAGATTTAATGTTCCATTTGCATTTTATTTTAATTTCTAATATTATGAAAGGATTTAATTTTTTGATTTTCACTGTCTTTTGTCTTTTTCATGCGTGTGAAGAGTTCATTAATTTATAAAAATTTGATTTCTTTGATAATTATTCTTCGAGAAATTTTGAAAATTTCGTAGTTTGCTAATTACAACACGAAGTCTGTGCTAATTAAAAACCTAAAGTCTGTTACATCCTGGGCTTTACCAGTAAAACCTAGCTTTCATTGAAGTAAGCTTTAATATAATTCCATTTCGGCCTTCAGCAAAGCTTTTTCTCTAAAACTTAGGATTTACCAAACTGGCTTGATAATGCCTAAGTTTAGCTGGTAAATCCTAGAATTTACTTCAGGCCTTATCAGTAGCATATGTATTGAAAGACAAGGACGTGGTATAAATTATTAAGAAACATATAAAAGAGATAGTTATCTGTGTTTATAGGTTTAATTCTGCTAATAAGTTTAATTAATACTATTACAAATATTTACTTTGTTAGGATTATTCTCAACTCGTTAAATGTTTATAAGTATCTCTTTTTTTTGGGGGGGGGGGGGAGGGAGGATATTCGTATATTTTTTAATTTTTTTATTTTTTAAAATTATTTTTTAAATAAATAGCCTTTTTTTTTTAAAAAAAAACTAAACTTTAAATGTTTATTTGCTCAAAATTTTCAGTTTCAATTATATAAAAAGTTTTTACGTTGTTTATCAATTGAAAATCTTTTTAGTTTACTTTTTTGAAAAAAAATTATGCCCAGAGAGTGTCTATTAAGCATGTCTTTAATTATTTTTATAAACTACAAATTTATCTTTTATTCTTATAATGAGAGAGAACTATTTTTTGAAATATACACATAAAACAGTATAAGAGGGTAATTTAAAAGTTATTGAGGATCAAATTCAGTTATAACATAATATTACACTTTTTGATAAATTTTTGCAGCGTTAAATGAGCGTCTTTTCAAAACACTAAGTGCCCTTCTTCTAACCGATCTGATAAGTTATTTATAAATATTTTTTATCAGGCGTAATTCGACAAATGATCACACTTCACGTAAATAATAATTTAATATAGTTTGCATGTTCTACATTTTTTGAGCTTACAAAAACCTTTTTATTATTTTTGCCCAAACTTTGTTCTAGTTTTTAATATCTAGGCGTTGCCTATTCAATAAAAACATTATTCCTATTATGCAGCTCTCTCACGTGCGAAATTTATTGTTTCATAGTGTTTGTAAAAAATGAAAGTACTTCTCTAACTTTTTAATCCTTTTGTTTGTATTGATTGTACCGTGTGATAAATTGAATCAGGGAAAGAAAAAAAAATGACGCGGAAGTAATAGTGAGAAAAAAAGAGTTATTTTTAATTGTCTACCTGTTCACAATAGAGTGAGCGTTCAGTTCAATGTCTTCCTCCTTGTAGGAAGAGATTGCGTTTACACGCGATGTGCTAAGGTATCTTTCTCCTGATAATGGTAGAAGAAAAAACTTACCTAATTGGTTTAGGCACACAATTACTTTGCTTGCGACAATCTACTTCTATATGCATGGATATTTACTTATTAAACTAATGATTGATAATATTCGTACTTTATTACTCCTGTTTTATATTTATTCTCAAATTGAGAATTGTAATATTGGGGGTTTTGAATATTGGGAATCGTTAAATTACATGTTAAAGATTAGTGTATTTCCATTAATTTGTTAAAAAATCAAGACAGTATTCCCATATATTTTATGGCCATTAATACTGTCAGTATTTATCATGCATGCTCGTTAAGTACATTGTTTTCGGAAATGTGATACACTTCCGAATTTGAAAAATTATGCGTATCACCATGAAATAAATGTCAGGTTCATTTTCATTAAATTGATTTATTGTTATTTGAGTATTAACATTTCGCCTTTTATTCCTGTTTTAAATATTTTCCTTCGCTTTCTATAAAACTTTTAGTTTACAAGATTAAACCGTTTACGCGGAACATTTTGTTCTGTACATAAATAATTATAATTTTCTTAGCATCATACTATACTGATATGAATTTTAACTATGTTTAGCTTGTTGAATAAAAACCAAGTCAAATGCTTTATTAATTAATAATTGCACATATTAAAATTATTGAAATGATTCGAGTTTATTTTATGATCGACTGTTTCGTATGCTTTGTTGCTTTCAATATTCTATTTACAAAGAATTAAATTTCACATGCAATGATTCATTGATTTCTTTTCATAGGCTAACACACCGCTTATAATTTTAGGTTTCATAAATATTTCTCATCTGAAACTATTTACCCTTTCCCATAAATAAATTTGACAAATAAAAAATTTTTTTTTTCTTCTTTGATTTCGTAATTTTTATTTGCTTCTCTAATTTTTTCTTTGTTCGAAACAATTTTCATTTATTTAAGGATAAGATTCCATTATTTTTGTTAAATATGGTGAAATGCGTAATTTTTGTACATTTGTTTTTATATTGATGGTACTGCAGTTTGAAAATAATGTTCTCATAATTTTTTTTTATTTTTAATTTCCGTAATTTTGTGTATAAGTTCAAATGCACCTAGATTAGTGTGATAAAATTATTAATTTATCTATGTGGGAAATTTTAACCTATAAGTAAAGTTTTATAAAATGGCTTAAGATTATTCTAAATTGGACAAACCTAATTTAATAATTGATTTAATGTATTCATTTGTTTCATGTATATGAATAATTATGGATATCATAAATATTTTTAATTTTATTAAGTGCGTTGTGAAGTGCTTAGGTAACTTAAATATAATTCTGAAACAATTTTTCCTATGTTTTCATCCAGAAATGATTTTTTTTCTAATGTCACAACACAGTTAAATAATCTTTATTTATCAGGTGCTTTTGATCTCAAATCTGTTTAAACTTTTGATCTGAAATCTGTTTAAACTTTTGATCTCAAATCTGTTTAAACAAGTAAGAAGGGAAAAAAAACTGCCATTTCAATATTTATATTTCGTATCTTGTTAATTTAATCGTGCTAGATGTCCGAAACATCTCAAACAATATGTAGGTGTTTTCACGAAGAGATATAAAAATGTTCATTTTCAGAATAATTTTGTCTCATTTTTTGAATTTCATTACTTCAACTAGCGATCCATGCAGCCCATAAATGACAATATCCTTTAACCTTCGCGAAAACCTTGCATGAGTTTTCTGACATTAATGTAGTTATGCGATATTAACTATTTCGGTTGATGCTAAGAAATAAATATTCGTGACTTAAAAATGTAAACTATTTTTGCACGTGTTTACATATTTTATAAATATACTTTATATTATTTATAAATTTTCTTTTTGCTGTTTTGAAGTTATCAGAACATGAAATATCCTTCTCTTTAGACTGCTTGTCAGATTTTTTTTTTTTTTTAAATTATAGGCATTTGTATCTGTTGTATAAGTCAGATTCGAAGTAATTAGCCTTATTTCTATGTATTAGCCTTATTCCGTCTTTAATATAAAACTAAATAATTTTCTAATTGTATTAAATAATGAAGTTTCAAAATGTTTCTTTACTTATGAGGCATATTTGTAATTATGCGTAAAATTATATAAGTTCCTTTTAACACTTTTACGCAGATGTGATACCATTGTTCCTTTTGCCTATATATATTTTTCTGGCTCTCTAATTACAAGCACATTTTGGTATTTTTTAATTATGAAAGCAGTCTAATAATTATCAGAAAAAATCTGCAAGATGAATCAGAATTTGTACAAAATATAAAATCCAAACAAAGTAATTTTAAATTTTTTTCCCCTTCTTATTCAAAAATTCTTCAATAATTGATTTCGTAAATAAAAGAAATTTTAATCATGAATAGCTGTTTCTCTTAGCGCTATGTCTTAAAAGCTACATTCCTAAAATAAATTATAAAAAAAAAACTTTCCATGATGTCAATTTATAGCTTTTGCGGAAATAAAAATACTTATGCTTCTATCGTTAAATATCAGATTGTTTTATCAGCTTGTATCATGAATGTATTTGCGCAGTGTGTATTAGATATACTTGGCCTTAACCGATATACATACTTCTTCGTTTATCGTTTAACGTTATTATCATAGGATTAATTTTTCCACCCGGAATTAGAAAAACTTTGTTCGATGTCAGGTTAATCTTAATTTCTGATTCTGTCTAACGTATTTTTATATATATATATGTATGTATGTATCTAACATATAACTGGAGATGAAAAAAAACTTTTACGTTTTTAAAGTTTTTATATAAAAATCCCGAAAGGCTAACAAAAAATAGGTATTTCCCTTCATGTCATTTAGGTACAGCTGATGTCAAATTTTCTCTTTTTATTAAAAAGGTTTTTTAAAAATATGATTTTATTTAGAGGACTTATATCTAGTCACTTAGGTGAGGCGTTGCCTGTTTGTCAAACTATCATTTCCTCTTCCTCTTTTATTCATATGCAAAGAAATATTTTTCATTGTAAATGTTTGCAATGTCAATTTTTAGATAAATGTATGTTATATTTAAATTTTCTCTCAGGTTGTAATTAAAATTCCTAATTTAAAAGTATTTACTACAGGATACAAATTCAAGTAACATTAATTTAAGAAAATCTATAAGAATAAATAAATGATGAAGAAATCGAAATAACTCTCTTTTTTTTTTATCCATCTTTTGGTTTTTTAATTTTATTTTACAACTTTTAACATTTTTATTTTAACTTTACGATAGATGAAATAAGCAAACAAAAATGATATGGGGAGAAAAAAAGAAGCAAGTCGTCCGATTGTTGGTGGGCAATAGCTTGCTTTAATTATGTTTTTTTTTTTTTTTCGCAATTTAGTTACGGGAAATTGATTAGTAGTAGAATTTTCATTTTTACAGCCAAGTACTCTTTCAAGTCTGAAGGTGATCGACTACATTGAATAAGACATTTTTTTTTTTACAATTTGACTAGGAGTATCATTTTGTTAATCTTTAGCATTAGAGTTAATCCTTAAAAGGACAGTCCTGTGAATGAATAAGTCACCACTTTAAACCTTTAATATTCCTTCACTGTTTGCAAATACTTTTATTTCAAGAAAATAAGCAACTAATTTAGTCCTCTAAATCTGTCTTGTAAATTATAATTTTAGATGCTGAAATTGTTCCGATTACAAAAAATTAATAAAATCGCCCAACACTGTCAGTGAAAAACATTTCTGAGCGGGGTCATAGTTCGGCTGCATTTAAATCCGTACAAAAATTTAAACTTTGATTTTATTTACAGAATTTATCAACAAAAAAAACTAATTTAATGACTTTGATGAACTAAATCGAATGATGTACGCATAAAATTCAAAATAGTTTATTTTTAAGCTGATGCTTAAATTTTTGGGAGTTGTTTTCAAAATGTTATAAATAAATTCTTTTTTACTATCTCACCAACGCCTCTTATATTTGTTTTAAAGAAGAGGCTACATTATTTCCTTCATCATAACAGATTTGAATAATAGTATACGAGACATTTGAACTTCTGTACAGATATTAATTCGTTATAGGTCTTAGGAGCAAAAGTAAATAGCATTAATACTAATTTACAGTAACGGCGCTCGATGGCTGCTAATATGTTAATTTTGCTTTAAAACGCATTAATCTTAATAGCTCATTTAGATATGGTTGAGCAATAATATAGCTGTTGTAATAAATAGTCTTTGATTAAATGTGAATGTAGTTCAAAGCATTTATGCTCGTCAAACTGTCTCTTTTTCTTGGATTTCTATAAAATAAAAAGGAAAGATTTTCATGTAAATAAAATATGTAAAAACTCTTAGTTCGTTTTTGTATTTTTTTTCTAATAAAAATATACGTATTTTTATAAAGGAAGACTTCTTGTTTTACAACTGAGACTTATTTAAAAGTTTTAAAATTTTCTTTTCATTTAAAACAAATTCAGTGTAGTTTCCAAATCATAAAAAATGCGTGTCTTTTAACGTAGGTTAAGAATTACTACATTATTATGCATGTGTTTTTCTTTTTTAACGCGCGTGTTATAAATTAATAGAAAATTCGCTTTAAATTTTTTTTTCAACTGGAGAATATTTTTAAAAGATATCTTATGAATTTCGCTGTGGATTTTTCAAATTCTTTTTTCCCTCTATTTCCTATCCATTGCTATTTCCAGCTCTTCTAATTATTTTTCCACTTGGAAAAACCTAGTTGTCAGGAGGTAGACATGCTAGCCTCAGGTGAAGGACAATTGTTACGGCTGGTGGCGTTTACGACCTTTTATATTTAACTTTTCTCTGTTCAGAGTCCAGTTATTTCGATTACTGTTATTGTCAAAGATCCTGGATTATTTTATTGTTTTGCTTAAAATATCATTAAGTTATATGATTTATAAACATGTTTATCATTGTTTGATTATCATCTGTGTTACATTTCTCAAAAGAAATTTGTGCTCAAAATTATACTCAGAGCAACGGTTCTTTCGTACAATGTAAATGTTTATGCAGTACTTTGACGTCAGATTTTGTTGGTGTCCTTGTACAAAATTACTACCTGTAATGCAAGATATTGTATTAAACTCGTCAATTTCTTTTCAAATGTTAAAAAAAATAAGATTAATTGTAAGGGAAAATAGCAGTATCGTCAATTAAAGCAATGATTGGAAAAAAGTGTTTCAAACATATTTATCTGGTTTTAAATTTTTCCCTATCTTTCCTCAGGTAAATAAAGTTCCTGGTTTAAATTTTAAGAAAAAAAAATAAATAAAGACCTTAACAAACTTATCTTCAACTTACCGGATAGTTTCTGTCTCTTATAACTACATTTGCAAAATATATTTTAATACTAGTATAATATATTTTAATACTAATGGAAATATGTACATAATAATGGAAGAGGGGAAAAGCATTACTGAAATACCTTTTATTTATTTATTTAAAAAAATTTAAGTTGTGTTGTGTTTGCATTTAAAAAAAAAAACCCACATAATCTAAAAAACAAAGATGAAAAAGAATTATTTGGAACCCTTGAGTTATTTGCTCTAAAATTTTGTGTTAATATTAGTGAGATATTTTGTATTTATAGTATGTAATATTATGGAAAGAAAAAAAATGGATATGCATTTAATTTAAAAGTATCAGTCGTACCTATATCAATATTCCTGAAAGATAAAACTCAGTTTCGAAAACTGCGAAAATTTGAAAATAAAATGAAAAAAAAAAGTCTAGTTATTTCTTTTTGTTTCAATTTTTATTTTTTCTTCCCAATTACACAAAATAGGGATTTTAATTTTGTTAATTTTCTATCTTTCAAAATATCATTTGCTTTCTATACAAACGTTTTTGAAATATTTTCCGAAACATCTGGACTGCTTATCGTATTACTATCTAGACGTGAGTATGTTGACATAATTTTGTAATACGATCTAATTTTTACAAATTATTTTTTTTTAATGTATAGTATTCAGATATTTCTATTGTAATGTTGCCGTTTTAGCAATTTTACCTAAAAGTACGAAACAACTGCATTACTTGAGTGCGTAGTAAAATAAATTACGTCGACAATATTGTCAATATTTGTATAGCCATACTAACTGTAGTAAACCCAGACTTTTGAATTGAATGGTTCTTCATGATTTACCAATATTTTATTACATCCTATTTTAGCTCATGGTCCGATTTTGTTTTATTACAAATTCATCCTATTATAAAAAGATATATACTACTTAAAAGTTGTTCTGTGTCTTCTAAGTTTCGTCTTTCTCCTGTACGTTTCGCATATTTAAAAAAATAATAAATATCCTTAACTTTCAAAATTTAACTTCTTATTTTTCAAATTGAAATTATATTGAGCGTATTTTAATTAATCAATATTGATGTTCTGCAGGAAAACATTTATTAAAATCACGTCTCTTAAAAATAGTTTTAAATAACAGTGTCAACTTCAAGTTTTAGTGTGTATGAAAACTTTCCGAATCTCTCAACCCCTGTCAAAATAAAATTCTGCTTGTGACAAAAATATTTGTTCATTATTGATCCAAATATTATATTAATTAATGGACGAGGGCTTACCAATAACTCTCCCCTCAAAATATAATCAAATGCTATTTTATAACTATTTTATGAAATTCATGGTTAATTGAGGGCTTTTCAATATAATTAATGAAAAATACACTTTAAATGAAAATCTGAAAACTTTTTAATCTAGTAAAAAAAAAGAAAAAACGGGAGGACCGGAAGTAAGAGCTTCCGGGATGCTACTGTTTCCTGATAAGCCAAGACTAAAAGGATGTAAGGTATCATTTCAACTTAGACCCTCTTCCTTTCGTTTTTGTTTTTGCAAATATTTTCTCGATGAAAAATAGTGCTTTGTTTAGAAATTTTGGTTCCAAACTGCTTCTACAATGCAGCAAATTCTGTTTATTTAAACAGTCTTAAATAACCTATACATACAATTAAATTGTTAGGCATCACAGTAATATTTTATAAAGCTTTTCTACAACAATACAAGTTATTGGTATTTAACTTTTTGTTGCTTATAAATATTGTAAATAACTTGGAAATATGTCTTACTAACATTTTTGCATGAATTTTATTTTGTAATACATACTAGAAGAATATTAGATCGCAATGTGATTAATTGGCATACAGCAAGCATTCCGTTTATGAAATTTCTTAAATTTCTCTAGTTTTTCCAATATTTCAATTCTAATTTTGAAAGCTAAGTTAGATAGATAGGTAGAAAATTTGACGTATTATTTCTTCCTAACCTATTCACCCGTTTTAACATTCGAGTTTTTATTAATAACGAATACCGTGTATTTAAAGATGCGAGGCTGAAATTTACTTATTACTGAATGCCAATTTTTAATTAAAAGACAAAATTGGCGATAAAATTTTTGACTTATTCAGATTTTTGGCCCTAAAAGTATAGGGATTATCATTTTATTTCATTATATCACTGGCATTACGTGGCCGGGATAGCCTGGTTGGCAAGGCGCTACGCTAGACTCACGTTTGTGAGAGCGGGAGTTTGAATCCAGTTGGTCGAAGATTCCCCGTGTGGTAAACGTTGACTGGTGCAGGTTAAATCAGTCGGGTCACACAGTCCTCGACGTCCCCATAACAAATCAATACCTCTGGGGATACTGAATTGGAGATTGATTGTTCTCTGATTCAGGTCAAAATTACGATCTGTGGTCGAATAAATGGATGTATGAATGGGTCCGCCCTGTAAACGGGTGTAGTAGAAGTCGAATTCTTAGCCATAGATGGAGCCACTGAAAAACAAGAACAATCCCCCCCCCAGCCTTAATGACCGACAACAACAACTGGCATTTCGTAACTTAAAATTGTTTTTGAAAACAATTATAAAATTGTTTGTTCTTAATTTAATTTAATGCAAGAAAGCATTTTAAATGTTTTTTTTTACTTATTAATGATTAAAAAATGGAAATTTGTATAATATAACTTTTTTTGTATTATGTTGAAGTAACTTAGTGATGTTAAATGACAAAATTTATATTGGTTAAATAAATCCAATCAGTAATTTAAAATGCAACTTTTTATTTACAACAATAAACTTTTATTATTTTCAGGAACCAATTTATTTTGAATTTTGGCATTTAAAATAACATAGTTTAACATTATGTAAAAACTTCATTATCATATATTTAAAATAGAATCGCCCATTATTAAATTTAATAAAGAAACACAATTACAAAGTATTTTTTGCATGAAACTATCGCAGATTCTTGCAAAACACGCACCCCAAAAAAAAAAATAGATAAAAATAAGAGACGAGAACATTCTATTTCTCACGTAAGTGAACTTTTTGGGTCTCATTTTATTAAAAATAGAGAGATTTTTCATAGCATTACAGTTTCCCACTAACTCTAATGCTTTTAGAGCTTCACAGTGCATGCATAAAAATTTCCCAACACATCAAATGAGTCTCTAAGGAGCTGGAAAATAAGATTATCGTTGCAGTTAATGTAAGAGAAACGCTATGCAAAATTTCTTTCGCTACCCTCTTTCTTTGCTTTGTTCAGAACTTAAATCCATTGAAAATAAGTTAATATTTAGAGAATGTATGGTTTTGTGCTTGATTTCGAAACTAAATTAATTGGTATATCTTATTCAGTTCCTTCAAACCATGAAAGAAAAAAAAGCTTTGTAAAAACTTCATCATTAGGTTAAAAGTTTTCTCACTTCGTGAAGTTCCCTTCTGGTCTGTTCATATTTGAATTCTTTAAATTATTTGGTACTTAACAATCATGTGAATGTTACTAGCTTTACATTATTTGGTACTTATTGAAAATTAATGATGCTAGCGTTGGATCTGATAGATTGATGTATTTCTATAATATCTGTAATATGTTGCATTTTTTAGCACAAACGAAAAGAAATTTTTATCAGATCTATATTTAATAAATAAAACATTTAAATTTTTTTAAAAATGCAATTATTTGTTAAAAACTTATGAATTTTTTTTATTTGCTTATGAATAGCATCGACAGATGCATTTTTAAAATATTTGTACGGTATCTAACACCATAAAATTTAACTACCTGATATGTATGGGCTGTAACTTTATTATAAAAATAAAGTATTTAAACAAGATTTGAAGTTATATTTTACTAATTATATATAAAATGTGGTGGCTCAAGGGAGAGAGAACTCACCTCCCAATAAGGTGACCTGGGTTTGAATCCCTGCAATGACATGTCAATACAAATTCAGCACCTGACTCGCACCAACCACAGTGCTGGCGTAATATATCATCAGTGGTAGACGGATCATGGATCAGAGTCCCTTTTCCATCAGGCTAACCATGGGAGGTTTTTGTGGTGGTCATATGCGGGTTAGTTACATCAAAAAGTCCTCCACGAAGACAAATTTCTCCCAATACTTGATCCAGGTGTTCTCTTGTCTTATGGATTAAGTTCAAAATTACTATGCTTCAGAGTTGAACAATGATAGTGTTTAAACTCAAAATTGAGTTGACTGTTCAACAACGGTTATAAAATATTAAAAATAAAATAGCTATTAATATAAATAATCAAAAGTATATTTCAAAATTCATTAAAAACATAATTTGAGTTTTTCCTTATTTGTTTGCATCCTAAGAGCATATATTCAGCTAGTTAAATGGCAGCATCATATACTACTGCTTCATAACTTTGAAAGAAATATTTTTAAAAAAAACATTCTATTAGGTTGCAAAAAAGGGTGTGTTTTACTTTTCTTATGTGTCTAGAATCGAAGATAAAGAACTAAGACGACACATCAAATGCATTCATATTATTTCTCTTTTAATATTATTTATCTTCATATTTATTTATTTTTTGATAGTGTGATTTAGCATAGTATTAAGTTATACTTTCTAATTTCAGGAAGGCTCGTCGCAAAGAAAAAGATGCTGTTACAACATCTCAAGAAGAATCTAAACTTTATTTAGAACAAGCTGTTTTGGAATGTAGTGTTCCTGAAACTAGGCTTAGAGAAGTCATAGATTTGCCACCTGGCATAGAATATAATGAATGGCTAGCTTCTCATAGTATGTATAATTATTTTATTTTTTGCATTTTTTTGCTCTTTTCTGAATATTGATTATTATTATTTAACTTGTATTATTTTACTATTTTCTGAATATTTGTAGTTACAATTGAAAAAAATATTAATCTTTTCTTTTATTTATTTTAGCAATAGCATTTTTTGATCACACAAATTTAGTATATGGAACTATATCTGAGTTTTGTACAATGTCAGGTTGTCCAGATATGAATGGTCCAAATGGAAGGTATGGAATTTTCTTTTCTTGACTGTGCATTTCAGAAAATATGCTCGAAGTTATTTAAATTATAAGTAAACTTTGCATTCAAATTTTCTATATGAGAATGAAAAAATTTTTTAAGATTTGCATTTAAAAGTTGAAAATTCTTTTTTTTTTTTAAAAAAAATCCACCATTTATAGAACTATTAGCTTAAAAGGGTATTTTCCCCCCTTCCCTACAAATATTGCACTTTTGTTCTGTTTTTATGTGAGTATATTTATATTCTTGCATCTATTTTTTTTTATTGACTGAGCGTTTTCACCTGTTTTTGTTTCCAAAAAAAAACTATCCCCAATTCTTGTTATTTAATGGGAAAGTCTTGTATTGAACTGAAATTCCTATACAAACTTGTCCCACATTAATCTTATAAAATATGAATGCACTATTTTCTTATATTTTAACATTAGGTGCTAACACCCTTAATAAGTAACATTCACAAGAATAATAAGTAATTTATTGATTTATTCATTATTTTCTTACATTTATTGGTGGATTTCATATTAGGTAGCTACATAGCTGAAGAAAGTTGTAAACTGTATAAAATATTAAAATTTGATTTCTTAGTCAAATTATATTAAATTAATATTTAAAAAATTTTATAAAGTTTTTTAAAATAAAGATTTCTTTAAAATATAATTTACACTGTTTATTAATATAATTTAAATGTTAAATGTTAATATAATTTAAATGTTTTAAATTATAAAATATAGTTTGAAATAGTCAAATGTAAATTTTGCTTAAGACTATTAGTCATTACTTTTCATTGTTAAAAAATTCTGTCTTTAGTGAATTAGTGACAAAAATGTGCTATCCAAACAGTTTATAATAGGTCTATTTCTAATCAGGTTTTAAAAAAAGTAAATGTTGCCTTAAGAT
Source organism: Parasteatoda tepidariorum (assembly GCF_982258835.1). Classification (NCBI taxonomy): domain Eukaryota; kingdom Metazoa; phylum Arthropoda; class Arachnida; order Araneae; family Theridiidae; genus Parasteatoda; species Parasteatoda tepidariorum. Next base: position 43,982,115 of record NC_141765.1, read on the forward strand.
AGTCTGTTTACTTTTATTTTTTGTGTTGTGAAAATTTCTAATTTCAGTTAGTTTAATAAATCTAACAGTTCTTCTTGTTTTATTATTATAGCATTTAATTTTTCTATTCAATATTAATATTCGTTTTTATTTTGCCATTATTTTTCTAGCTATATAAAATATTTGATAATCTGCTGAATGTCATTAAAAAATAAAAATAATAATATTTGCTTGGATTTGCTATAAAGTTGAGTCCTTACCTAATTTTACTTTTATTCATTTAAGTAACAGGGTGGCCACCCACCTGGAAAACCTTGAAAACCTGGAATTATCAGGGAATTTTTTTTATACTGGAAAAAACCTGGAAATATCAGGGAAATTTGGATGAAAACCTGGAAAAATCAGGGAATTATAAAGAAAAGCTGGAAATTGTTTCTTTGATAATTTTTTTAATTTCACTAATTTAAATTATTTCATCCATTATACCCACTTTTTTTAAACAGAAATGTATCGCCAAACAGTTGAATTATCATCAACTTAGCGATACTTTGCTTGAATCAAAATTTGCTCCATTAAACTAGAATGCCACATAAAATTCTCCCACGGGTGCTAAATTCTGTCCTTGGGCAGAATCCATTTATGGCTCAAGTTTGTTCCGATGCTTTGGTGGTAATTTTTTATTTTTATTTTGACAAAATGTTCTTGTATTTTTAACTTTATAAAATTCTCCAAAAATTAGTTGGTTATAATTTAATAATAATAGATTTTATATTGCACTCTTTGTCTGAAAGCTTTTCTACTCCCATTCAAAGAAATCTGTGAACTATTTTTTCTCAGCAAACCAACCAATCACACATTTTTTTACAATCACTAACAGCAATGTTTGTCGATAAATCATTACAATTGTTGCATTAATGCTAATTTTTTCTATTTCATTTTAACCTTTTATAACATATTTTAAAAAAATGATTTTTTTGAGAACCAACTATATCTGTATTAATATTTAATTTTACTCTTTTGTTGGTCAATATATGATTTTTGATTCAAAATTTCGTACCAAAACATTTGAAAAATAAATAAAAAAATCTTGACAAATTGTCAAAATAAATTATTTTTTAAAAGGTATGTTAAAAAAACAAACATTTTGAATAAAATATTTTATAATATAGACACTTTTCTTGTACACATCCTACACTTTATAAGAAAAAAGAAACAAAAACCTGGATATTTTAGGATTTTTATCTGGAAAACCTGGAAAAATCAGGGAAATTAGAAATCTTATTTGAGTGGCCACCCTGAGTAAGTAATGCAGGTTATAAGACATTCAGTTCTATATTTTGTAATATTCTCAATCAAAAATAAATTTGAAAGAGATCTTTATAGATAGCAAAACCTGTAAACTGTATATCTTTTTTATGCATAAAATATAGTAAGTATTACTTGATATAAATGTTGATTTTGATAGCAAATTAACTCAAGTTATTAGAAACGCTTTTGATTTAGATCCAATATAAGCAATTTTCTTGTGCTATTATCTTAAAATATCAATGTAAAAATAATGAAATGCACATATGACTTTATTTTAAATAAATTTGTGGTTATGGTTACTTATTTGTGGGTACATTTTGGTACCAGGTAATAAAAGATGCATACATCTATTGTTAACAAGATAATTTAATACTTGATTTGCCTAAATATACAAAATCTCCACTTTTTTTTAAACAAAAAGTGAGAAACCAGGAAAAAATGAGAAGCATTGTTAAAATATCAGTGACTGTTACTATTTGAGGCTGCTACTTGTCATTTTATTCAGTGGTAGTGAACTAAAGCAGAATATTTTGAAATAAACAGAATTTTTTTGCAAAATTATTATAACCTACGAATTTACGCATTCATTTATATGACCTTATATGTATCAATTAAAAAATTACTTGTGCTTAGTGGTGGACAAAATTCTTTAAATTCTAATTTATTAAAGTACTAATACATTACACTAAATACCACTAGGCAAAATATTTTCTGGCAATGCCGAGAATTTGTAGTTTTTGGAGTCTCTGCAATAGGGGTTAACATCGGTTTTCTTTTAGAAAATTTAAAAATTATGCCCATAAAATTGTATGTTCCTATTGTTAAGTCTTAGCAAAAATGCAACAACACATACTTAATACTAACTTAACAAAGCATTTATAAAAACCTAACGTGATATTTTTATAGTTGCCAGTCTGTTTTGAATCTGAGCTACTCTCTTGTTTATTTATTTGTAATTTTATATTTTAGGCAATACCTGTGGTTTGATGAAAAAGGAAAAAAGTGCAAAGTTGCTGCTCCTCAGTACATTGATTGTGTTATGACATTCACTCAAAGAACATTATATGATGAATCAATTTTTCCTACAAAATTTGGTTTGTATATTTCTTTTATGCATCACATTATTTTTATCAATATTTTTACATTTAGACGGTATTTTTTAAGCTTTTATTTATAAGTAGTGTTGAACAATTAAAAGAATTATAAATTATTTATTCTAACTAATGTTAAAACATGAGATATTTCTAAAATATTTTGAGTTGTTGCAAAATTTCTGTTTTTCATTAGATTTAAAAGAATTTTGACAATCACAACATTTAAAAATTAGACTATTATATTTTTATAGTATGAGATGAATGTGAATTAGATTTGTTTTCGTTTACTTGGTATGTATTTGTATTGTTTAATTTATAACAAATTGTTTCAATATTGGGATCGTTCTTTTTGCACATTGAAAAAGGCATAGTTGTGTATAGAATTGTCAAGCAATTACTGGAAAATTTGTTTAAGAAACTCAAAAATTTTTTTAATCAAAAATGACTCATCTTGCAGTTCTAAGGTTAATATATAACTATATTTCCTTTTAAGTTTTCACAAAAAGCAATTTAATAAATCAATCTGAAATATACTTTTCAAAAACTCATTTTAGATCCTAAGTCATGCTTTCAAATGTTCTGTCAGAAGTTTGTTCTGGGAGAAGCTCATAAAATTGAAAAATTTAGTTTCCTTTTTGTCTTTTAATAATAAATGAAGCTGTATATTTTATTGATTGTGTTATTTTATCCAAGTATGAGTTAATAGATAAAATTTTGCTATATATATCAATATTTTTATTATTGCATCTCAAATTTTTTTTATTACATTTATTTTTTGCTTGATAGAACAATCTCTTATTGAAAGTTAGTTTGCTCACCGTATATAATAGTGGTTGGACAAAATATAAACCAAAACATCTAATAATTTGACAAAATTTTGCTTAACTAGATGAAGTTAAATTGTATGGGCTGAAGTATGATTAAGTTCTTAGGTGTTTTTACTTTGTATATTTTATTTCACAAAAAGAATTATAGTTTAATAATATGATTTTTTTAAAAATTGCTTAAGTAAAAGTTTGTGAAAAATAATATACTTATTAATTAGTGGTGTCTAGGAGTAAAATATTAGGTATAGGTTAAATATATTCTAGTTATTACTCAGCGTCAAAAGCAGTGCTTTCATTTCAATATAAAAGCCGTTTAGTTTTAGAATCTTGTATCTGTAAAACTTCAATCTATTTCATATTAAAATGGCTTTTTGGCATTTAAGGAGTCCCATGGTTCATTAGTTAAAGTAATAAACTGTCATTGTGAAAAACTGAGGTTCGATCCCCAGTGGTGGCTTGAAGCCCACCCAGCTTCAGATTGCTGGGTACCAGCTTGTCTGAAGTAAAGGCTACCTTTGCACAATGCTGACCACATTGCCACAATCATGCTGTTGGGCACAAAATTGTGGAGCCTTAACATCCATGGTCCTTGGCCAGCATCAGGCTGTAACAGGAATGTGATGTTGTCAAAATACTAATCATTGTTTAAGCAGATTTCATAATTATTTATTTCACATTTTTTAAATGTTTGAAAGTTAGTATTCAAATGATGAAATTACAAAAAGTTGTTTTTTGTAATTTGTTTGAGGATATAAATTTTTTAAAATCAGTTCATGTTTGTTTGCCCATAAACACTTTATAATCTTGTCACTAATTGGTTTTCATTAATTTTTTTTTATTTCTATAAGATATTTCATTTTTGAAAACGAAAGACTTTAAATTATTTTTTTTTCTTATTTTTTCTTAAAATTACATTTAAATGTTTAGAGTTTCTCTCTTCATATTCAAAAAGATAACATTCATTATAATTTCTTATTTATAATAAATGTTTTCTTTGTGTTTTGCTATTGAAATTAAATCTTAAGCTAACAATTTATGTTAATTTGTAATGAATTCCTGCATACATGTAATGAATTCTCCATGCAATATTACATTCTTTTATGAGTCTCATTGAAAGCAAGATTCCAATTTTCATTTCAAAGTTGTGAAGAATATAAAATCAATTTTAATTTGTCTGATTAATTATGTATAAATACTATAATTAAAATGTTGTATTTAACTTGCTGAATGAATATTATTCATTAGATATTTTGCCGCATAGAAGCTTTGTTGTTTCAAAGCCTTAAGATATATGAGCCATATTACTAATAAACCTTTGATTTACTGTAATTATTAATCTAAAACATAAAATTTTGTAATCGAATACAGGGCTTGTAGTTGTCTTGATATTCTTGAAGAAAAATATTTTGTCCTTATTTTTAACTTTTTGTTCTGGTAATCTTGATTTTTGTGTGTCTCTAAAGCATCCTATTTTCTATGAACACAATTGCAAATTGATTTGAAGAATTGAAAGATTTAGATTTTCAATCCATTATCTTTTCATTTTTATTAATAATGCTTGTTAATGGTCACCAACTTGGGGACCATTAGCTAGTTATAATGCATGGTTTTCCTAACCCATTGGATTTATTACAAAATTTTTGCAAATAAAATCATTTTATGAAAAATGAAACACAATTAATTATTCTAAACTATCAAATTTTTATGGAGATGAATTCAGAGGCTATCAGCAAATTAATATCTGCATATGCAATAAAAAATCTTGTAGGGTAGAGTTTTTTTCTTTCACAAATATTGATTTATCTCTTTCATCTGATTCTCAAAACGATCAATTCCAATCTAGAAAACAGTAATTACATCATGTCACAGAACTTTCAAATATTGAATTGAGGGATCAACCACTAAATTACCTTTCTACCTTTCTTCAAAAAGGTAATGCTGCATATTGAGTTTTTGTTTTGAAATTATTGAGACACTACTTTTTTAAAAAAAATTTATAAAAGAAATCTTTCATTACAAATTTTAATTAAAAATTGGTATAAAGGAATATTAGCTAATAGGTACTGGTTATTTTTTAAGCAACTTCTTTTTTATCAGCACGACAGCCCTTTGTAGGCCTTGCCTGCCCCAACTACATGCATTTTTCAAGATTTCATATCTATGGTGATTAGTCTCCGATTTTCGCTTTCCAGGCACTTAGGTTTTTTACAGTGTCCTCTAGCAGTCTGTTTGATCTCCCTCTGGCCCTAAGATTACATAGGTACTTTTAAAAGTTGCAATAGCTACATTAATTTATAGTCTTCCCTAGACATGACCAAGCTGTCTTTACCTATTGTTCTAGATGACTTGTATTATCTGTGGCTGCTTATTTAACTCAAAGTTATATCTAGTTTGTTAACAACTTCTCTTGTTTTGAGCCAAAAATAATCCGAAGGATTTTTCTTAAAAATTATTCAGGGGGCACTGAGTGTCTATATTAAGAATCCAAGTTTCACTTGCATTGACCAAGACAGGCAGAAAAAGTCTTTCTTTTTTATGGGATAAAAACAGTACTATAAAAATTTTTCTATGTATATTGATCTCAAATCGTTAAGAGTTGCTCAGCTCTCCATTTATGAAATTTTACTGAAACTGTTGAAACTTTCTGAACCAAACAAATAATCCTGAAATTAACTGTAATATATTATTCTTTTGCGATAAAATATGACCTAAGAAGTTCAAATTTTACTTTTTTTTAGTTTGTCATTTGTCTTTTTTAAAAGAAATTTGGTTTATGTCAACTGTTCCAAAAAATATCTTGAATTTTATGCAGATTTTTTTGAAAAATGCTTTCCTGATTTTTTCTTTGGTCCACTACAAAGCCTATCAAATCTATATCATGGATCTTGAATATGTGCAGTTTTCCATCTTCACCAGAAGTTTTATTTAAAATTGTCGATTTATATTTTTATTAATGATTTATCAACAATTTATTCAGCTGCATTTTTCACATCAGTATTAAAAACAATCCTGCTATAATTTTTTTACCTCATTGGTATACATTTCTTTATGTTGGATACTGTGGTTATTACAGAATAACTAATTTGCTATCATTAGAGTATCATATCAGTAAAAAATTTCCTCCTAAGTACACAATTCATTTTTGTAATAAAAAGAAAACCCTTGTAGATAGGTTCTTTCACTCCTATAGGAAATTTATAGCAATTTTACCAATAATCTCTTTAAAATGAATTTTAACAATACTTCCAATTTAACATTTCAAATACCTAAATTAACTATTTTGCTTCTAACTCTGTGCTTTTATTTATAACCTTCAGACAAAAATTTACCTCACTGTGCATTCTGTGGTTATTAAAGTTCTAAAGTTTTTTTTATAACATAACAAAATTGTTGGAATCACATTGTATGAATTTATTTGGAATTGCAATGTTAAGATTATTAATTTTTATAAATTTTTTTTGTTGCAGATCGTGACTTCCCTAGTTCTTTTGAGTCAATTGTCAAGAAAATACAACGATTGCTATTTCATGTCCTGGCTCATATTTATCATATTCACTTTAAAGAAATCGTGCTTTTAAATATGCACGCTCATTTAAATTCTTTATTTGTGCACTTCACTTTGTTTAACGAGCGATTTAACATCGTTGAGGAAAAAGAAACAGAGATACTTAGGGATCTTGCAGTAGCTTTGAAACTATATGGTGATAATTCTGATGCTGCCTCTGATTCAGAGGATAAAAGCAAAGCAAGTGCTACTGCCACACCTAGTGCAATTGCATCAACTAGCGCAATCGCTCTAGCATCTACCGATGAAGCTGCAACTGCTGTGATAGAGGATACCAATGCAGCCGATTCAATAAAAGACTGTGCTGTATCAAAAAGTAATGAAAACTCCAAGAGGCCTCCAACCTATTCGCAATCCTCACAATCGATTGCCTCCTCCATCTCATTGGCCTTACATTCCCGGTCCAGTTCTGGAAGCCATTCAAGTTCTGGTTCATGTGCTATGGACTCTGCTTTATTTTCTCATGGCACACCGCCAACACCCAATTTTGGTTCCTCACCCTTAAAGTTCCAATAGAAAACCTTTGTTATTTTTCACCCTGGCCATCCACTAAACAATACAAAACCTCAATAAATGTGATAGTCTGTATGCTATAGTTAAAGGAAATTAAGTTCATTGCTGCTATTTAAAAGAAAAAAAATAACAAACCTTAAAAAAAAATTATTTTTTAATCTATCAGTAATTGTCAAACTAATTATAAAATAAATCAAACATTAAATGCTTTATCATTTTTATTAAATAACTAAATTATCAACATTTAAACGAATTACTTTTCTTAATATTTAAAAAAAAAAGTTAAGATGACTTTTTTGAATATTTTAAATGTGCATACAGACTTTCATAATAAAAGTGTTAAAAATATAACCCGATTAGTTTCTATTCCAACATGCATTGGTACTAATTCTTAGCAAATCTCTCTCTATGATATTGTAGCTCTTTTAGACTGTAATGATAGCTTATGTGAAATGTAGTTTTCATAGATATGAAAGTTACACTACTGCAAAGAGTATAAATTTTGTGAATGCTATCAACCAATATAAATTTTTTTTAATTCATGCTCCTTAAAATTTACTAAAATTAAAAAATAGTTTAATAATAATTTCATCATTTTATGATAGATGTTTGAAAAATATTTGTACTATGTATTTAATTCCCTATTTACACCAAAATGATGCAGTCACACAATTTATGCTAGATTCAAACATGTGGTTGAGGAATAGGGTTGGTTTAAGTGTATAGTAATTTTTCATGTATACATTGACGTAGGTCATTACTTATTGTTTAATTCAAGTAATGACAACGTGTGACAATCACTGCTTTGTAGATAGGAAACAATATTTTTTTCATTAAATCACTGAGCCAAGTGCAGTTATAATGCTTAAAAATAATCAAGAATGCCCTTAATAATACATATAACATATGTAACTTGTATTTATCAAAAATAATGAGATTTATTTTGTTTAAGATAAAAATCAAAGGGATATATTATCCTGTAAATTTTTGTAGAGCTGCAGTATAGAAACCGCGCTGTCTTTTTAAATGCATTAAAATATTCCATTTACTTATAAAAGTAACTTAACTCTAGTATATTTTTCGGGAATTGATAAAAGTGTGAGTGCCTGTTATAATTTTTTCAACTGATATATATTTATACATGTATGACAATAGAAGTGAGACAATACATATAAACTTGCATGTAGCATTCGTTAGGCAGTTTAATTGTTGTGTAGAACACCCATATGTTCTTTAAAGACAAACATTAGAAACTTACCAAAAATTGTACATTTTTTCAAATGTGCCTTCTTGTGATACAGTAATGTGCATGATTCATCGTGTGAAGTCTGACATTTTATCAAAAGAGATAAGAATTTTCAGAGCTATGGTCTTCTTGCAGTTTCATGTGAATCTTAAACACAATTGTTATTACTCCTCTAAACCAGTGTCTGGTTTGTTTTAATCAAATTTTGTTTTGATAACTGTCAAAATTGGTACTTAATTATTTACTTTAATTATATCAATTATAAACTTTTTTTATTTAAATGGGTAAAGAATTCTTTTTCACAAAATTATTGCTTGTAGTTTTTTTTTTTTTTTTTTGGTGAGAACAAAAAAAGGTTCTTGGATGGCTAGGGTGGCTTGCACTTGTGGTTATTTCCTACGTGGATAAAACAGTTGTGATAGAATCCATTGCTAAAATGTTGGCCTTTTGACAAAACAGCATGGACATTATATAGCATGTATGACTGTTTCATGAGTCTGTGATCATTGTGCATAGAACTGATATTTCTAGAAAATTTGTGTTTTTCTATACCTTGAGTGTACTTGCTCTTTTTCCCATAAGTAAATTATTAAAAAAAATTATATCTCAAAACCCATATCTTTAACGATATATTTGGTATTATGAAATTTTAACATAAAATGTTTACTTGTAGCGAAAGACCTTGTTTTTTTAATTCGGTTGGTTGTATTATTTTTAAACTTTGAAAAATGTTAATAAAACAATATTCTTCCACAACTAAATAAACTGTTGAATTGAGGGTCCAAAGTACCCTTTTTACAGATGCCCATTGACATCTGTGAAGTTATAATAACTTCTTTATTAACAAGAGGACTGTGCCTATTCAAACTAGATACGACTTATGTGGCAATGATATGACTGTGACTAATTTATCGACTTAGGTGTTGCATTAAATGTTTTTTGTACATAATATATATTTTATTTTAAAAAAAAAGTTGACTGGTTTAGTCACTTGTTATTTCCCTTAAAGAGGACATTGGCTTTCGAAGCTTAACTTTATGCTTGATGTTTTTGAAATATCATTCATAAGATTTATTAAAACTTAAAAGATGTGTATAATTATAATATTTTTAAAATACAGGCTTTGAATATTATGGTTTTATGGGTTTTAGATTAAATAAATATGATTTTTGCTTCTTTCTGATAGTTTCATAGATTGGGCTTTGATGGACATTGTTCATTAATAACACTTGTTCACTAATATTTATTTTAAACTTCTGTTGTACTAGTAATAAAGCCTTTTTCTTTACAATTTTTTTCTCTTGAAGTACTTTCAGGATAAATTTTTAAAATGGCTTGAGGACAAAGCAATTTTTATTTGATTTACATTGGTATTGTATTACCATTACAATGAAACTATAGATGTTTTTGTTGTGCAATTTAGTAGACTGTGTTTCAAAATCTGTGAGATTATACATTTTCATTGCTTAATTTTTCTGATTTTTTTGTTATTTATCAAAATGATTGTAATTATGTGTATAGTTAAAAAAATATGTGTTTAAAGAAAATTTGCTTTATTTACATTTCATTTTAACTTATTTCTATTCTTCATAAGAAAATGTCCTTGTGGTTGTGATAAAAAATGAATTGCACTGTTGTATAAAGAAACCAGCTACATATATAAAACAAACCTGTAATCACATTTAAAATGGACTACTTATCAAAAGATGTGAGATTGAGCTTCAATGAAACAGGTTTAAACTACATTTATGTTTCTTGGAAATTGAATTGTTTTTACAAGTTACTTCTCTTAATTTTATGGACTGTACTTCATATTCATTTTTAATTATTCATGAGTCAAAAATTAAGTTGTTTAATATTTTGTAGTCTTGGCTTCGACATGTTATCAAAAAATGTTAATTTACAACTGTATTTGTGAAGAAGATAAGATGTTTAAGAAAAAAAATATTTGCTGGTTGTTAGAGATTGTGCACATAATTCTAGTTTGTTGAGGGACTCTCAAGTATGTTGCACAATCTGCACTTGTACAGTCCTGTAACTTTATGAAAGATACTAGTCACAGAAATGAAATAAAATAGTATGTTAGCTGTATTTATAATTGCTTGAAATCATTTATTTACATCAATACCAAACTACATATTTGCCTTTTTATTAAAAACACAGACATATGAAATAGCTATTAGAAATTCATAGCTTGAGAAAAAGCCTTGAGGTTGATAAAAAAAACTGAATTACTACTTTAACCTATCAAAATGCCTTAAGATTGTTTAAAACAATTTTTTAAAAAAAACACAAATTTTTATTTTATGTTACAAAATGAAATACTTTGAACGGCAAAGAGATACTTCCAAACTTGCTGCTTTGTAATATTAAAACCTGTTCTATATTATTTCTCAGTAAAATATAAGGAATATTATATTTTAAAAATATCCTTACAATTCAAAGTATTTCATATTACAATAAATTAGCTAGCTTTCTTTCGGTGAACTTTTCAATTTTGATTGATAAACAGTTTTCGGTTAACTCAGCAATACTTGATCTCAAAATTATTTAAGTTAATAAACATATTTTTGAAGTTCAGGAACTAAAACTTTGAAACAATAGACGTAGTTATATGTAGTACTCATATTTGTGTAAACCAGATGGTTGAAATTTATATTTATGAGCGATACTACACAGTGGTGCCAATCATTGCAGATGAAGTTGAATCCACACTCATGGGTAGAGTTGAGCTTTTAAGTTCTGTACTAGCCAAACTTGTTTGTTTTGAAGAGCTTAAGCTTTGAATCGGTGTTTGAGAAGTCATTGGTTCCATAGCTATGGTTGGATTATCTGAGGATTTTTGTGGCAAATTGGTTGTCACAGCCATTGTTGGTTTTTCTGTTATTGACAATTGAGAAGTTTCCTTTGTTGCACTGATAGAACTCAAAGCAGTTGACAAAGAAGCCTGTCCAGCATTTGCAGGGGTAGAAACCTCTTCATCTAGTAGTGTATCAACAATTGGAAGAGATACAGGGAGAACTGGTAGTGCTTCATCAAGTTTTGTTAATAGATCCAAATTAACTTTAGTTGTTAATAAAGCTTTTGGTAATGGAGCTATTGTTGTTAATATATCTTTAGTTGGTGGAGCTTTTGTTATTGATGGCACATCTGTTATTAAGGGCTCCTTTGCTCCTGGCCCTTTTGTTAAAGTGTCTTCCATTATTAATGGAGCTTTTGACGTTAATGAAGATTTTGTTTCATCCCGATTTGAAGATAATGCATCAGTATCATTTCCTTCTTCCTCTCCTTTGTTACGACCATCAAAATCTTTAAAGAAAAAACAATGTGATATGTAATGGGAAATTACATTAGTTTTTATCAGACCAGTATATAGCCACTTTAGCACCATTAAATTCTTCAATTAATCTAATTGAGTTCAATAATATAATTGAAAAAAATGATTTTATAATCTTGTAACTAATAATTAAGATTTATTTGAATATTGTTTGTTAAAAATTCAGTAATTCCCCATGTAAGGGACAGTTCTAATCAAAGGCCATCTTCAATTTAAGGGGTAATTCTGTTGGTCCTGAACCCTTTAAATAAGAATCTTAATATATTTATCTTTTAATATGGTATACTCTGAGGGACACTGAAAAATATTTTAAAAAGTTGGATAGAGACATATGAAATGAAAATTGAAATACCTTTTTTTTTCCTTTAGTATATTTATCACTTTTTTTATGACTGCTGTTTCAGAGAAAGACGAAAGAATAATACACAAGGAAGAAACATCCCATACTGTGATTTCATATTCAAAGACTATTTTTTGAATTGGGAGAAAATAAATTACCCCAGGAGCTGTATGTGGCATTGTGGGAGAACAGTGATCAAATAGGGAAAAAAAGGTTTGATGATTGGAACATTAAATGATAATGATGGGTAGCTAATTCAAAAGTGCATTCCATCATGTAAAGAAAATTTCAATGGAAAATCCCAGTGAAAATTTCTTTCACTTATTAGTAAAGAAGAAGCAAAAGAAGTTTTGGAAAGTTGGAGGCTACAAGTCAAAGTATCAAATAGTTGTACAAATTAAAGTTCAAGTATAATATTTTTATGACTTTTTTGGTGGAAAAAAAATCAGTTAATGAAATATATATATCTGATTTTCCAATTAAATCACATTTTTTTTTCGTTTTTACATACTCTCTGAATATGAAGAAGAAAAAGTCTGAACTCCAAATGTGACTCTTATTAGGATACAATACTTTCTTTTACATACATAAAATTAATCTTTCTTATCCAAAATCTTTAATGCTCAAAACATGTATGACTTTGTCTAGATTTTACCAAATTTCAATATTAATTTGAAGTTATTTTGCCTGTTGTGTTTAAAATCATGCTAAGTAAGGCTCTGAAATTTTTCATTAGTTATAGTCAATTATGATACTCACTTATTTCTCTTGGGCACCTGCTTCGTTGTACACAATTTCCATCTGGTGCTCTTAGAAAACCTGTCCTACAATAACACCCATTGGTGCATCTATCTGTACAAGGGCGAGAAAAGTCATCATCGTCATCACATGTTGCTTCACAAGATCGAACGCTACATGTGAAAACCTCGTATTCTTTACATCCTATAAAAGGAAATTTAAGCAATTCTTTATACCTTTTACTAATAAATTTTTTAGTTATGAATTTCTCAAATTAAAAACATTGAAAAAATTGTAACTACTTTTTCAGTAAAAAAATAATTGGACTAAATTAAAATTTTGAAATGAAAAATCACAATTAGTTTAAAATTGATGTAATTTATTATATAATTGCAACTAACTATGCATAAAATGTACAAGTTTACACACAGATAGCACACATTTTAGCTGAGATGTCTATGATTGTTTGCCTGTTTGTTTCAGAATTAGTTAGGATGCACTAAAGATTTTATGATTACCCTAGATGCAGATTAAAATGGTAATTTTCAAAATATGTATCCTTTCTAAGACATACAACTTTTCTATTAAAGGTTTAAAAAGTCATACCAAGGAAATTATTTTTTTTCATTATCTGACATTAAAACAATGAAATAATTGCAACATCCCTGTGAGAATATCCTTTTATCAACCATAAGCTAACATTTTTAGTTGTTCTTGAAATGATTATATGTTTATAATATTAAAAGTTAAGTTTAATTGGCCAGTATTAAAAGTCTTTTCAGGTATACAGATTGCCCCCAAAATAGACCACCAAGGAAACAAAATTTCAAGAATATTTAAATTTATATATATATAAATTTAAAGGTGGCAGTCGGGCGAGTAGGACAAATAGATGCAGGATTTAAAAAGATCAAATTAATTTTATTTAACCATCATAATCGGAGTATGAATATCCAAGTGACACACAAATTGAAATGCTCCTGGATAAATATCTATATATAAAACTTATTTCTCATTTCCAATTTAAAAATTAGAAGACATGCATTATTCGAAGCAGTTCTTGAATCCACAGACAAAAATGCTATAAATTGAGAAAGGAAATTTTTTCTTCTTTCTCTTGTTTTATTACAATGTACTTAAAAATATATTTTTATAAATTAAATTTTAAAATAACCAGTTTTAAATAATTTTGGGATATCGATTTCTTGTTAATATTTAAAAACATTGTTTTGCTACTTTAAAAATCAATATTCATACAGTTTTAAAAAAAAGTAAAATTATTTGCATATAGCATACTTTATTTAAATAAACATACGAAAAATATATAAAATGAAATTCTTATTCTGTATTTGTAGTATAAATAAATAATTAAGAATAAAATTTTCTTGTAATCTTTTAGTCCAGGTTTTTTTTAAAATTAATTTTCATTAGACAGAACCTCTTTTTTAAACCTGATTGCATAGACTGAATTAAGTTTATGGAACACTTCATTACTACTAATCGAACATGGCATCGCTTTACAGAGAATAGTTTATTTTATTTTTAAATCTAGCGTTTATGATTTTATCAAAAAAATATCTATTCAAATTCAAAAACAAATATGATACTTCTTTGCTTATTATAGAATTTGAAAGCGAATAAAATCCTATCTTTGAACAGGCCCATTGTTAAATTTTTAACTAGTCTATGCTAAAATAATATTTTAAAGAGATTGATAGGATTTAATTTCCAGTCGCCTTATCCTAAAATAATAAATAAATGATTTTGAACAAAAATTTAACTGACCCCTTTAAAAGCCCATTTGTATTTTTTGTAAAACTTATAAATGAGTTCAATTTTATTCGCTTACGTGTAGGGCAGTGATTTGATGAAATGCATTTCCCCTTTACATTTCGTACATAACCACGTTTACAAAAGCATCCTCTGACACAAGGGGCTGCACAGGGCCCAGGATTTGTATGATTTGCACAAGTGAGCTGGCATGCTGTACCACATTCTTTCAGCACTTCATTATGTTCACATCCTAAAAATCGATTGAAAAAGTCCACTTTATTTTATATAACAATTTGTAAGCCATAGATTATTGTATAAACTGGCTTCCAAGTGTTTAAGAACTAGCTAAAATTGTAGAGAATTTTTCTGCTGAGTACAGAGGGCACTGCTTACTAATTTGTGCAAATTTATCGATCTAGAACACTAAAACGAACTGATAGTGCTAATTTGGGTCATAGAAGGTAGGGCATGGTGGGCCTCGTTTTAAAAATTAAGTTTGTTAACAGAGCTATAAAATTGATGGTTCTTTTTAAACAGATGCAAGGTATTTTGATTCGATATAAGACATTTTATTATTAGAATTCTTTAAAAATTAATACATGCATAAGAATTAGTGCATCGTATTTGGAATATAAATTTACTATACATAGCTCTCTTAAGACATTAATTCTAAAATTGCCTATTGTTCACAAAATCATTTTGCGTATGAAAATTAATAATGTTGTGAAATAAAATATATTTATATAAAAAAATCCTGTCTATAAACTTCTTATTTATTTTACTAGTTCTAAATTTTTTTTTTCAATTTTGAGAAGTAATGTGAAATATATGTTAAAACATGTTACTACCGCCACAGCTTTAGTAAATTTTCGCCAACCTTATCGCTCTCATATTGTATTTTTTAATGCCGGATAAGAATTAAAAGAGAAAATTCAACTTTTAAAATTTTTCAGGCTGAAATTCGATTTCGGCTTTTAATTCCATATTTTTATTTATTTTTTATTTTGAATTTGTGTATTTACCCATTTTTTTTTTTATCAGATTGCATTTAATAGTTTTATAATTTATTAAATGGCGGAAAAATTGAAATAATAATTTAAAGAGAAAAGAAATTGAAATAACATATTTTGGGTTGGAATTTCCATTTTTAACTACTAAAAATGCAAGTGATAAATCTAATTTTGCTTTAAAATTTAAAACAAATATAGGTTTTTTCAATTTTAGACCTGGCGAAGTGTTCTGTGAAAGTTGACGAGGGAGGGAGCAGAGCGAGGGAAATTCTCCTCTAATATAATTTAAATAAGAAAACCGTAGTTTTTAAATCATTTTTTTTCATAGCTGGTTATTTACTACGATAAATGTCACAAGTTTCCAGAGAATCGCTGGCCAGATGTGTCGTTGTAGTAAAGTGCGCAAAAGGAAAAAAAAAAAAAAAAAAAAAAAAAAAAAAAAAAAAAAAAAAAAAGGGCTACCCTGGAAACTTTTGATCTTCACGTTTTAGAACTCATTCTTAGTGGTTTGAGGGAGTGACTTTAAATATGCTATTCATTTAGTGCAGACGATATTTTAGGTTACGAAATCAGACGCAAAAACGTACTTTCTCTGAATAAACATATCTTTTTTTCGACAGATTCGGATTTCTAACCCTCAATATATGGTCCTAATAGTTTGATCAGAAGAGCGGTTCAAAATTTTGACCCCCTATGTTAATTTTAATTTTTGCGTACTTACCATATAACGAGAACTTTTTAGGAAATTGAAAAATTTTTGCACGCAATTGTAAAATTCGTTTATCCAAAGATAAATCCATGCAAAAAAAATTTTTTAGTCAATATTCATTATTTTTTGTTAGGTTATATTATTTAATAATAGCAAAAAAAAAAAATTTGTATTGCAAGGTACGCAATTTTTGACATCATTTTAAAGTATCTAATTTTTCATGGCGAAATACAAATTTTGAATGAAATCGGCTGAATAGTTCCTGAGAAATCGAGTTTTAAATATACGACTTATATAAAATTCGATTTCTTAGGAGCAACCAATTTCACTCAAATTTTGTATTCTGCCATGTAAAATTAGATGCCTTACAATTCAAAAATTGTTCAAAAAATAGTAAATATTTACTAAAATTTATTTTTTGCATGAATTATTTGTGGATAAACGCATTTTATAATTGTGTGCAAAAACAATTTCAATTCGCTTAAAAATTTATCCAGACATGGCGAAATACGCAAAAAGTAAAACTTTTAAAACCCTAATGTTATCATTAGGTGATCAAAAGATTGGACTGGTCTCCTGACCTAATTATTAGAACCATATTTCTTAGATTGAGGCTACTCCCTATAATTAGGGTGTCAGAAATCCAAATCCGTCGAAAAAAAGTCTGAGAAAGTACGTTTTAGTGTCTGATTTTATGTAAAATATCGTATGCATTAAATAAGTAGCATATTTGAAGGCATCCCCTCGTGCCATTAGAAATGAATCCTAAAACGTGAAGATCCGATCATTAGAGCAAAAGTTATTCAGAGTGGTCCGTTTCTTTTTTGGCGCACTGTACATTAAAAGGAAAGTATTACTATCTGCACCTCTGAAAAAGCGAACATAGAGATCCAAGACATCATCCCTATTTCTTACACCGATACACTGCCTATTTCTAAGACCTGGAAGAGTATATAGGTCTTCAATATGATAACTGTCTACCCCTATAAATTGTCGCTGCCATAATGGTTGATTTCTCGGACATTAAGAGGTGAGTAGTGGGTCTCTGGTTCTCTCCACTAGGGCGCTGGGCCCATGTCCGAGAGTTCGTGGGTTCGAACCCCAACGGCTGAAGACTCCCCGTGTAGTAAAATGGTGACTGATGCACGTTAAATCTGTCGAGTCGCAAAGTCCTCCATGTTCCCGTAACAAATCAATACCTCTGGGTGTACTTAATTGGAGATTGATCGTTCTCTGATTCAGGTCAAAATTGCGGTCTGTGGATGAATGAATGGGTCACACCCTATAAACGGGTGTGGCAGAAATTGAATTCTTGGCCATAGATGGTGCCACTGGAAAACAAGAACAATCGCACCCCTCTTCCTTAACAGGCATACGCCAACAACAACAACTCCCTAGTTGCCAGCCAATATCCGAAAAATCAGCCAATATGACAACAGAGTTATATTTCAGGTGTGAACATGATATTCATGTTCTTGTCTTTATAAAGGTCACTTTAACTGGTTTGAATATGGGTCTTGGAATTTTATATTAGTAAATAATGCTAACCTAATATCAAAGAGTAGAATCTCAGTTTCCATGAAGTTAATATATTAATATACCGTGAATGGAGTGCAGAATTATATTTTGAAATGGTTTCAAAATATTAATTAAACAAAATATAGTAATATTTTTTTAATAATGATTTGAAAAAGTTTTATCACATTTTTAATTTATCAACATTTTTAGTTTGTTAGTATATTGAAAAAATAATATATTTTTTAAATGTAAATCTTTCAACATTTAAAGTGTTTTTTTCCATATTTTATAACTTAAGTAAAAATGTTATTTCCTTAAAACTTACTCATTGGGCACAATTCAGGTGTTATGCAAGTACCGTTCGGACCTCTGACGTATCCATCATTGCAAAAACATCCTCTGACGCAATGTTGCCGACAAGAAACTGATTTTCCAATGTTATGGCAAGTAATGGGACAGCTTGTGCCACAGAGTCGATAAGTTTCATTTTCTGGACATGCTAAAGGCGTGATATACAAATTGAAATGCATTATTAGTGACCACAGGTCGTGGATAATGAATATATTATTTAAAAAGCTGAGAATTTTTTCTTCTTTTTTTTGCAGAAAATTGTCCAAGAAGAATTTTGAGCTTCACTTAATAGGAAAAGATATTTTGTCATTGAATTTCATATTTAAATTTGGAAAGAAAAAATATTTTGTCACGTTAATTTTGCACATTTTCATAACACTTAAAATTTTAATATTTTGAAAAAAGAATTGGTTTGTATACTATGAGTCTAAATAATATAATCCCGATTTGCTTTTAGATTTACATATCAAAAGCCATTTTTCTATAAGATAGACATGGTTCGATGCTTGAAATATACGATTTAAATTAAAATTATTACGACACGTTCTTTCGATGAAATTATTAGCTTCTTGTTTTTTGTTCTTCTTCTTCTTTTTTTAAAGCGAAATTTTTTTCCCGAATTTTCGGAGGTAAAAACTAAAGAACTTCTAAAATTTTGAGAAAAACACCTCAATTTACAAGCGATAATTTTTTTTTAAAATGATACTAGTGACTCACGGCACAGACCATTATTTTATGTACTGATACTTTCACATCAACTATTAAGACATAAATATTTTCAGTGGACCTTTACATCAAATTTCAAGGGTCATTCAAAAATCTTCGAAAACCGGATTCATCAAAATCTACTAGTACCAAAATTAAACCACAAGGGCATATACACAGTTTAAAAAAAATTCAATCACTATTTTTTTTTATCTAATATGAAACCTCTTGATTTCCCACCATTTTTGATTGGTATACTGCTGTTGATTAATGTTCGATCGTATCATTAAAAGATTGTTAAGAATATTTTAAAAAAAAGAAAAAAAATTCAAGATGGTAAGGGATGAGACCAACACGGTATCTGTACATTGGATTTTTTGTATTTTTTTGCTACAAATAATTTGAATTATGATTTTCAAGTGATCCTAAAAACTATCATGGATTCAAAACATTTAGGAATATAAAATAACTTTAATTTAAAAAAATATCTCACTTTGTGGGCATTGAGAAGGCAATACACATTTTCCATTCGAATCTTTAATGTAACCAGCTTTGCAGAAACATCCTCTTACACACTGTGATGTACAAGTAGGATTTCTGTCAGTACAAGTGGAAGGACACGAAGAACCACATTCTTTGAATTCTTCATAGTCATAACACTCTGCATAAAATATGTATGGTTATTATGACGAAATTTGTTGAAATATTTAAAAATCAAGATATTACAGATTTTGTTTTTTCTTAAGGATATCCTGAAGATAAAATATATTTCTTTCTTGAAAATCTTAACATTTTGGTTAAACAAAAAGTATGCAAGTTTGAGGTTGTTAATCAGTATTTAGGTCATAGGTTCCCAAAGTGGTCCAGGTGGACCTCAGCGGTCCATAGGAGACCACACGGGGGTCCACCCACATAGACGTGAAAAGAAAACAGGGGTTCACAAGTTGTAAGTAGGGGTCTACGAAAAATTTTTTGGTTTTCATAACAAAGAACAAAAATTTTGGCTTGGATTTTACCTATCAACGTAGGCAGGTAGCATCATTCACTAGGTAGGTACTCAAAAATATTCCAGACTCAGTTCAAACACAGAATTGAATAGAACAATAGATAATAGTACAAGTGTACACCACATGTCTAGACTTGCAAAGTGTCGCCCGTGCTCCCACTCATCCGGGATGCTTGTTTAGACCTGCAAAGGGATGAAATGCGACTTGCGCTGTGCTTGCAATCTACATTAGTATAAATACGAATGCCAAGAACAAAACGTTACTCATTTGTTTCCGGGATTTTGAACATAAAAGTGTGTCTGTGAGTGAATCGATTATTATTTTAGTAATTATTATATTTAGTAATTACGAAGTATTATTTTAATAAATAGGACACAAGAAAATGTACTACTTTTTTTTTCTTCTTAACACCCCCAATTTAGGGTGATATTCTTTAGGAGTTTTGGGAATACAGTAGAAATGTAGCAGCAGGGGGTCTACCGAAAATAGTAAAACTTTGAAAGTGGTCCACGAGAAGAAAAAGTTTGGGAACCTCTGATTCAGGTGGAAAAAAACGTTATCGAAATTGGGGGATTTACAATTGGGAAGGTGGTAGTAAAAATATAAAAACATGTTAGATTGCTGAAGGAAACTAAAGAATATCAGAAGTCGAAACATCTATACATTTCATAGGTTTTTGATATTTGGTATCGGTTTTTAGTTTTGTGCGTTTCATTCGTTTTTGATAACACTCTCACCTTAAAAGTGATTCCTAAATTTTGATGGTTTTGCTTCGTCTAAATACTAATTTGTGATCGCCTGTACGTTAATGTTTTCACACTTAGTATATACTGTATATCTAATTTGGCAAGTACAGCCTTGTTTACAGAACAAAGGAAAATTTGGTTTCCTTTTAGAATAAGCGTACCGTAAACCGGGGCGAGTCTACCCATTTTTTCAGTTTGTCAACTTTCAACTGGTCAAACTTTAGTAAATATTAAAGAAAAAAGGCTTTTAATAGGTGTTTCGGAATCGCTATTTATCCCTCTTTAAAACTGTGAAATCGATTTTAGAAAATATTAACAGTTACGCTGTTACTGTATATTTTTATAGAACTGCTGACAAATCTCTCTTATGGGGCTAGTCTACCCATTCTACTAAAATGAATGTTAACATTGTAAATAATCAAATTTTACTATTAAATTGTTATTTTAGTTACTATATAGGATATTTATGAAGTAAAATTCATAACTTTATTATATATTCCATTTTTTTATTCATAAAATAACACAAATTGAGTATTTGATCGATTATAGCATTTTGATCACAGTTTTGTTTTTATAATCATTAACATTATAAAATAACATTTTTTTTCTGATTATTGTTGATAAAAATAAATTAAAATTAATATAAATTTACAATTAAATAATTAATAAATAATAATAATTAAAGATTATTAACAAAATCGAAATTCAAGCAATAGGAATCATGAAAAATCCTTTTCCCATTCCTTTGGGAGGTAATAATAATTTATAAATAATAATTTATTTAACTTGCATTAAATAAAAAAAGTTAATTTTGTAATATAAAAATTGAAAAAATAGGTAAAATAAACATATTTTATATTTACATTTATATTTAACCTATAAATTTTCTTATTAATGATAAATTTATCAATGCAGAATTAAAATAATATACTCAAATTCATTTAAAATGACTTACTTTTAATATAAACAAAGTTCTAAATTATATTATTATACTTTATTAAAACTAAATACGAATGGGTAGACTCGCCCCGCGAATTCTGGCTTTTTGTTTACAACAGCAAAACTTACATTCTTTTTGTTGTTTTTTTCATATAAAATTAATGCAATCTTAGTCTTAGATAAGTTTATCACTTAACCAAAGTGAAAATAGTAATAATAATAATATACTTAAGGAGCACCAACTAAATGTTTGCTGATTTTCAATACAAATCTCTCAAAAGACGTTTGAACAGGTCGGTTAAAAAGACACCAAATAAATAAAAACGGATCAAACTACTACAGCGCCATCTTCCTTAGAGTCTGAACTAAGTCCTCCGTCGGTAAAATTTTTTTTATTTGCAATTTAAAATAGTGAAAATTAAATAAAACTAAAATGTGTAGACTCGCCCCTGGATGGGTAGACTCGCCTAGGTTTACGGTAGTCTAAAAGATGTATGGTGAGTTACACAGATTTTACGCAAAATATCGAAAATGTAATACAGGGTGTCTATAAAAGAACTCCGGGGTTTTGAGGCAAAATATTTTAATGAAATAAAAAACATACATACATGTTTTATACATGACTGAAAAGCTTACATTATCAAGTTTTTTTTAACACTTAGTAAAGTTCTATATGAGCCCCGTTAGTGGCACGGCAGACGTCTAAACGGTATTCTACCTCTTCCCATATCCTGGCGAGCATGTCTGGGGGGACGGTTGCCGCACAATTGACTATTCGTTCCCTGAGATCTTGGTAACCCCAACTCCAGGCTGCATCTTGTCAACGATTTCTTAGGGCTTCGAAGGCATGAAGCTCAGATTCTGTCCACTTTCTCTTGAGACACACTCGGCCTACCCGGCGACTTTTGCTTCAAAACACTTCCTGTTTCCTTAAATGCACTGAACCATTGACGAATAGTTTTGTCAGAAGGCGGGTTAACACCATAGTTACGTCGAAAGTTTCTTTGTACGGTAACTAAAGACTTCGTTTCTATGAGCCAAATAACACATTGAGCCTTTTGTTGCGGAGTCGCCATCATTTCAAATTTCGCGACGTCATTTCAAGGTCAACGCCCTGCAGCGCCGCCAACAGTTGATACAAACATTCCCAATTGGTATGAGTAAAACTTTTTGAGCTACTCTTTTCAGAGAAATCGACTAAATTTTGCTATCTTTTATAGTTCGTGAGATATGAATTTTTAAAACCCCGGAGTTCTTTTATAGACACCCTGTATTGAAAGGAGTAAATTACCTACACTCAATAATGGTTGTTTAAAATTCAAACTATAAAATTTTCCACTTATTTTAGAAATAAGTCTTCAATAGAACTTCCGATACATTTATTTCTTATTTCGTTAAATAATTTAAGAGGATTGATAGCCTATTGAAAGTAAAAGAGATTTTTGGAATTGCATTTAAGAGTCACCTGGGTCAATATATCAATCCCCTTAAAAAGCATTACAGGTTTGATGTGATCCATACCTTATAGGGCTTAAAAGATTTAATAGCCCATACGACTTTTTCATAAAAGACCATCATCTCGGCGGCCTCCCAATCATTCTTACTGCAAGCAGTTGAGGAATTGTTGTAAAGATACTCATTCTCTACAAGATGAGACCCAGGGAAGTAAGTTCCAAATTATTCACCAAGAGCCTCTTCCCCTGACTCACTATATTTTCCATTTGTAAGACAGATAGCATTAAGGTGGCAACTATAGTCTTTTGTAAGGGTTTTTGCAACCTATGCGGTGGCAGATTTTCTGGAGCCCTGAATGCTCTTCTGCTGGCGATTTTCAGGGGTCCTAAACCAGCTTTGGAAATTTCCCCCACATAATTGAGAGCATCCATATTAAAGCCCTATGGCAAAATTGCCCATGAGCAATGGCGGAACTCTGAAGATCAGAAACAAGCTAGAGAGTTAAATCGTGACTGCCCTAGTGTGCGTCAAAAAGAGCTTCTTCAGCTAAACAGGAACAGTTTGAGGAAGATCATTGGTCTTCTTACCGGACGCTGCGCCCTCAGGAGACACCTATATATAATGGGAATTGAATCTGATTCTCTTAGTCGAGTTGTCATCTTGAGGAGGAGACTTCACGACTTATAAGACTTTGTGATTGTTAGGTACATTCTGCTCTAAGATTTGAGCATTTAGGGCAAGATTGCATTAAGGCATGGGAATTACAAAATATTCCTGTCAAGTTTTTGCTGAACTTTGTTTCGGCTATGAAGCTTTTTTGCTAATCATGATTTAAGGTTTGGGTACAATAAACCTCTGATAGATGTGCCCTGCTCTTTAGAGCTTCCCAATCTCTAAGTGTCACCTGGCAATTACTGCGTGTTTTTTTTCTCTCGTTATTTCATCAATATTATCTATTACTTCATAATACTTTACGATATATCAATATTACCTATAGGGCATGATGCTGGCAAAATGCATGAATTATTAGAGCTTCTAATGAACCCTGGCTTGCAGAAACATCCTTGAACACATGTCTTTGAACAGTTTGGATAGCGATTTCTACAATTAGCTGGACATGCCGAACCACAAGAGTTGAATTCTTCATTTTCACCACATGCTGTAAAAAGCACATAAGCAGAGTTACTTCAGTACAGCTTATATTAAAATGAACTACCTTTAGAGTTCCAGAATTATGCTTAGTTACTCTAAATATAGCAATAATATTATATATATATATATATTGTTGAACTCATTTTTTTCACCGAAAAATTTTACAATTTAAGCTTAATCATATAAATATGTTTTTATTTTTTATTTAAAGGATATTTCGCGTAAGTGAACGAAGACAATTGCAAAGCTTAAGAAATATTGATGGTAATAATAATAATAGATAAAAATAAAAACTTGCATGCTACTTTTGTTGATTACACAGGGAGTAATCAACTCCCTTCATGCTACAGTTTTTTTAGTGATATTTTTAGTCTTTTTGTCGGAATGTGCAAATTTAAAAACGTTATATATAACAGACTGTCGCATAAATGTTGCGACAAACTTTTAGGGAAGTTAAGGCACATAATTAAGAATGAAACTGTATAGGAACCCACTTCCAGAAATGCTGCCCTATTTTGCTATAGACGCGTATCTATTATCAACTTCTGAACGCATACGACGACATTTCTGGGTGTGGGTTCTAATACAGTTTTAATCCTGATGATGCGTTATAACTCTTCATAGAAGTTTGCCTAATTTTTTACAAGCTTCCTGTTGCATAACATTTTTAATCAAGTACATTTCGCCAAAAAAAAATGGACTACAAAACAAAAGCCGACCTCAAAACAAAAGCTTCTCCCCCCCCCCCTCCCGATGTTCCTCAAAAATACTGAAATATTGTATTCTAAAATATTTGAAAGAATTGTGTAAGATTTTTTTTAAAATGTCATTTAAAAAGTGCACAGTTCATTAAGCTAAATACTGATTTTACATTTAAAAATCAGAAATATTTCAGTATTCTTGAGAACAAAACAATTATAAAAATCAATTTAAAAGAAAAATAATGTTTGCTATGCTAGCTAATTATACATGAAAAAAAATTAAGCGACCTAACTGTAAGTAATAAAAAGTTTAAAGTCGAAATGATGTAATAGTAATTTCCATGAACATGCATTGTCCTCCTTGACGCTATTTGACCTCACAGGTCAAATGTTATAAAAATTATGAATCAAAAATTTAAGTGAGACGTTAACCATCACACACCATATGTATGTCCTCAAACTACTATAAAATTTCTGTAGTTTCAAAAGATATGTTTCCTAGTGGTAGTAAAGTTAATGTATAAATATTTTCATGATTTGGAAGTAAAAGAATTTTGTCCACCACCACATGTTATTTAAATAGATTTATGAGAGATCTGTCAAAACTAAGTAAGGATCTTCAAGTACCAGCTACCAATTTAGCTTTAGAAAATATCAAATGGCATGATTTAGAGGAGACGCTTGTAGTTTTAATTACGGTGAATGTGATTTTCTTGTTTCCTTAAAATAAGTTCTAAGTTACCAGTTATTGTAAACTGAGTTACCAGTTGTTGTTTTTTTAATAAGTAATAAAAATAAGTTCTAAGTTACCAGTTATTGTAAACTGAGTTACCAGTTGTTTTTTTGAAGAGGAAGAAAGAAAAGAAAAAAGAAAAGGACATGTTTTCAAAATGAAAACTTGAATCCAATGAGTTTAATAAATCTCTTTTTTTTATTAAGGTAGTTTTTAACCTGGTTTTTGTTTTGTCAAGTTTCATATGTTAGGTAACCTTTGATCAGTTGGTTGAGCATTCTATAATCGTTTGTATTCTTATATTTTAACCCTTTGCAGTCGCATTTTGTTGACTTGATATTCAGTAGGAGTTTGTGCCAAAGAGCAGCCAGATGACCGCAAAGGGTTAAGAAACGCTCCATGTATTTTCCTGGTTGAAACGCGGTTCAATCTTTTACTTTAAGTAGTTGGTTCGTTATTTTTTGGACACCTTATACATATCTAAATACGTGCCACTTATAATGTAAAAGCTTGACTATTGAAGAAATCGTACAATTTTAAAACATGTGTAAAAGTACCTGCTGGGCAAGATATCGGTAAAAGGCATTTTCCGTCGGGACCTCTAACAAAACCTGGTTTGCAAAAACATCCTTTTTGGCAACCAGGACAAAGAGCTGGATTACGATGAATGGCGTCACATGATGGCTCACAACGAGGACCACAGGACATAAATATTTCCTTTTCATCACAAACTATAGAAATTAAGATATATATATTTAGAATAATATATATTGCAAAGCTTATGAGATTTATACGAGTATAAATGCGAGTCTCGAATTCGAATTTATGCGTTAATATTTGAAATGCATAACATAATTAAGTAAATCAACAATTATAACATTTAGTTTTGCAAAATATTCATAATAATAATTAGAAGAGGGGTTAAAGTAATTTTTTGGATTTTTTTTTAATTAAAAGAAAACACTGTTTAAAAAAACACCTAATTAGCGAAACGCAAAAGAAAAAAAAATTGGTTTGGCAGTTAACGTAAGATTAGTTTTGATCGCACTATTTTAATGACGATTGCATTGTTGTAAAAGAAAATATTGAAGGCATAAAACTATTGCAATGTTTTAAAACTTCATAGTTTTTATATCAATAGCGATTAAGAAAAAAAAATCGTGCCTAATATTTGATACCCCTACTGTACACGAAGGATGGTGGATTAACCGAAAACAATCTAAATTCAAATTTAGCCGATCTCAAGTAATTAAAACCGGTTGCGTGTACAGAGCAAAAAAAAAAAAAAAAAAAAATGGACTACCCTGAATAACTTTTGATCTAATGATCGGATCTACTCCTTCTAGGACTCAATCTTAATGGCTCGAAGGAGTGACCTCTAATGTGCTAATTAATAAGTGCAGACGCTATTTAAGTTACGAAATCAGACACAAAAACGTACTTTCTCTGAATAAACATACGACGAATTGAGATTTCTGACCTCCAAAATAAAGGGGATAGCCGCATTCGGGGAGATATGGTAGACAACTATTGGGACCATATTTCCCAGATTGCGGTTACTCCCTATATCTTGGTGGTCAGCAATCCGAATCCGTCGAAAAAAAGGTTATTTTATTCAGGGAAAGTGCGCTTTTGTGCTTGATTTCGTAACTTAAAATATTGTCTGCACAAATTAACCTACTTGAAGTTTCCTCCGCAAACATTAAGATTATGTCCTAGAAATGTGAAGATCCGATAATTAGATCAAATGTTATTCATCGTGGTCCGTTTTTTTTTTTTGACGCACTGTACATTAAATATAATAATAATAGCATAATGACTTATGTTCCAACCTTCATTTTAAAAAGAAGGACTCATACGTGGAACCTTAACCCCTAATATCTGATAGATAGTTAAAAAAAAGGTCTCTTAACAATTGTTAAGAATAATTAATTATTCGTCATCTAATTACCCATTTAATTATATCACAGTTTTATATATCGCATTGGAAGAATTGTAAATAAAAATTTTACAATATCATTAACTGAGAATCGAACGTATGACCTAGCCATGCCAGGACTAATGCGTTATCTTTTTTCATTTTTATTACTACATTATCGTTTAATTGCAATCCTGCTTTTTGTGCAATAATAATGTGTTTTGGTATACTTACGAAGAGGACAGTTTGTCGGTAAGACACATATGCCATATGGATCTCTTATGTAACCAGGCTTGCAAAAGCATCCTCTGACGCATACTTCTCTGCATTTTGGATTTGAATTTGTGCAATTTGCTGGGCATGCTGATCCACAGTCTTGATATTCTTCATTTCTTCCACACACTGGTAAAAAGTTAGATATTGTTTAAAAATTGAATATTTGAATAAATATCCCAATGCACCAGATATTTCAATTGAAAATTATTAAATTTTGGGGAAAATCGAAATGTTGTGATATTTTTCGCAATAAAATAGCTGAATTATGCTGCTTTAAATATATTTCGTTTAGCTTTTAAAATATTGTAATAGTATTTAAATATGTTTATTTGAATTAAAAATGTAACTGTATATTTAAAACTAAAAATAATGCTTTAATTGTTTATATATTTGTTTATATATTTGAATTATCAATAACAGTAAATAAATCCAATGTCTGACAAATATGGTTGTTTGAAGAACCATTCGTAAAAAGACTATTGCAAAGCCTCCCTCTACAACATATAGTGCCGTGTCTTTAGGTTTCGATTTGTTTTTTTAATTCTATTTTACTGTTATCTTTTTAGTACTTTCGTATGAGTTTAATTTATTGTGTATTTTGCTTTAAAGTATTGAAGTTTAGATGAATAAAAACAATAATCAATTGCTATAAAATACCTAGATGGATTGATTAATTTAATTAATTTATTTTTTTTAAATTTAATACCTCGTTTTATTTTTGAGTTCTTCCGATCTGCTGATTAACATCATAGGCAAAGTTATTTTTTCTACGAAATGAGTTCTAGATAAAAAATAACTCTACAAGAAGAGTTTAAAATTTTTTTATTAAGAAATTGATATATTTTTCATATTAAATAACTAAAAAATAATTATTTAATGCATTTTTTAGAAATTTAATTCTTTATGCGTAATTCTATTCTATAGAATGGCTCCTATACCACTATAACAGAGACGCCAACTGCTCCGGACGAGGCATAATTGTTTAAAAAAACGATAAACTGCAAACTAAAATTTGCAGATTTTTGTCTAATTTTGTTTACTTTTTAAACGATTAAGAGAGATTTAACGATAACAAAGTGGCGAATTTTATAACCTTTCGAACCATTTAGAAATAGTGGTGGATAAAAATCTACTAAATTAAATTTTTTAAACCAAGAATCACACATTAATGAACTACCACTCGAAAATATTTATTTGCTGTCCGGAGCAAGTTGGCATCTGTGCTATAACTGACGATTAAATTAAACAGACTGTTTTTAAAATTTTTTAACGAGAAAATGTTTAGGCTTAGATAAAGCTGGTCTTAATGTAAATTATATGAATTTATCTGTCACCGATCAATCAGTCATTTGCATCAGTGAACTGAAGAAAAATGTATTAATTTCTAAGAGAGAGTCATAGATTTTAAAGAGCTCACAATTAGATTGTGGGCCTAAAATTGGACTTTTTCGACATTATATGTCGAAGTTGATAATCTCAAAAGAGACACTTTTACAAATAAGCTAAATGACAGTTTGGCTAGTCGGCTAGTATCAGCCCCCACTAGTTGTTTAGAAGTAGAAAATCATTGGGCCAATGTCTAAGAGGTCGTGAGTTCGATCTCCGCAGGCCGAAGACTCCGTGTAGTAAATGGTGACTAATGCACGTTAAATCTGTTGCTTCACGAAGTCCACCATGTTCCAATAACTCTGGGGGAATTGGAGATTGATTGTTCTCTTTTTCAGGTCAAAATTACTCTCTGTGGATGAATCAATCAATGTATAAATGAGTCCTCCCTATAAACGGGCTGTGACGTTTGTGTGATCGAAGTCGTATTCTTGGCCATAGATGGCTCCACTGAAAAACAAGAAACTCATCCTCTGTTTGAAATTTGCTTGGCTTCGTCAAGCAGGCTTTGCTGATATTGGCAAGTAGCATTAGAAACAAGAAATCGTTACGCGCACGAAAGCAATGCTCAAGCAATCAAACATCGTGAAAAAAACATTAATTTTCTTATTATTTATTTTATGTAAATAATTGAGAAGGCCTGAGAAAAATTTGTGGGCTAATGTGGTTCACTTGAACTTGATAGTTTATTAAAAAATTTGTACAGTATTGGGGTTTGAAATACAACAGTCGTTGATAAAGGATAAATATAAACCATGTAAAATCAAACAAACTAAACAGTTATATTATGTTCAAAACATATGCTATGTAAAAAATAGCTACCTGGAGGGCAAGTTTCAGGTAAAATGCATTTTCCACTAGGTCCCCGAATGTAACCAGACGTGCAAAAACATCCTTTTGTACATGAGAGTGAACAGTCTCCAAGATGAGCTCTATTTTCACAAGTAGCGATACAACCTGGTCCACATTCTCTGTATTCTTCGTATTCTCCGCAATCTGAATAATACATGAAAAAATGCATTATTTTTAAAGAAGAAATCTGAGAAATTTTTTTTATTATGCAGTGCGCAAATTAAAAAACTGGCAAACCTGAATAACTTTTGATTTAATGATTGCATTGATTTAATGAATTCAATCGAACAGTTTTTGAAAATCGATTTTAAAAATACTACTTTTTTAAAACTTGATTTCTCAGGAATTTTGCTACCGATGTTGCTCGCATTTTGTATTTTGCAACGCAAATTTACATTCTTTAAAATGATGTGAAAATTGTAGAAGTTACAATTAAAAATAATGTGTTCCATTGGGTCAACTTTCAATGTTTTTTTATTCCTTTAATTTGATCCCGGTTATTAAAACATGTAAACAACTGCACGTGATTTTTTTATGAGGGGATCGGGCACGTGAATTACTGCCAGACGTTCTTTTGTTTATATTTTGACAGAATGGGAATGTGAATGTAGATCCGCCGTTTAGTGTTTGGGTTTAGCTAGACGGTATTTTGTATGCTTTGGGCCACTTTTGCAGTACATTACAGTACATTCAAGAACTATCAATGATAATAAACTATAAATTTCAGCTTATTTAATTGCAGTAATGATTTTATATAAATTTTTAAATGAAATTAGGCTTAACGGGAAATATCGTCTGGTTACTTGTGTGCGTATATTCTCGGAGCGTGTGGTTTGAAGAAGTGTTTCTTTCTTCTTTCGTTTGTCCCATTCAGGTTAAAATAATTGAAAATAAATACAAGGTTTTAGAATCAAGTGTACTTACTTAGTGGGCACGCGCTTTGTAAGATGCATTTTCCATTCGGACCTCTCACGTAACCTGCCTTACAGAAACATCCCTTTACACAAATAGTAGAACAAGGAGTTGATGAAGAAGTAGTAATATTTGAACAATGAAGAGGACAAGATGTGCCGCATTCGCTGTATTCTTCATACTCCCCACATACTGCAGGTACAAAGAATTCTTAATTAGATTCTAAAAACTGATCCCCATTCTTCCTTAAAACGGATAAATCGTAGTTACATTTTACAAACCATGCAACATAAAGTTTAGAGATAACATGCGTAAGAATAACGTCACAAACTTAATATTCTTGACAAATTTTCTGATAGTTACGTTCCTTTGACGCAATTTATTACTAGTCGCTTGATCAGAGAATAAGCCTGTTGGTACCCAATGTAACATACTTAAAGCTCAAGAATAGTTGACAAAGACTGAATTTTTTTTTAAATTTCGAGACGTAGCAAAGTTAAATGTTAATAGGTCTTATTGCCAAAACTTAAATCTTCGCCTCAACTTCTTTAGAAACCGAAGGAGGGCGTTTTTTTCTCCTGCAGAGTGACTAACATTTTCTTCCTTAGAGCGAAACAGATTACTTAATAGAACTGATTGAAAGTCTTAACTGGCTCCGTTGTCTATTATTGAGGAAAATTCAACAAAACTAGTATTCGTTTTTAAATTGTGTGGCATTGAAATATTGCTATAAAAATGATTAAAAATGTAGGTTAAATTAAATAAAGTATTTAAAATGAAATATTAAAAAAATAGGTTAATTCTAATATGTAAGAAAAATCATTTAAATACAAATATATACACTGCTTGGCAATTGCTAAGAAATAGCTAATTTTTGCAAAGTAGCGTTTCTGACAGCCCATCAATAATCGTAAAATCAAGAGCAGAGGAGCAGTGTGTACAAACTCTTCATTCATTCAAAAATTCATGTTGTTAGGTGTTAAACAAATATAGCGCCGTAGGTTGTTGAATTTATTTCTATGAAATTCAAAGTGGTGTTGCAATAATTAAGCTCAAAATGTCAGCAAGTCATCATTTAACTGCTTACGATTGTGGACGACTTGAAGCTGGTTAAAGTTTCACCACTATGGTCACAGTAATGGGTGAGTCAAATAGCGTCATCTCGTAATTAAAAATGGTCGCTGAAGCTGAAAATGCTAGGCGAAGGCATGCCGGTGGTCGTGGTAAAACATCGCACCTCAAGAGGATGAATATATTTCCCTAGTGGCAAAAAGAAACAGAAATGTCACTCCTAGTAAGATAGCTTCAGACCTTGCAACTACCGGTACGCAGGTTTCTGCCAGAACAAATTCTCGGCGATTAAATAAAGTTGGTTTGTATGCACGAAAGCTTGTTCTATGCATTCCACTTCAACCTCGCCATCGTTGATTAAGATTACGCTGGTGTAAAGAACGTATTGGTTGGGGTCAGAGTGAGGTTCGACGACGAATCCCGTTTCACTGCGACAAGTTATTCTGGCCACCAGCTAGTGTGAAGAGAAAGGGGAACACGTTATGCGTAACAGTATGTTCATAAACGTGATCGGTGTGGCCCTGGCGTGCTGGTGTGGGCAGGCATCATACATAATGACAGAACACCGATTCACACCTTTGAGAGAGAGAGATAGTGCTACATCCCAAAGGTATGGTAGAAAAATTATTCTGGATCATGCTCGTCCTTTTAGGTGTGTGGTAGGTTCAGACTTTATGTTTATAAACGACAATGCGTTACTACACAAGAGAGCTGAGTTATCGGACACACAAGAAAATGAAAGTATTGTCCGTTTGCAATGGTTTACGGACTCCCCAGACCTGAATCCTACATAGTCTGTCTGGGATGACCTGGTAGGCGCGTTTCAGAAAAGCAGACCCTCCCCGAATTGTGTAAGAGCTGATTGAGAAAGAAGTGGATCAATATCCCCCAAGATCACCTCGATAGTTCAGTGGACAGCATAAATAACAGATGCAAAATATGCATTAGTGTTCGAGGTAATCATACTTCTTACTGATATACTCATACCTGTATCATTCTGGCAAGAAGACTCATTTTTCGTGGTTGTTTGAAAATCCTCAAAAGAGCATATTTTTTATATTTAATTTTCCTCTTTTTCAATGGGACACTATTTGTACGATTTTGCATTATAATAAATGTGCATTGCCTTCACTAAATATGTACTTAGTTTAATTTTTTCAATCAATGTCTTATTACTTATTCCTGGAAATGTAACTGTTCCTCAGCAATTGCCAAGCAGTTCACATAAATACAGTATAACTAAACAGCAAAGCTAGTTTCGAGAAAAAAATTTCTTTCACCATTAAGCAGAAAAAAGCATGTAAACTCACATTATGATATCTGTACTTTGAACAAGTATAGGATGCAAATTAGCTGAAATAAGGTATTAAATTGAGTCATGTTTCCGTTTCAGTCGAACCATAAGATCGTGTATTCAAGTTCAAGCAGGTGCTATAATATGGTTGAACTTATCACCTTATTCAAGTTGCAAGCAAATTCGAACGATATTACGGATCAACACGCTCTAAAATTTCTAACTGTGTAAGAGAAATGAACAGTTACAAAATTAAGTACGGAGAAAATATTATCAAGCAATATAGAAAGAATAAGAAAGGTAGAAATTACGAATCGAAATAATGGAGGCATCTTTAAAGAGGAAGTAAATAAGAAGAAGGAATAAAAAAATTAGAAAATTAGGGACAAAAAGCAAAAATGTAAATTATATATACAGACCCTTGATAATAATTGAAAATCTGTTGTATGAAAAAAAGGTAAAATCAAGGTTTTCTACATTTATTTTTGAAGGATGTAGATTATCACCACTCTTTATCTGTATTTTTTGAATCCTTGTAAAAAATAAAGCAAAATTGCAAACATTATAGATCGAAAAGTATTAGCGGAAAAAACGAAAACATTGTCAAAATATGACGAACAAGTATCGATGTCAGTCTTGGAGAAGATAAAATTTAAACAAAAGAAGAAAAAAAAAATTTGGAGGAAAGGACAAATTTTATGTGATTGTCCTTGGTTCGTCATATTTTACTAACATTTTTGTTTTTCCTTACCTTTATTTTGGAATCCTTAACATAGATTCTTTTTTAACTTTATTTGGAAAGGATTACAATAATGTATTATTGACAGTGATCGTGGAGCACTCAGTGTATTTTGTTTTTCATCTTACCTCTTGGACATTCAGTTGGTCTTATACATGTTCCATTAGGTCCTCTAATATAACCTCTAGTGCAAAAACATCCTTTTACACAATGTTGTATACAAGAAATTTCTTTATTATAACTATCGCAGCTGATAGGGCAAGCTGAACCACATTCACTGTATTCTTCATAATGTCCGCACACTGTGGAAAAGAAATTTAAATTAGTAAAATGGATATTTAATATATGTATATAGTTGGCTTGAACTAGACACTGTTTTAAAGTAATGAAAAGTTTGTGATATTATTGACGTTACGCCCAGTTTTGTCCTGTAAGCTTAATAATCTTGTAAGCTGTTTTGCCTCATTTTCAATTTAGGATCCCTAGCAAAGATTCTTTTTAACTTCCATTTCAGAAAGGATTCCAGGATCCAAGGATATTCAGAGGAAGTATGGTTTCATGGCTGATTGCGCAACTTAACATATTGTTTATTTATTTATTTTTATTTATTTATTTATTTATTTTTCTTTTATAATCGTCGTTGAAGAGCCGACCCTATTTTTGAGTTTACGACTACTAATGTTCAACTCCGCAGCCTTGTAATTTTGAACCCAATCCAGAATACAAGGGAACTCCTGGATAATGTTGTATTGGGAGAAATTTGCCTTTGTGGAAGACTTTTCTATGGAACTAACCCGCGTCTGCGTTCTAAGAAGAGGAAGACCACGAGAACCTTCCACAGTTTGCCTGACAGAAAGGGGACTCTAACCCTTGATCCGTCTACCACTGAGGATATTTTCACGTCAGCACTGTGGTCGGTGCAAGCCGGATGAAGAATTCGTATCGATCAGCCATCGCCGGGATTCGAACCTGGTTCATCTCATTGGAAGGCGAACGCTCTCTCTCCTGGGCCATTGCGGCTCTTAAATATCGTTTGAACTAATTAAAGATTGAGTCCTTGAACGTGAAGATCCGTTCATTGTATAAAAAGTTATTAAGGGTGGTTCTTTTATTCTTTTTGTGCCCTGTACAAACATAATATGAATGATTAAATAGCTAAGTTCTTTGTAAATAATATAATTTAAGAATATTTTAAATATGAAGACTCTGTAAAGGTGCCCTATTCGACCACTCTCCCTAAATTAATGCCTACGTATATATATATATATATATATATATATATATATATATATATATATATATATATATATATATATATATATATATATATATATATATATATATATATATATATATATATATATATATATATATATATATATATATATATATATAAATAAATAAATAAAATCTTACTTATAGCAGCACATTCAGATTCCGAAATACAATGACCCTCATGATTTCTGAAAAATCCTGGTTTACAATCGCATCCATATTGACATTCATGGTGATCACAGTATCCTTTATGTTCACAGTCGTTGCAAGAATTAACACAATGCGTGAGAACCTCATTCGCACCACATTCATCTGTGTTGTAAACAATAATAACATGTTGAGCATTGTTGATTACATGTATGTTTATAATTCTACCACCATAAAAAGACGATTGAAAGCTAATCATTGGACAAGTCCATTATATAAAATAAGGGCTGCGTAGAAAAGCGTTAGAGAAGTTTATTGTTCAATGATACTTCACCGTTGAAGTTCAATCGTCTTCTTACGGTGGATGGTGGTAGCATAATGTTGGAACTGAGTTCACAAAAATGTGAACAAATTTTTATTAATGCAATTATTATTTTAATGCATATATATAACATAAGCATATTAATGCAATTATTATTTTTTATATTCAGAACTTTAAGAAACATTGAAAAAAGGAATCACATTTATATCAACTTTTTGCGATCTTATTAAGTTTATATAGAGTTGTAATGACAGTCGGAATTCATTTTTGTTGACCGAACATAATATGCAAAATACTGACCGTTATGACACTTAAACACGGTTTATAAAATATTATTTTGAATTTTAAATACTTCTCAAGTCGATTGATCTTAGTGAATAGTATAATTCAGTACTATGAGATCAGTATTGGGAATTTTCATGGTGGTTTTTATATGAAAAGATTTTTAAAAATATTAAAAGTATTCATTTAATAATGCAATTAACAGTTGCTTCGACCCAACGAGATAGTTCTCGGCAAAGGCAAAACTACGATAATTGCCCCCCCCCCTTCGAATAGTTTCAATTTCTAGTTAAAGTTTTGATTTTAGCTATTCGTAAAGAAATAAAAACTTGGGTAAAATTGTATTAACAATTTTATTTAAAAAAAAACAATTAATAGATATTTTTCTGCCTAGGAGCCGACTGAGATTTATAACCCTGGTTTTAACCATATAATTAAATACTAAGTGTAATAAGGCTAACATAATTTTGAATAACTCTAATTGGAACTTTAGACTTTCAATAATAGATAATAAAATAATTAAAGTTTACTTATTTAATCATAATTGATTGGTAAATTAAAACTTAACTATCTCCAAACGCTAGAATTAAGCACTTACCGTGATGGCCACAACGATTTTCAGGTATGCAAGTACCATAGTCATCTCGGAAATATCCTGGATTGCATTCACATCCAGGTGAACACCAAGACTCATCTGCATGACAATGTCCCTTAAACCAGCAATCATTACAAGAACTTACACAGTCTGTGTAATGTTCATGTGGAGGACATAAATGAGCTTAAAGATAAACATTTCTATTGTTACCATTTATGCGGATTATGCAAAGTTATTAAAAAATAACTAAATTTTAATTTCTTACTTTCTGATCCACATTTGTCGGCTATCACACATGTACCTGTAGAATTTCTGTAATAACCTGGTCTGCAGTCACATCCTTTTATACAGTATTCAAAATAACATTTTCCCTTTTGTATACAGTTATTACAAGGATTAATACAAGTTGATTCGACTTCGCCGTCTTTGCAAGGACCTATGATTTTATGAAAACAATATCAAAATATTTTTTGTAGTAAAATAGGTTTCTAATATTTTTAAACTCGCCAGTCCCTTTCATTTTCGAAATCTATAAACATATTGAAATTTTTTATGTTTGCTTTAATTGTTGAGTAAATAAAATTTAACTTTTTTTTGTAAGAAAATGTAAAATTTTTTGTTTGTTACTCATTAAAAACAACAACTAAAAAATTGAAGAAAAAAATTGCTGACCACGTTCTTATCTTGGTCGTTTAATAATTCCTCCAAATAACAAGCAAACAGAAAAAAAAATGCAATTTCGTTTAATTATGTTTTAATTTATAACATCTTCTAGCATGGATTTACCTCCAGATAAAATTATAAAAAGATATTGATCAATGAGCGTTTTTCTATAGTAAAAGGTTAGTTTATCACAAGTCACTGAACAAATATTACGTGCTATTTTGGTCCCAAGGCTGCAGTAATAAGTATAACTATGTGCTATATAGCAATTATAAAGTATTAAATTATGAATAGCGGTCAAAGTATTCAGTTAAGAATAACGATTATAACGAATTCATTTAAGAATAGCAGTTGTAAAGAATTCAGTTAAGAATAACAGCTATAAAGAATTAAGTTAAGGATATAGCAATCAAAATATTCATTAAGGAATATTCAGCATTCAATGAAGAATAGAAGTTGAAAAAATATTCTGTTAGGAATAGCAGTTGCATTCAGTGAAGAATATCATTTAAAAAATATTCTGTTAAGAATAGCTGCATAACTTAAGTTTTACTATACTTAAGTACTAGTTACTATACTTAAATAGGTAAGTTTTACTTTACTGAAGTTTAACTGTACAGCGAATTAAAAAAATATGTTGGAATAAGTGTTACATATTGCTTAACTTTAAAAAAAAAAATAACACAGATTTATATGAAATTTTTTTTGCTCTAACAAAAAATGAACCAGTTGTGCTGTTCTAAAGTGAGCCACTATAGTCATTAAGCAATTGGACTAGACTAAGGGCTAAAATAGGCTGATTACTTGCGCTAAGAAAAATTAAATTCCAGAGAAATTTTATCAAAATTAATCTGATGATAAAACTAATATCTTCATAATAAGTATCAATGGATAAAATTCCTAGAAATAATACTTTTTTCAGATGTATCTATGAATAATGATAAGCTATGAATAATGACGGACATTTTTAATTCAATAACATTTTTATTTTCTATTAATATACATTTTCTAAAAAAAACAATTTTCGAACTATATACTGAACTTAGTTTGAACTACATTGCCACGTTTCATTTAGTCAGCTGAATTTTTTACACAAATTCAACTGAAATTTAATTTATATCCTTATTAATTATTAAACTTAATTAGTTTTATCGTGAAATCAGTTTAATATCTGGAACTTATCGGAGATTTTCATGATAGCTTTATATATATAGCATGATTGATTTAGAAAAAGTTAAGCTAATTTTATTCTTGTTACATTTTCACTGTTAAGTGATGCAATAACAAAACAAAATCTTGAATTTAATTGAACAGTTTACCTATTGGGCACTCAGATGGCCTAATGCATTTGTCACCAGGTCCTTTGACGTATCCAGACCTGCAAAAACATCCACTTTTGCATTGGACAGTACAGAAGAAAGGCTCTCTATAATTTTGGCAAGTCAAAGGGCAACCACTTGCACATTCCTGATATTCTTCATTTTCCTTACATTGATCTGAAAGCGAAGATAAATCTAATAATTGAAAAACAAAAGGAAAAAAAATTATAAATAATGTTGATGAACTACCTCGATTTGTTATTGGAGCTTTTTACAATAGTTTTCTTAAGTGAAACAATGAACAAAGCATTTCCAATCTGTAATGCAGGTTGGCGCTCATCTCGATTATAAGGGGAATAAAAACGGACTAAAGTTTCTTTTTTATGCTTGATTTTCATGAATACTATTATTAATATAGCTCGAATTAAAATTACCTTTGTTTCTAATGCATATAATAGCGGAAAGTACTTTTATAAAACAAATCTTTCACTTTAAAAGCAAAAGTTGATCGGTTTGTTATAGATTGATAAACTATGGACAGGTGAATTAGTATGGATTGTATTTGTCTGATTTATCGACGCAGAAAATTAAGAGTTTCTGAAAACTTTCTTTCAGAAGAAGTAAATAAATAATTAAAATATAAAAAC